>NC_089646.1:2645600-2948200 GCF_037042795.1 Molothrus aeneus | reverse complement strand
AGCACCACAACACAAACCGCTCTCACAGGACATTCATCTGAAAAACCAGCAGAATAAAAAGAGCAAACAATAAATCACTGCTGAACAAGGGAGCTCTGAACTCGAAAGCCATGACGTGGAGCTGTTCTCTGAGTTGTTGCTGTCTCTAAGCAATAGCAGCCCTGCTCAGCCCCACGTGCAGTGAATGGCCACTGGTGTTCTGCTGTTCCTCTGACAGCTTCCACTCCCCATGAACACATCCCACTGCTGCAGGTCTGCCTTGCTTCACAGTCTGGCCATCCCTGCTGAGGGCTGCTGCTTTGAACACATTTCACCAGCTCAGGTTGCTCCAAGCCCTGTCCAACCCGGCTTTGAACACTTCCAGTTTGATTGCTGAGTCCAAATATTCCTAATGAAAAAAATATTTCCATCTACACATCAGCAATGATCTACCCAGTGGAGCAGGAGAGAAACAAAAAGCTGATTTTTCCCCTGCCACAACCCCAGCTGTAAGAATGTGAACAATGAGGCACAGAGCACCACTGAAGTTCCAAAGAAAACAAGTTCACATGCAGACAGGCTTGAGCCAGATAAGCTGACACAATCTGTATCCCATATGAGAAGCTTTGCCAGGGAATTTGAAGCCAATCTTTGCTTCCATTTTTAAGCAGAAAATCCTTATGTCAAAGAAAATAAAACTGTAGAGAAAAGCATGGACTGAGTATTTGGGGCAAAAGGCATAAAAATAAAGCTGCACCACTGAATGCTGGAGGAGTGTTGGGAGAATCTTTCTGTGTTAAGCACTAAAAACAAACAAACAAACAAACAACCCACAAAACAACCAAACCCAGGGCACATTCTGAAATGGCAGCATGGTTTGTGCATATAAAATATGGATATATTTGAAGGTTTCCTTCCTCAGGGTGCCGTGGAGTGGGGTCAGCACACTTTAGGAATGGCACATGCAGGGTCAGGCAGCCCAGGCAAGGGGGCCACACAAACTCAGGCATTATTCCCTAAATCCTCAGGGAGCTGGGGAAGTGCCAGCCAGCATGAGCAGGGCCTTGCTGTGAAAATACCTTGCAGTTATTTCGCTGAATGGGTTTTTAGGCTGTATTAAATGCAAATTCACTTCTTCTTGCCATGGCATGGGGGTTAGAAAGAGGCAGGGCACTCATCTACTCAGCTCCCCAAGGCACTCAAGAAAATGTGATTTTTTGACTGACCTCCTGTTTGAATTATCCTGCCAGCCTCAGAACAAAAGACTGCTTTATTAGATTGCTTGCCTTTGGGATTTTTTTAGGATTTAATGATCCTAGCCATGACTGGGAAAGAACAAGGCATGTCAAATACTGGAACTTTCCCTAAAATTTTAAATTAAACTAGAAGAGAACACACTGACATGCAAAAGCCTTGACAGCTCTCTGGATGAAATCAAGTTGGCATTTGGTGGTTGTGTTAAAATAGACAAAATGGCTTGTTAGAGCTCAAATGTCTTCACCACTACTTCCTGAGTGAGCAGGAGGGCTGGACACTAATCCTGGGTTTAAAAGGCCACCGTGCTGGTTCCAAGGTAAATAATTGTGAATTACTCAAGTGATAGCACACAGCTCTGCCTGAAAGGAAAGGTACACCCTGGTCTGACAGGCAAGGCTCTGACAGGCTCTATGCCTTTCACAAATGCTTATTTATAAAAAAAAAGGTTATGTGAATTCACCTTGTGCATGTCTGAGTAATGGAGTGAAACCACTGCTGTGAATCTCAAGGTTTAGATGGGATATTGGCATGGAATTCTCAGCTGTGAGGGTGCTGAGGCCCTGGCACAGCTTTCCCAGAGCAGCTATGGCTGCCCCTGGATCCCTTTGAGTGTCCAAGGCCAGGCTGGATGGGGCTTGGAGCACCCTGTGATAGTGGAAGGTGTCCCTGCCATGGCAGGGGTAGAATGGGATGAGCTTTAGTGTCCCTTCCAACCCAAACCATTCTGGGATTCTGGCACCTTAGATATGCAAACAGTGAACCCAAAACATTGCAAAGTGGGGGAGGAGTGTAAGATGAAAACCTCAGCACGCTCCACTTTACACCTGTCCAGGAACCAGAGCCTCCATGAAAAGCTGCTGGAGGAGGCATCAGTCACTTTCTGGGTGCAGGTTTGTTGTCTCACCCACAGCAGGGGATCATGACACTCCTCTGCCCGTGGCTGGCAGGACCAGGTAGCTCAGCACCTCCTGTAGCAGCCACATTTCTGTCTCACACTGTCAGAAGGGTGACAGCATGTCACGAGAGATGTCATTAAACATTTTGTGTCACCAGCACATCAGTGTAAGACCCTGGCTGAGCTCTGCATTCACACAGTAATGACAGTCTCCAAATCACATCATAATGCTCATTTCATTCCTTCCCTAAACATCCACGATGGAGTAACTTAGGAAATAAAGCCTTAAATTTCCATTTCCTAAGAATTTGGATTAACCTCTAGAACAACTGATTCGATACTGTAGCAGGAGGTAAATCCTTTTATTTGCTGTACATTATTGCAGAAGAACATGTCATAACTTGTAATCCAAATCCTCAATCTTGTGAGCATTTGATAAGCATGTGGGAGGTTTATTTGTCTGACTGAATGCATCCATGCCTTTAAATGTCACTTTGGCTTGTTTAAATGTGCTCAGGATATAGGGTTTGTTTTATACTTCATATGGAAAGAATCATTGAATAATTATTCTGCTTTTTAATATTCATGTTAATGGTTTCTTGTTAATATATTAAAAGGGACAGGGATACTGATTCAGATGGAATGTGTAAGTAGTTTTCAAAAGTATCTAGAAGCACATGTCAAAGAAAGGATAAATGATATTTCCCACATGAGCCAGAGCTTCCAACTACTTTCATCCCAGAGAATTCTGTGAACCTTATGTGGTTTTTCTACTTGGTAATCCTCAGCAGGACTCTCTAAAGTCCTGCCTTAATTTCCTTTTTAAGCCAGGAAAGCTTTCTCCATCCACAACCTCTGGCAAGGAGCTCTAAGATTCAGCTGCCCACAGCATGAAGAAACATCTCTTCTTCCCCTGTATTAATATTGAAATATGCAAATCCACACTGACCTTCTTTTCTGTGTTTGTTGTTTTTTGTTGGTTTTTTTTTCAATGATGAATTTACTCTGAGTTCTATCTTTGCCATGTTATCATGGCTTACATACTGATAATTTCTATTGCTGCTGCTGTCCCTGTGCCATGAACGCTGAGCAAACCCAGAGCCTCTGGATTTCCTCTTCCACTCCCCGGCTCCAAGGACAAAGAAAGGAGCCGCATCCTCGAGGCAGCTCCCAGCAGCTTTTCACTCTCTGCCCAGGTTTTACAGGTGCTAAAACTGACACAACTGCTTGAAGTCTTCTGACACCCTGCTGCTCATCCCTGTCCCGCTCTGCCACGGTTGTTTTGGTGAGGGCAGATCAGAGAATGAAGGCAGGAAAAAGAGGAGATTCACCCACCCCTCCGTGTGAGCTCTGTCACGGAGCCCCGGGGCAGGCGGTGCAACCAAAGGAGCAGTTCAGGAGGAGGCGAGAGTGTTCTAAGCTTTGAGGAGGTTTCACGTTACGTTCACCCTGGAGTCAAGCAGCAGCTCGGAATATTTTTATCAGCAGGGAGCCCTGAGTACTTTTGACTTTTAAAAGCCTGAACAGCATAAGCAATAAACCAGATGTGCTTTCTGTCTGCTAAATGCAGCCCCATCACTGAGGTTTCATTCTGTGTCCATTTGCAGTCCGTGTGAAATGGGGACTAGAGGGCACGATGCCTCTGGAAAGGGAATTAATAATCAATTCCACATTTATACTGGCAAAGAATCCCACCATTGTGATACTTAAGTGACCAGAATGGGGATTAGCTTTGATTTTATTATATTACTTCCTCCTTCCCTCTGCCAGGAAGAGCTGCTTGGCACGGCAGGCCAGGCAGAGCCAGATCTGCACCCCAGCTCAGGCAAGGACCAGGGGCACGGTGCTGAAACAGAGCCCTCAAGCCCAGGGCTGCAGGTACATGGGAAAAACTCCAGGCAGGAATTCTCAGGTTTCCACCGCAGCCTGATCCAACGTTTCAGCTGCCCTGCACCAGGGCTGACCCTGAGCACCTGCAGCCAAAGGCCTGGGAGGGGCAGGGAAGAGGCTGCAGAACCTGTTGGTGCACGCAGGGCTGTGACAGTCACCTCCTTTCCCAGCACTGCTTGTCCCCATTTATTGTATTGGGAATGTCTCAATGGGGGCAGGAATGATGAATTTGACTTTATGTTTTTAGAAGGGCTAATTTATTACTTTATGATACTATATTATATTAAAGAACACTATATTAAACTAAGTAATACAGAAAGGATATTTACTAAATGCCAAAAAGATAATAATGAAAACTTGTGACTCTTTCCAGAGTCTCGACACAGTTTGGCCCTGATTGGCCAAAGAGTGACAACAACTCACAGCAGAATCCAATGAAACAATCACCTGTGGGTAAACATCTCCAAACACATTTTACACAAGCAAAACAGAGGAGAAGCAAATTGTTTTCTTTTTTTTTTTTTTTTTTTTGAGGCTTCTCAGCTTCCCAGGAGAAAAATCCCGAGCAAAGGGATTTTTCCAGAGAATGTGAATGCTACGCCCACAACGTTACAAAGGTGCCACTTTGGAGGAGCAGGTGTGACATGCTTGGTGCACAGATATCGTCCCTCAGAGGCCACATTCACCTCAAGGTGTCCAGGGGCCACCAGTTTGGGGTGCAAAGCTCTGCAGATGCTCCCAACAGGCTCTGCTGTGCTGGGATCACACCAACAGGGCAGCCAGCAGGGCAGTGATGTGCCAGGGCTTCTGTCCCCTTCAATGCAGTGTCATGTTAAGGCTTCTGTCCCCTGCTGTCCCCTCTAAAAGGACCACAAAGACGTTCTGAAGGCTGCTGCACTTCTGATCTGGAGCCAGGCTGAGAGACTTGGAGAACAGAAGGCTCCAGGGAGACCTTAGAGCAATTTCCAGTAGCTAAAGGGGCTCCAAGGGAGCTGGAGAAGGACTTGGGACAAGAGCCTGGAGTGATAGAACAAGGGGGCTTCCCACTGCCAGAGGGCAGGGTGAGATGGGATATTGGGAAGGAATTCTTGGCTCTGAGGGTGCTGAGGCCCTGGCATGGGGTGCTCAGAGCAGCTGTGCCTGCCCTGGACCCCTGGAAGTGTCCAAGGCCAGGTTGGATGGGGCTTGGAGTAGCCTGGGATGGTGGAAGGTGTCCCTGCCATGGCAGGGGTGGGGCTGGATGATCCCTTCCAGCTCAGACCACTCTGTGATTCCATAAAAGATGTTGGCAGTCACTTCATCCATCTGGGACTGTGGCTGAGAATGAAAGGGACAATCCTGTGTGCAAGGCAGAGGATTGGACCTAATCCTGAGAGTGCAGGACAGAGCCAGGGCACTCAGGTGGGGCAGTGACCTGGAGGGGAACAGAAATGCAGGTGACAACTCCTGAGAGCCTGCCACAGCACCTGGCAAGGGGAGCACAGCAGGTCCAGTGACAGTGGCCAAGAGTCCAGCAGATGCCAGACAAATCCAGAGCATGAGGCAGGTGCAGAAAGCCAGGAGCAGGTGAGGATCAGCAAGGCACAAGGAAGGGCACACAGAGACCTCAGCATCCCTCAGGCAAGGGAATGAGCTTCAGTGCAGCTCCTGGAATACAGCAAAGAGACCCCAGACAGGTCCTCCCACACACTCACAGCTCAGCAGAAGGACCCAAAGCCACGGCAGAACTTTGTCAGAGCTCCCCCAGCACAGGCAGCCACAACCCCAGGGAAGAGAGGAGGCTGCAGAGCTCACTGGTGCATGCATGGCCCTGAGGAGGTCTCCTCTCTCCCTGTACATCCTCCTGTCATGCTGCATTAACATTTAAGACCAGACACAGGCTGGGAGCCTCTCCAGCTGTCTAGGACTGTGAGGGAGCTGTTTGCAGCTTTGTGTTCCTTAAAACAGAGCCTCCCTCTCTCTGTTCCATTTCCCCCTGTAATCCACAGCACCTTCAGACTTTAAAAATTGTCAACTGCTTCATACCGGAGAGCTTAGGTGTTGGGAACTAACAGGACATTCAGAATAAATGTTAAGACAGTTCTTCCATCATTGCTGCTGCTGCTCCTCCTCCTCAGGAGGTGCTGTGGCAGCTGAAAGCACAGACAGGACATGGTTTAAAGCTCA
The DNA here is from genome assembly GCF_037042795.1 of Molothrus aeneus. Classification (NCBI taxonomy): domain Eukaryota; kingdom Metazoa; phylum Chordata; class Aves; order Passeriformes; family Icteridae; genus Molothrus; species Molothrus aeneus. The sequence goes on along the minus strand of NC_089646.1, from coordinate 2,942,013 downwards.
GCCATTTTTTTGCCCCACAAATAAGCTAATTGAACTTATCTCTACCTGTAAATAAAGGTCAGGGTTCATCCTCTGACCTGAGAGCAGGGCTCCTGTTGATGCAGCTGAACTGTGCTCCTGCTCTCCCCACAGGACAGGCTGGCTCCTTCCTGCTGCTGGTCCATGAGTCAGTCAGGAGATGCTGCTGAGCCTCAGTCAGGAGATGCCAACAGCATCCCAAAGTGATGCCAACATCTGCACAGTACAGCCACAGAAAAGTGTCCACACCAGTGTTTGACCACCTTCACTGGTTTGTAGGTGTCCATGAAGCCCTTGGGGTGGGTATGTACTCAATTCTTTGTAAGATTTGATCCTAAATACTGTCTATTTTCTCCTCTGATTCCCAACTCAAAAAGGGAGAATTTCAATGTACCTGCCATCCACAGGTTGCTGACTTTTACTTGCCCCTCTTACATGCCAAGTTAGAGACTATATGGAGAAATACTTGGGGAAAAATCCAATCCCAAATGAGGTCAGACAGGACCATTTCCTCATCCCTTTTAGCTCTCACTATCTGAGGACTTGGGTGCTGATACTTCTGCCTTTTCCAGCTTTGTTTCTTATTTTTTTTTGCCTGACCTGTGTCACTGGCCAGTCTGGCTGAGCTGGAGGTCCAGCTTCCCCTCAGTGCCAGCATGTAGGAATGCAGCACTTCAGAGAGGAAGGAACAACCTTGGTTTGCAGCATCTCCTGTCCCCTGTGGCACTGTCAGACACCAGATAAAGAGCCTCTGTGCTTGATGAGTGCTCTTGCTTTCTCTGAGCCAGAAGGAATATTTCAATTTCACAGCCTGAGTTTCCCTTCTTAACCCTTCCCCTGCTCTCAGGGTATTTTTCTTCTTCCCAGTCTCCAAGAAGATTCAGACTGCAGGTTATGTTTGACTAATTAGCAGTAGGCAAATATGCAGTTTTATAATGTTCAAAGAACCTTTTCTTCCCCCTGGGGATTCTTAGAATTAGTGATTTAGAGTAACAACATCATCCACCACCCAAACACACCCTGCTGGAGCACCTTCATGCTGAATGCACAGCAATGGAGAGCTGCAAATTTTTTAAAAAAAAGCTTATCAAAAGTGGCCAGGGATAATTAGAGGGGGAATTAAGGCCTGGCAGCAGCAGCCAGGAGGAGCTCAGAGCCCCCTAAAATGCTGTTGTTTGTGAATCCTGATGAAGGATTCACACAGGAGGAGGAACTGTGGCACCTGCAGTGAGTGACAGTAGTGGTGCAGCACACCCTGCTCATCCAAAGAGAGAGGAACAGTGGGGTTACTGCTCCTTCCACCCCTGCTTCACATCCCTGTCCACGGGGATGCAACCTTTGAGATGTCTCATGGATTCACTGAATCATTTTCATGGGAAAGATCCCTAAGGTCATCAATTCCTACCATTAACTCAGCACTGCCACGTTCACCACCAAACCATGTCCCCAAGTGCCACATCCACCCATTTTTTGAACACTTTCAGGGAAGTGTTTTACTACAATTTGTAAAATATGAGGTTCAAAATTCTGGGATAATGAAAAACCGAGGAAAATCCTTTCCAGAGCAAAGGTACTTTGTAAATATTATAACAGGAAAGTAGAGCAAAAATATGAATCCCTGCAAGCATTTTTTAAAAAGCACTCCAGCTATCTTTGCTTTAAAAATCTTAGTGGCTTTCATTTGGGTTTATGATCCTTTGGGGTTAGACTCAGGGGATGAGCATCTGGAGGTGATGTATCTGAGATACCAGAATACCCAGATATCACAGAGACTGTGCCATGGCAGGGACACCTCCCACTACCCCAGGCTGCTCCAAGTCCTTCCAAGCTGGCCTGGGACACTTTCAAGGGTGGAGCAGCCACAGCTTCCATGGACAACCCGTGCCAGGGCCAGAAACTTTCCCATCTTGCTGCCACATCCTTTAAGACCTCATTGCAGCCTGATCCAGAGCTACCTCCTGAGCAATGCCCACACATCCCTTGTGTGGCATTCACATTCTCTGAAAAAATCCCTTCACCCAGGATTTTTCTCCTGGGAAGCTGAGAAGCCTCAGAGAAAAGGAAAACAATAATTACCTAATTTGCTTCTTCTGTGTTTTGTTCCTTTGGAATGTGTTTGGAGATTGTTTACCCACAGGTGATTGTTTCATTGGATTCTGCTGTGAGTTGTTTTGACTCATTGGCCAATTGGGGCCAATTATTATTATTATTAATATTATTCATTATTATCTTTTTAGCATTAAGTAGCTTTTCTGTATTCTTTAGTATAGTTAGTATAGTATTCTTTAATATAATATATTATTATAAAAATATAAATTAGCCTTCTGAGAACGTGGAGTCAGATACATCATTCCTGCCTTCATCAGGGCATCTCCCTGCAAATACAATACCCTTGCAGCCTGCAGAATAAATATTTGGTGGGTATTAAGCAGGGAAGGATGTAGAAAATGACAGTGTGCTCACATTTACACAAATCCCAGAAGTCAGGGAGGCAGGCTCAGCCTTACAGGTGGTTTCAATGTTGTTTTCTCAATTTTCCTCCCAAGAGCCCACATTTCACTGCTCTCAGCAAATGATGCCTTTGCTCACAAATATTGTTTCTCCCTGAAATCTCCCTTCTAGGACAAAGCTCATCCAACCGTGGCACTACAACATTCCAGTTACATTTAATCCAAATTAACTTGTCTCAGTTTTCACACATCAGTACCACCAGTGCTGGTAACAGCCCATAAAACTGCAAGGGAGACACCAAAGCACCAGGAAAATTACTCAGAAATTCTGCCCCATTAGGGAGAGAACAAACCAAAAGAAAATCACCGGCCTCAGGAACAGAAGATGAGCTATGTCCCTCAAACATGATGTTTGCTGGGAATAATGTGGCATATTCATGCTGACTTTTGCAAATGCTGCAATTACTGTCTGGCTGCCCTAAATAGTCCTGTTGATCTCATTTATCTCGGGAGGCTTTCTCTGCTCTGTGTGATTTTTCACGGCTCATCCTCAGAGCTGTTTGCTCCCCGGCAGAGTTGTTTACATGCTCGTTATTTTTATGGTTTTCTCCTTCATTTCCCTGTAAGTAGAACAGCAAATAAAAGGTGTAGAGAGGGTGAGTTCCTGCCAGGGGTCAGTGGCAGCTCAGTCAGGCCAAGCAGCAGAAGGTGGTTCTGACAGCACGTTCATCCTACAATTGTTTGAGACAAGTCAGTGGCTGAGGTTGACTTTAGAGAAGGAAAATGATTGATGTGGTGCTCTGGCAGGAAAACAGGAAGAAAATTAAGGTGGAGACACAGTTTTACTTCAAGAAATAAATTGCTTTCCCCTCAGAATTAAAGGACACATTATTCACATTTATAGCACCAGAAGGATTTGATTCAGCCACACCTTACTTGTCAGTGCCAGCAGGGATGCAGGAGAAAACGTGGCCATGGAGATGTGATTGAATACCCTTTGAAGAAGTTTCCCAGTTATTTTCCTTGGCTCATATGTTCTAACTAGACCCAGGTGCATCCAGTGTTTGGGTCAGAAATGACACTCAAAACCTTTTTCTGTTCTGTGGGTTTCAGTTTGCTCAGCTCTGCAGATGTTGGTCAGTAGCACTGAAGTGGCCAGCATTTGAAACATTTTCTAGTGTAGCCAGGATCTAAAAGCTTAGGCAAAAAGAGACACAGAATGGAATCACAAAACTGTTTAGGTTGCTAAGGTCTTCTAAAATCAAAATGAACCATTAACACTGCCAAAGCTACCACTAAACCATATCTCTAAGTGCTACATCTACACATCTTTTAAATCCTTTCAGGAATGGTGACTCTCTCACTTCCCTGGGCATCCTGTTCCAATGCCTGACCACCCTTCCCATGAAGAAATTTTCCCTAATATCCAATCTAAGCTTCCCCTGGTGCAACCTGAGGCCATTTCCTCTCATTCTGTCATTGTTCCCTGGGAGAAGGGACCAACCCCCAGCTGACTGCACCCTCCCATCAGGGAATTGTAGAGATCAAAACGCCTCTGAGCCTCCTTTTCTCTGGGAACCCCCAGTTCCAGGGGGTTTATATACAAACCTGTATGTAGGTTTACAGCTGTTTCTTGCCTCAGAAGCTGAGGCTGAATCTGTGCAGCCACTCTTGTATTGATCCTGATTTATGTTTATAGACATTGTGTGATTTTATCACTCCTTCATTCACCCACATCCACTAACACTTCCACATCTGACTGTCTAGCTAGATACCAACAGACAGAAACAGCTTCATGGCTGGATTTTCCCTCATTCTGTTCCTTAATTCACCATTAAAACTTCATTATTACTGTGATGGTAAAAGGCTTAGTTATTCATTATTACTGTCCCAAAGGCCAGGCAGATCCCCTGGACAAATACTTGGCAGATTCAAGCACCAGGGCTAAATCTAAAAGGGTGATGCAGAATGGAACAGAAATTATTTCCAGCTGATCCATAATCCTCCATCAGAAAAGCAACATTTATCTGTCTTTGACTGACAAGAACACATGATTTGATCAGGACATCCAAGCTGCAGGTACAGGATGCCTCACCCACCTGACTCCTGCAAAAGATGATCTTTAAAAGGTCTGTTCCCACTCAAACTAGTCTATGATTTTTGAAACCTCTGTGTGATTTCTCACATGGCCAACCCTAATTTCTCATGCTGGGAGGGAATTTTTGGCATACATTGGAAGCAAGCAGGTTGGAGTTTGGCTGCTTCCTAATTCACATTTTATTTACATGTTTAAATCAGGTTGTACTTTAAGCTCCTATCTTATCATAAGGCAAACTCTTCCTACGCAGAGGCATAAATAAGATTTTCACTACATCATGCCAGGGTTTTATAAATCTCTGTCCACCAAGATATCTTTTAGTATCAAATTAAGTGAGGCACTGAACTCCTGCACAGATATTTTGCTGCTGCTGCAGGAAAGAGAAATTGTCATTCCCAAACAGATCGATGCAGTTTCCTGTCTCTGACAGTGGCCAGTGCTGAATGTTTCAGAAGACAACATAAATCCTTCCCTTCTTCCAGCCTGCTCTATCCATAAGTGCACACACTGCACTTAATTGTTCAAGCCAGAAAAATAATACCTTCCTAACCTTAGCTGATTGTAATTGCATAGAGCTTTATTTATATCGCCATCAATATTCATCTGGATGGGTATTACCAGCACTGCTACCAGAGAGAGGCACTGAGTGTTTTATTACTGCTGTTCTCTGAAGGCACTGTGCCAATCCAGGACTTCTGGCAATCCTTCATTCCCTGACAGAAACCGCCCACTTTGCTGGGACTCCCTGCAGGAATCCATCCTGCTGTGCCCACAAGCCAGAACTGCACAGGGTCATAGAATTATTTGGGAAGGAATGGACCTGAAAGATCATCTTCCAGCCCACCTGCCATGGCAGGGACACCTTCCACCATCCCAGGCTGCTCCAAGCCCCATCCAGCCTGGCCTTGGGCACTTCCAGGGATCCAGGGGCAGCCACAGCTGCTCTGGGCACCCTGTGCCAGGCCCTGCCCACCCTCACAGGGCACAATTCCTTCCCAATACCCCACCTAACCCTGTCATCTCTCAGTTTGAAGCCATTCCCCCTATTGCTGTCACTCCAGGCCCTTCTCCAAATTCCCTCTCCAGATCTCCTGGAGCCCCTTTAGGGCTCTGAGGTCACCCCAGACCTTTCTCTTCTCCAGGTGAACACCCCCAGCTCTCCCAGCCTGGCTCCAGAGAAGAGGTGTTCCAGCCCTTGGAGCATCTCTGTGACCTCCTCTGGACCAGCTCCAACAGATCCAAGTCTGTCTTGCACTGAAGATTCCAGAGCTGGACGGGGCACCCCTAGGTGGGGGTCTCATGAAGACAGAGTAGAGGGGCAGAATCACCTCCCTTGACCTGCTGACCTGAATTTTTCCGTGCCCTCATTTGTTACCAGGATCCTCTGTTCATTCCTCAGGTTCAAGAGTAGGGAGCTGTTCCCTTTTGCCTACTCAGATCCTCAGATCCTCTGTGAATTCCCCAGCTCGCTGCAGCCATGGCTCTGCCAACTGCTCAGCTTTTCCTTCCTGGCACTGCTCTTGCTGTTATTATCACTCTGCTCTGGAGCCTCAGCTGCAGATTCACTGCTTTAACACCAGAACAAAGCACTGTATCAATTAGTTTGACCTCCCAGCTCACAGGGGACACTACATTTCACCCAGTTCCCTTCGTGCTGTGCCTTGAATCCTTTATTTTTAAAGCACTGGCAGCTGTATGGATTTATCCATCCCCGACATGGCTTTGTGTGGAGTCAGCGTGGTTTCCATGTGATTTAATGGTTCAGGACCAGCAGTGCATACAAATGGAGCTGCACTTGTTCCAGGGCCAGTTTGGGTCTCAGAGCGATGCAGAGCTCAGCTGGTTCTGCTTGGAGCCAGCTCCAGCCTCTCTGTGCCACATGTCACACCCCTGGAGCAGAAGTTTGGGACAGCAGTGACAAGGTGTCCCACCAGCACTAGGTGAAGTCATTTCTGGCTCTGCACAGCAAAGTGATGAATCTCTGCCGCTCTGCAGAGCTGCTTTGATGGTCCCCAGCACAGGCAGGGCCCCGAATCTCTGCCTATATTTGCATCTCAGCTAATTAACAATCCCTCCTGCGAGCTGCAGAAGCTGTCTGAGCTAAAGCTAACAAGCTCTGAAGCACCTGAGCTGACTCAGATCCAAGCGTTTCAAGCTGCATAACAGAGTGTTCTCAGAGGGTGCTGGGTGAGAATATCGAGCTGGATTTACACCTCTTTAATAATGCAAAAGCAAAAAAGGTAAATTAAACTTCAGGGGGAAAAAAAGAAAGGGAAAAATCTAGGGGAGAGGAATCCTCGTGCCATGTTCCCCTCAAAAAGGTATTAATTAAATATTAGTTCCAATCGGAGTGATCCTGGGGATATCACAGCCTCTTACAGGGTTGTGTGGTTGCCTCCAGCAATACACATGAATTTTCTTTTTCTACTTGCTCAGTAACCATTTTTTATTTCTAATCTCTGCCTTGGTGTCACTTCTGAACAAGAGCAGGCTTTTAGGCAAAATTGCCTTATCCCTTTTCCCGTCAGCAGACCGATAGAGGTTGTCACAGTCCCTACCAAAAGCTCTCTGTTGTCACCCACTCTGAGAGCTCAGGATTTAATAGGAGAGACAAGAGGCACAGGGAGACAGATGGGAGATGGCAAGAACACAGTAACACAAACAGTCTAATTTTATTGGGAAGGGTAAAAACTCCCTTGTGCTGCTGTTCTGCAGCGTGTCCCACTTACTGGCTTTCCACGTAAGAACTCCACATGCAGAACCAGACATGGCATCATTAACCTCCCCAATCTCCCAAATTCACTGGTTAATTATACACTGCAGAAACCAACCTCTTGTTTTTGACCTAGTTTGAGTGCTACTGAGTGGGTAAATCGTGTCTGACATGAGGTAATACACTTCTGCCTTTGCATAAAGAATAGCTTTGAGTGCTAGCAAGACATCAGGGTGGGAGTTCTTTTTCAAAATTCTGAATTATAACACCCTGAAGAAAATGAAAAAAAAAAAAGAAAGAATCACTTTGGGGTTGGGATCTGGCTGAATGTTATCTTGAGACATTCTCAAGACACCGACCCACACATCAGGCATTTATTAGTTAAGGAGATGTAAAATCATCAACCCCTTTATCTACACCCAGTAGAATATTTTAAAAATTGAGCTGTTTTTGTAAAATTATTTAGGAAGAGCTCCTACTAATGCAGGCAGAAGAGCAAATAAGCATGTAGTTAGACAGGAAGGTCGTGGAGGTGGAGATCACCCTGCAGCAGCTGGGATAAAATGTGGATTTCAAGGCCTGAAGAAGCCACAAGCACAGGAATATTCCCTGCCCCATTAAGCAATTCACACATAATGGATTAACGAGTTGCTGATATTTCTATCACGCTGGGGCAGTCATTAACAAATTCTGTTTACTGCCTGGATAGCAGATGGGGCCACCTACTCATGCCAGGGATGGAAACACTCCTGAAGCTTCAGGGCAGCATGGGGGGATGCTCAGTAATCCTTCTGGAAGTGTGTTAGTGGTTCAGGTACTAAGTGGGTTCACAGGAAATCCCAGGGGAAAGGGAAGCCTGAGTGAAGAGAACCACAGGCAGCCTTGGGATGTCTGAGGTCACAGATACCCCTGTACCCTGTCCAAGTGTGTCCCCACACCAATGCTCCTTCCCAGAAAATGTCCTGGGATAAAAGCTTTGCTTGAGATGTGCTATTTCCTCCCCTTTAGCTCTCTAAACTCAAATGCTGACCTGGGGATTTTTTTAATGAAGCCCCTTTTTGCTGTTCCCGTTTGTTCAACAGATAAACTGCCTACCAGCCTTTCACTTTTAATTTCGAGTGTGCTCAGCACTGAGGCTTGGCATAATTAAAGCCCCTTTTCAGTTATTCTGGACTGCAATATTTACTTTTAGTAACAAATACCAAAGAAATGGCTTGGCATGACTGACTGACTGAAGGGAACACTCCAGGTGCTCGTCTGTTCTTCAGTAACAAGTTTTTAACACTTAAATGTAGAATTTTCCAGCTCTTTTTTAATCTTTGAATGCTCAAAGCCTCAGTGACCCCCATGAACAGCTCTGAGTCAGTTCTTTTCCTGGTGTCAACACTTTGCATCCCCCTCCTGGAGCAGAATCTGCATGGAACAGTGAAGAGTGAGATTTTGAACAAGCAGCCATGAATTTGTCTCACCAAAGTATTCTGAGCACCAGCCCCCGAACCCAAATGACCCAGATAATGAAAAGCTTTGCTGGCAATTCCTTCTCCTCCTTGAGTAACAAAATGGACATAATTTTGTAATATTATTTGGGGAGAACTCATACTAATGCAGGCAGGGGAGAAAATAAGCATGTAGGTACCAGGAAAGTTGTGGAAGTAGAGATCACCCTGCAGCAGCTCGGATGAAATGTGGGTTTCAAGGCCTGAAGAAAGGTAGGAAAATACCCAGCACCAAGGAGTAGAGCAGAGGTTTTTCAGGCACTAGGCCCAGAAAAAAAAACTCATTTCCCATTGCAGTCTCAGGTTCCACCCATGGAATTTGCAAAAAAAAAAAAGAGATAAGGAAAAGCCTCTACAAATACCTAAACAAAAGCTGCTTAGTTCAAACTTTCATGGCCACATGGAGACTAATAGCTATTAAGGCAATCAAAGACTGTTTGGAAGTTAAAGTGTGTGCCCCAGTTCAAGCAGTTTTACCCCAAAGTGCCTGCAGGCTCTGTAGCTTTGCAGCCTCCTACTTTGCAACCTCCCAGATCAAGAGGGCTCTGTCTCAGGCAAGAATGCAGCTTCCAGCCAAGATTTGTCAATGTGCATTCTTAGGCATGAATTGTACCACCAAGAAATCTCTAAAGTCAATTTGAGATAGGAGAAAGTTGGATCCATGGATCTTGGTGTGCTCAGAAGTCGTGTCTTGGACTGGAAAATAAATAATCAGGAAATTTTAGGAGGGTGTTTCACAAACTTATGGCTTATCAAAAATTAGAATGACACAGAAGCAATTATTCATGACTGTGCTGAGTGTGATGCCCCTCACACAGCCTACACCCAGAGCCACTGCCATCAAAGGGCACTTTGTCACTGCTTTCAATGGACACAGGATGTGACCAGAGCAGCATCTGCAGCAGCTCCCAGAGAGGAACACGAGGGAAAAAAATCTTCATTTGTAACTCAGTGTTTCATCTTTCAAAAGATCAGCTTCAGATGTGCTTCAGGAACTCTTCTTTTTGGTATCCCTTTCTTTCACCAACTGCATATTTATCAGCTCCGTCCTAGACATGATCTTAGGAGCTTAGCTCCCAAGTGATCAGAACTTCTTTCCAATTTGCTTTTTTATTAAAATAATCAGGGCTTGAAATCAGCTTCTTTTTTTTTTTTATTGCTCACAATCTTTGCTATTTTCATCATGAGCAAGCAGCACATTTCCATGTCTTTTTTGAGACTTTTTGCTTATTTATTTGCTCTATTTGCTCACCTGCCTCTAGCTAGTTCATTCATGAGGACAGAAAAGCAAGAAACTGCAGGTGAAAGGGAATCAAGAATCTATTTGAAGATTAAGGAAATCAAGGAGATGTGGTTTCAAATTTTAATTCTGGCAAGGAATTCCTGCAGACCTCCTGCAACTCAACCCCCCAGTAACTTTGTTTCTCAGCTACCGTGGAAAAGTGAGGCAAATAACACCCTTCTACTACAAATAATTGAGGACCAGACTTGCTCCTTTTTTGTCACTTTTTTTTTCTCATTTTTTGACAGCTTACCCTGTAAGTGTCCCCCCCCAAAGGACCAGCAAACCAGCGTGACAACTCCAGTGACAGGATTCCCGAGGGACCACTTGCACAATCATGTATTATTAGACCTAATAAAGAATGACAGAATCTGGCTGTTAAAACTTCAAGAGATCCTCAAACACTATCGTGACAGCCACCATTAGACTATAGATAAATTACATCTAAAACAATCCCACTTTGCTGCATTCTCAACTGCTAAAACATCCTGTGATTTCAGCATTGCTACTTTGCTACTTTATTCTCAGCAGGGTTTGTTTTTTTTTCATCTAAAACCTCTGAATTTCTCCTCAGACAAGGACATAATTGCAGATACTGCTGCCAGGTAAAATTACTGCAGAGTTCTGGTTTGTACAACTTTTGGGAAACATTGGAAATAATTTGTTTTTTGAGTGCTGAGGACTAAATGTCCTTCCTGCTTAGAAAGAAACAAAACTTCTTTCTGGAGTTACTACAAGTACTACAAGAGGATTTATAGAAATTAAATTAATAAACTGAAGTGGTTTAAGCTTCTGGATATCCTTGGTGTGAAGTAATTTTGCCTGAAGGATATGTTGAGCTGAGGATTTACAGTTTTAACACTCCTTCCTCAACAGTTTGACGCTTCAATTTCTCGTTACCGCTTCCACGCTCCAGCATGGTCCAACATCCGCAACGCAGAATAAATAACCTATGGCCTGCCGCAATCATTAAAATGTATTTGGTTTAAAGTTTTTGGAGTTTTTAAGACTGAGGCTGAGCAAGAGGCAGGATGACCCCGGGCTGGCAGCAGCCACGTTCTCATCCTGAGGGGGAATCAGGAATTCATTGCAGCAATCATTTTCCATCCATAATCTTCTGAGGGCTTATTTATACTCACAAAAATATTTTTTCTTTCGTGGAGGGTTTTCTTAGACACGTCAAATTAAATGGGGTGAAGGAACTGGAGGGGGGGGTCCCTCAGCACGGCCCTAAGGGTGAGGGGTCAGGACAGCGAGATACCCCCACCATAGGGGGTTATTTATTCTGTAAAAGTTATTTATTGTTATTTATTCACTATATTTATTCTGCAAAGGTTATTTATGATGCTATTAATTCTCATTATGTATTCTGTAAAGCCCCTTCCTCCTACCCGAGCAGCGTTCAAAGAAGTGGGCAAGCAAATTCCCACTCCCATTTGTACAGACAGGGGAAAAGACCGGAGGGAATCGAGCCGCTATTTCCAAGATTCAAACTCACTTACAGGCAATTACACTTCCCATGGAGGGAAAGCATGAGTTAAGAGTTGGATTTTTTAATTTATTTTTTTTAACATTCATCGTTTTAAACGCGGCAGCGGAGAAGCTCGGTCACGCCATGTCCAGCAGGGAGCGAAGCCCCCTTCCCTCATGGCGCCACTCCCTTTCCCACCCACCCCAGCAAAGCATGAGTTGAGAGCTGGATTTATTTTTCACACTATTATTATTATTATTATTATTATTTAAACATTCATCATTTCAAACGCGGCACGGGGGACACCGCTCACGCCTTCCCTCACGGCACCGCCCCCCGGCCCCTCACGCAGAGGGCGGGAAAGCGCGGCGGGCAGGGCGGCCAGGGGGCGTGGCCTGGCGCGGCCATTGAGGCCGGCCGGGTAATGGCGGCCGGGGGCGGCGGCGCCGCCTGGCGGCGGGGCGGGGAGGCAGCGGGGGCTGAGGGGGCCGCGCCGTGAGGGGACAAAGCGCCGGAGCCGCCAGGTAAAACCCCGGGAGAAGGGAGCGATGGGGCGGGCTGGGAAGCGGCTGGGAGGAGGAGGAAGAGGAGGAGGGGATGGGCCGCGCTGACGGCGCCGAGCCCGGCTGCGCGTTCGCGGCAGGAACCGCTTCCCCTCAGAGCGAGTTTCCCCCGCCGCCGGGGTCGGGGCTGAGGCGGAGCCGCCCCGCTGTAATTGAAGCCCTGGGTGAGGAGGGAGGGACGGACGGAGGGAGGGACTGCGGGGGCTCCTTCTGTGCTTTGTGTCCAGGTGGCGAGGCCGAGGGGCGGCCATGGGGGTGCAGGACCGGCCCCAGTGCTTCTTCGAGATAGAGATCAACAGGGAGCCAGGTAAGGCTGTGTTCGGGGCTTTTAAATCACGGGTTTGCCTGCATTATGGGCCCAAGCCGCTAGCAGCGAGTTTGGCCATTGATGCGTTATTTCTGAGTTACTTTTTAATAACTTCGGCTGTTTTCTGGGGTGCTGGATGCTCCTCATTGCCCCTTGAGACCGATTTTTATTTGCACGCGTGAATATAAAGGTTCGGCAGGGCTGATAAACGCTGCTCTGAAGGTAAAAAGCTGTCTGGTGATGTATTATACCTTTTCTATTGCATGTTTGTTATGCCACTTCTGTGAACTGTGGAAAATCGGGGCAGGCTGTGAGGAGACTGGATATTTACTCCTATAAGTATTTTTAATGATGCAGTAATTAGAACTGGGGAGGAACTTAAGGAGGTCATCTGGGCTAAATCTTTCCTTGTCCTGCTCAAAATGCGTCTTCTGAATGTAAAGGAAGAACTGGGCATTCAATCATAGGAGCACAGAACACCTCACCAGCTGGCCTGTAAAAAAAAAAAACAAAAACCCAATGATTAAAATAAATCCATCTTTTAACTCATATTTTCCCTATACAGGTGTGGTGCTCAGAAGCAGTAGGCTGTGAGTTTTAATGCTGAACAGCAGCTTGGTTCCCTCTTGTGTTTTCCCCCTCTCTGTAAAGATGGGAGTGGAGATTTGCTCACCCATCTCTTTGAACGAGCATTTATCAATGCATATTAGTTGTCTCACACATACTCCGTGCTTTATCTTGCTACCACTTGTCTCTAGAAAAATGAATGTATGTGATGGCTTCATTAGGCTTTCACTTTCATTTTCTGCTTCAATGTTTCTCTGAAAACCTTTGAATTAAGAGCTTATATCTCAGAGATTCCAAATTTCAGCCTCATTCAGATGCAACTGAAACCCTTTTAGCGTTTTGTTTTCACCACAGTTTCAGAAGAGAGGCTCTGTTCTAACTTCAGAGACCTGATAGGGCATATCTATAAATCTGTTGCTGTTGCAACTCCTCCCTGAGTTATTTTGATTGGCACTGTGGTTTCTGAATACTTCCAGTGAGGAGATAAGTGATGATGTAAATGGAGTTTTAACGTGTTCCATTGCTTTAATTTCAGGTGGAATTTACTGTGGAGTGAGACAACTGACACTGTTTCAGGTTGGGTGGGTTTCCACTTAGGAATGGTAATTTGATGGGGTTGATTTAGAGCAAAGACAATTCATTCTCAATCTCATTTGCTGTTCATCTTTTTAGGTTTAGTGTGGGTTTGTTTGTTTGTTTGGTTTTTTTTTGTTCTGACTCCATCTGAAGGATCTCTCCCTGCACTGTTCTCTCTGCTCTCCCTGCACAGGTTGCTGCTCCCATTTCATAATCTCCCCTCCTCAGCCTTGAGCTGTTCATCCCCAGTGAAAGTGGATTACCTGTTTTCCCCCCAACCTCTTTGGGTTTGGTGACTGATAGAGCTGTCAGGGAGGAATTGCAGCGTTGGTGTTCCTGGTGGTGCAGAGCTTGGGTTACCTGGAGCAGACCCAGGGCTTTGGCTCTCTTTGTGTCTGTCTGCATTTCTTTTCTTTTGGAAGTAAGAGGAATCTCCCAGCTGCACATCAAACTTGGAGCCCTGCTGGTTTCATTACACCTGACTCATGGCTTGGATTTTTGCAGGAAAAATGCCAGTTTGTAATATTAGTGTTGGGGCTTGTGTGCTGCCTGGTCATGCTGCTTTATTCTGGTGCCTGTTTATTAATTCACCATGCAACTCTGGCTCAGGATTTAAGGATATATTTAAAAAGCTTAAATGTTGCTCTCTTAGCTTTAAGATGACCTTCAAAAGCTGAATCAAGTGGTAAATCAGTGCTTCCAGATGACACCAAGCACTAACTCTCAGAGATGTGCTCTCCTGCTGGCACTAGTGAGGTATTCATTTGAACTTTTACACTGCCAGCAGATTTCCAAATGAACATTTTGCTTCTTTTGACTTCAACAAATCAGCTGATATGCTTATTGCATTTCAGGAGAAGTGGGCAGCAGAACAGCCCTGCATTTTGTTGCTAGCCAAGAAAAAAGGCCTTGTCCCACCTTGTGTGCACTGACAAGCTGAACCAACATCCCCACAAGATGCAGAGAGAAGGGGATGTGCCTCTTGCAGCACTGGAAGCATCTTTTTGCCTGCAGAACACAAAACTGGCTCCTTTTTTACACTCTAGGCTGCTGCCAGTCCAAAACCATTCCCCCCACACACCTTGGCTCTGCCCTTGCAGGCTTTGCTTGCCCAGGGTGTGCCAGGATACCTGTAGCAATTAAAAGTCAGGTCAGTTTTACTCTAATAAGATCCCTTGGAAAATGCAGGAGTGCAGCTCTGTTTTGGCTGTGCTTCCAGAAGCTTTATTACAGCTTTTGTGTCCTTATTTTATTACAGCTACAGAACCTTGGAATAAAACTCAGTGCCAGCTTGTACTTGCCTCTTACAGTGGGGCAAATTTTGTTGGCTTGGTGGTTTTTAGAGCTAAATTTAGTCTGCTTTTAAATTAAGTAGCCTGTTCAGCATTTTTTTTTTTTAATGAATGCAGGTTGTGGCTCTTAATTTTTAAAGGGCAAATGGAAACCAAATCAGGAAGAAGCATTTCTTTTGATACTGCCACAAATAGTGCTTCTCCTTTCTTTTGGGCCCCCCACCAGTGGATTTGGGCACATTGAGTGTGCACACAGGATTAACTGCTTCCAGTATTCCAAGAATTTGGGGATGGCAGCAGATGCCTATTTAAATAATTCTGTCTTTACTCTGTGAGGCAAAGTCTGTGTGAAGCTGGGGCCTTTCAGGTGCCGTGGTAATTGGAACAGATGTCCCACTAGGATGTCACAGATGCAGTCTGCAGCTCTGGCAGCTCCTGTGGCCATCCAAAAGCTTTTTCCCACATCTCCCCCCCACCCCCTGACTGGTTTCATCCATCATGAAGTTTGATAAATTTCATCAGTTTGTTTTGTTTCATTCTTATTCATAGAATAATTTATCTTTTTTTTTTTTTTTTTTCTTCTGTTTCTGTTTGACCCCTGGCTCATTGATTTGTTCCACTTCAGTTTCTTTCATTGCTGGGATGTGTCCCTTCCCAGAACAGTCAGTCTGCTCTTCCCTTCTCTCTTTCTAGTCACTTTAGCCTGATGTATTTTGGGATTTCCTGTGAATTTATGTGAAAGGAGCACCCTTGCAATAGTCTTTCTCTTGTGCCTCCAGTAATAGACCCAATGATGCCTCGTGGGCTTTTTGTTAAATTCCTAAAGACAGAAACTGTTCTCAACTGGCTCCACATTAACTTTTAGTCTTTAGAAGGGAAAAATTTGCAGCAAATAGAACCCAGAACTTGGGCTGTCCATGAACCCATGGGCAACCACTGTGTGTGGGACAGCAGGGAGCCAAGGGGATCCCATATGGAGAAAACTCTTCTCAGGAGTGGGAAATGGAAATTTGAAAGGAATTGATTCAACAAAACAATTTATTCAGAATAACCCTATGAAATTGTTGTCAGGGCAGGCTGAAACACCCTGAAATCTCACCTTGAGGTCTGGAACAAGTTGGATCAGTAAATAAAAGAAAAACTGATCAGCCTCTTCTCCAGAAGGCCAAGTGCTGCCTCTCACTTCCATATCCCTGGGAAGCTGAGCCCAGGGAATGTTTGATGTGTGCACGACTGAAATAAGTTTGGTTTTGTGAAGAATGGAGGGAACTTCAGGTGGTGTTTGTGGAAGAATGGGCTTAGAGAGCCAGGGAGAGAAGTTGATGGAGCTTTCCCTTGCAAAGAGTGCAGGTGAGGCATGGAGGTGTTAACAAAGTGTTAATGTGTCAGGGCTGCAGGTCCCTGCAGGGCAATTGGGGCATCCATTCTTCAAACTCATATTTTAAATCAAATCCATCATTGTTCCACACTGAGGTTTTATTTCCTTGAAAACTCCACATTTCTACTTGGAAGCAGTTTAAAAAAAAATTCCTATGCCTTAGCATTGCCAGTTTTAGGGATAAACAAATTAATACAATTCAAATAGGGTCCTTTTAGTGAGCTGCTATTCAAACCTGTATGCAAATCTGGCTGAGCCTTTGGGCCCTTGGCAGCCATCCTGGGCTGTGCATCATTGTCTCACTGCTTGTAATCCCTGCTTTCTCCTTCAGCAGGATATTCCTGCTGATAGGCTGGGAAAAATTCCTCTTGTTTGCTTTACTCTTAAGAAATTGAGAAAAGAGAAAATCCAGTAGATACAGTTTTGAAAAACCCAGGTTTGTTTTGGGAGTGTGTAGCTGAACTCGATGCCTGTGTGCCTCAAACATAATAAATGTACAAAACATGTACATTTATTATGTTTGATAACATTTGCTACATTTTATTATGTACAATGTACATAATAAAATGTAGCAAAACACTTCCCAGTACTTGGAAAATAACTTGAAACAATGTGTGTTTGCCTCCAAAGGTGTTTTTCCAAAAGATTAAGCAGCTGAATTCGAGGATTTACCTTTGAAACAATAAACATTTGAAATCAATGATTATTTTAATAAACTTTGCTAGCAGGAGCCCTTATTGCAGTATAGCATGGACATTCCTACCCTGATTAATTAGAATCAAGTAGTAGCTCTTCCTCAGCTGGAAAATTAAGGAGTTCAAAAACAAAAGAAAAAAAAATCATCTTTTAGTTTGAAGCCAGAGTTCTGAAATTGGATTATTTTTGGTCATTTTTCTTTCTGGTTTCTCTAGTTGGTACAGCTCATTAGCTGCAGAGAGCACTTCATCAAATTTCCAAACAGCTTAGATTTTATGTAGGCATCACTTGAATGATGTACCTATTTCTTTCACCACTTACTCTGATTCTTTAAAAAATAAGTTCAAAGCCTGCTTACAAATAATACTTTTATCAGATTTATTGTTTCATAAATAATAGGCAAATGCAATCCCAGCAGTTCTGGCTTTAGCCTGGAGTTGAGGTGTCTGTGCTGTCATTTCTTGCTTAAAGCCAACTGAGGACTCTGGGTAGGTTTGTGAGCTGCTTTTGCTTACTTGAGTGATTTGTAGCAATTTTTGTTTGTTTATTTCAATTTACTGTACAAATATTATGGTTAGTCACAGAGAGCTTGTTCCCTGATCAGATCACTTAACCTTTATATTGGGGAAATGAAGCTGAAGAGAGCATTGGAAATTGTCTGCAGTGAAGGTGGATCATCTCAGAGGAGAGGTGTCGAAATCTGGGGAAATAAGTAGCATCTCAAATGCTTTTTTTATCTGTGTTATATCAGCATATACCTCAGTTCCAAGTTTAAAATGAGATTTTTCTCTTTTTTTTTTTTTTTTTGATGAGGGCTGAGGTAAGAGAAAGATTTGTAGGTGCTAATCATACATACTTCTATTATTTTTTTGATTAGCAGCTGTTCTTTCCTGCATCTTTGACCAAGGTGTGAAAATGGGTTTGATCTTTCTCTGGCACATTTCATTGCCTGTTTGTCAGTGGAAAACACAACCTCTCAGTGATAATGGTATTCATGCAGTTGCAGTAAAATGCAGGCAGTAACCCAGCAGATGGATTCCCAGTGTGTGGTTTGTGTCTCAGGAGTAGACAGCAGCATTTTGTGTGGCTGCATGGAGCTGGGTAAGCAGTGCTCCAGGTTTTATACAGCCCTCATCTCATAAAGTGCATCTGTCATCTTTGCATCTTGGATAGATGTGCATTACAGTTTGTAGGATTAAAGGATCAGGCTGGATAGGCATGGAGTAACCTGATCTAGTGGAAGGTGTCCCTGCACATGGAACTGGATGATTTAAGGTCCCTTCCAGCAGGAATCATTCTATGATTTTATGAGCACCTGGCAGACTTTGTTATTGACAAAGCACTGGTGAAAAATACTGCTGGAAGTGATCCCTTAGTTAGGAATGTCTCCTTCCATCTTCTGCCTTGTCATCTGCAAGAACACAAGAGAGTTCTTCCAATGGAGCACCACGGTGCTGCTGTCTGCTGCCTCAGGTGCTAAATGTGGTGGCTTTGCAGCAAAATCCTTCTACAATTTATGCCTCAGAGCACAAGTCCCTTCTGGAGCCTGCAGGGACTAAGAGCCCTCCTGAGTTCCTTGGCAGCTGGCACCTTGGTGGTGCAGCAGCTGGGCTGGGAGCAGAATGGGGGTGGTGACAGCTTTTTCCCTGGAAGTGCCGAGTGTTATTTCACACAGTGAGTGCAGGAGGAGCCTTCTCCTGCAGAGACAGAGTTGGGGCTGTTCAGCCTGGAGAAGAGAAGGCTCCAGGGACACCTTAGAGTCTCTTCAGGACTTAGAGGGGCTCCAGGAGAGCTGGAGAGGGACTCATGTGGGCAAGGAGCAATGGGACAAGGTGTCAAACTGAAGGAGGATGGGTTTATATGAGATATTAAATAGAAATTGTTCCCTGGGAGGATGCTGAGGCCGTGGCACAGGGTGCCCAGAGCAGCTGTGGCTGCCCTTGGATCCCTGCAAGTGTCCAAGGCCAGGCTGGACAGGGTTGGGGGCAAGCTGGGCCAGTGGACGGTGTCCCTGGAGCAGCCTGGGCCAGTGGAAGGTGTCCCTGGAGCAGCCTGGGGCAGGGGAAGTGTCCCTGGAGCAGCCTGGGGCAGTGGAAGGTGTCCCTGGAGCAGCCTGGGGCAGTGGAAGGTGTCCCTGGAGCAGCCTGGGGCAGGGGAAGTGTCCCTGGAGCAGCCTGGGGCAGGGGAAGTGTCCCTGGAGCAGCCTGGGGCAGTGGAAGGTGTCCCTGGAGCAGCCTGGGGCAGTGGAAGTGTCCCTGGAGCAGCCTGGGGCAGTGGAAGTGTCCCTGGAGCAGCCTGGGGCAGTGGAAGTGTCCCTGGAGCAGCCTGGGGCAGGGGAAGTGTCCCTGGAGGTGTCCCTGGAGCAGCCTGGGGCAGTTGAGGTGTCCCTGGAGCAGCCTGGGGCAGTTGAGGTGTCCCTGGAGGTGTCCCTGGAGCAGCCTGGGCCAGTGGAGGTGTCCCTGGAGGTGTCCCTGGAGCAGTGGAGGTGTCCCTGGAGGTGTCCCTGGAGCAGCCTGGGCCAGTGGAGGTGTCCCTGGAGGTGTCCCTGGAGCAGTGGAGGTGTCCCTGGAGGTGTCCCTGGAGCAGCCTGGGCCAGTGGAGGTGTCCCTGGAGGTGTCCCTGGGGCAGTGGAGGTGTCCCTGGAGGTGTCCCTGGAGCAGCCTGGGGCAGTTGAGGTGTCCCTGGAGGTGTCCCTGGAGCAGCCTGGGCCAGTGGAGGTGTCCCTGGAGGTGTCCCTGGAGCAAGCTGGGCCAGTGGAAGTGTCCCTGGAGCAGCCTGGGCCAGTGGAAGTGTCCCTGGAGCAGCCTGGGCCAGTGGAAGTGTCCCTGGAGCAGCCTGGGCCAGTGGAAGTGTCCCTGGAGCAGCCTGGAGCAGTGGAGGTGTCCCTGGAGGTGTCCCTGGAGCAGCCTGGGCCAGTGGAGGTGTCCCTGGAGGTGTCCCTGGAGCAAGCTGGGACAGTGGAAGTGTCCCTGGAGCAGCCTGGGCCAGTGGAGGTATCCCTGGAGGTGTCCCTGGAGCAAGCTGGGCCAGTGGAAGTGTCCCTGGAGCAGCCTGGGCCAGTGGAGGTATCCCTGGAGGTGTCCCTGGAGCAAGCTGGGCCAGTGGAAGTGTCCCTGGAGCAGCCTGGGCCAGTGGAGGTATCCCTGGAGGTGTCCCTGGAGCAAGCTGGGCCAGTGGAAGTGTCCCTGGAGCAGCCTGGAGCAGTGGAGGTGTCCCTGGAGGTGTCCCTGGAGCAGCCTGGGCCAGTGGAGGTGTCCCTGCCTGTGGCAGTAGAGCTGGGGCTGGGTGCAGTTTCCAGTCCCTTCCAGCCCAAGCCATTGTG
The DNA here is from genome assembly GCF_037042795.1 of Molothrus aeneus. Taxonomy (NCBI): domain Eukaryota; kingdom Metazoa; phylum Chordata; class Aves; order Passeriformes; family Icteridae; genus Molothrus; species Molothrus aeneus. The sequence continues at coordinate 2,921,784 of NC_089646.1, read as the reverse complement.
GCTTCTCTCCCATGGCTCTGTGCAGCCTGCACGTGGCTCTCTGAAGCACTGGGTCCCTGCTCAGCTCAGTGCTTGTGCAGCAGGGATTGGGAGTGGGATTTGTGTTCTGCTGAATTCCTGGGCTAGAATGAAAATTGGGAACTCTTCTCCTGAGGTGTCTGGTCTGTTGTGTTCCTGGTAGGAATGTGCAATCCTCACAGTTGAGAATGGTTTCTCCACTTACAAACAAGTAGCCTTTCTGTCATAGTGGTAGTTACAGAGCTGCTGTTTGATGGGGGATCTTTGAATATTCTCCATTTCTTCATTCTTTGGACACTCTCCCTACCCATTTCCTTTGGATTTTCCTGCTGTGGTGATGAATGCTTAGAAAACATTCTTCCTGCACTTAATGAGATTCAGACCTTTCAACAGCTCAAGGCATCTGGAGTTTTTATCTAAGATTATCAAGTACTGATGCTGTTATTTTATTTCCTCCTTTCTGAACCAACAATTCACCATCTTATAATTGCATATATTTGGACAGAGCCTTAAAATTGAATGCAGTTTCTTAGGAGCCTCTCAATTTATTTTTTTTTTTAACTATTGAATGAAATACATTTGAACTTTTTTTTTTTTTCTTTAAAGGAAAGTAAAGAGAAGTTATTATTGGAGTAGTTACTTTTAAAAATGAAGCCTTACCAGTGTGCACCACTAGAGTGTAGTGCTCATTGATAGATTATTGCTGGTCTCCTTGTAATTCTGCCCAACAGTGAGGCTGCTATGGATTATTTTACAACCTGCAGAGATACCCATTTTTTCTTTATTAATTATGTATTTTTTAAAGATTTCATACATTTGGGAGCAGTTTGTCATGGATTTTTTTTTTTTAGTACTTTACTATCCCACTATCTTGGAAAATAAAATAGAAAATAGAAATCAGTTTTAAAACAGTTTTCTTTATATTCAACCACTTTTCAGCAGTATTTTAATAGATTTGGAAGGGACCTAACACAATTACCACCAGTAGCAAAGAGAAAATATTTAGTTCATAATAGCTGGCAAGTGGAGCATTAGTCCTGCCTGCCTTTCATCTTCCCTGTTTGATTCATCTGGGTTTTTTTTAAACTGAAGGATTTTAGGCCAAGAGTGCCAATGCAGCTGTAATCCTCAGCATAATATGGAGCCAAGCCAGTTGGACTTTGTAGGTAATGATCACAGGGAAAACTGTGCAAATGTGATTATTAATGTATTTGTATAAACACAGTAATTGGGGAGGGAATTGCTCCAGCTCTCTGAGGAGCTGTATTTATGGGAAATCATTTTCCAAATGGAAAAGATCTGACATGATTAAACTCTTTTAGTAAATCAGCTTGGCTTTCCAGGTTGAAATCACAATGGAATCTCTAGGTCTTCTGATAAATTGGATGGAATGTTATTACTTATTGTCTATTTTTTACTATTCTGTTATTCTTCTTTCTTGCTGTGTGTTTTAGTATATGCATACTTCAGATGTTTTCTTATTCTACTTGATAAAATAACCTTTTTTCAGAAAATTACAATTTTAGAACATTCAGATTGATTTATATGCAGATTTTCTTATTCCAGACAGTTCTAAAACTCTTAATTTTTTTTTTTTTTAATTATTTTCTAGTTGGTCGAATTATGTTTCAGCTCTTCTCAGACATTTGTCCAAAGACTTGTAAGAACTTCCTTTGCTTGTGCTCGGGTATGTAGCTGATATTTCAGATTTTTATTATTAATAAATAACATTTTAAATGTTAATAGTTCTATTGATAGTGATTTTATTGATAATTATGAATGTCTTCTTCCATTTTCTGCCCAACAGTGAGGCTTCTGTGGATTATTTTACAACCTGCAGAGATACCAATTTTTTCTTTATTAATAATGTCTTTTTTAAAGATTTCATACATTTGGGAGCATACATTTGCTTTTCACTTCTGGGTCTGCAGTAGAGGCAACACTGGTGATGTTCTGTTGGTACAGGAATGTAACTGTTTGAATAAGTTTAAAATTAATAATAAATATTGGGCTTTTATTGATAGTGGGCTTTTAACTGATAGTGATTTTTGTTATTAATAATTATTAGTTTATCCAAGTACAAACCACAGCCATCTGCAAGGCCTGTTCCCACCTGAGGAGGTAAATTCTAATGGAGAGGTGATGCTGTCCCATTTTGGAGCATAGAATCTGCAGAAAGCCATCATCAAGCCAGGGTATTTTTGGCAGATGGAGGAGGACAGAGTGATCCTGGCATTGCTGTCACAAGTAGATTTGGCCCCTGGAAATGTCCTTTTTAAATTCCAGCAGCTGGCCTTGCAATGCTGCCCACCTATGGAACAAAGCTGGGCCCATCTGCTGTGGTGCTTTGTAAGGAGCTGATTCCCTTCTGATCTCAAACTGGCACCACTTGGCACCCAATTCACACTGAGCTGCCCTCCAGGTGGTCCCAGGGCAGCCAATTCTCCTCTGCCATCCCATTTCCAAGGGCTTTGCAGGGCCTGGAAAGAGCTGCTTAGGAAGGATGGGGCTCAAAGACAAGGATTTTTCTTTTCCTGACAAAATCCATGCATGTCTAGAGCAAAAAGAGCAAGGCTGGTGTTTGGCCTGAAACAGAGGAGAAGCTGAGCTCAGGAGCTGTGTGTTGGATGTTGTGTGGAAGTGTCTGAGCTCAGGGAGGTGCTGCAGCTCCTGCCACTGGAACAACTCCTGTGTCTTTTACCTGACTGGGAAAGCACTGGCAGTACTCTAAAGGGGGGTAAGAAAAGGGGCTGGGATTTATGGCCACAGCCAAAGCTCCCATCTCACCACCAGCTCTGTTTAAGAATTTTAATTTTAAGCTTTAAAAGGAACAGAAATGTTATTTATGTATTCATAATATATAACTTCAGAAAATACCACGAAAGTATTAGAGTGCCATAAAAATACTTCATTTATATGAAGTATAGCATAGATCACCCATTTCATTGTTAATTTTTGAAGGTCTCAAATGTTTCAACTGATGTAACATTTGTTTGGAAAAGTGTGTAAAAACTCCTCACTGGAGGGTTTTATGGTATTCCATCTTATTAAAACAATTCAAATGCAAACTCTAGTCTGAACTGGGTCTGCAGCAGAGGCAGCCCTGGTGATGTTCTGTTGGCACAGGACTGTAACTGCTCCAGCTCGAGTGCCATGCAGGATCCCATCTCTGAGGGGATTTTCCATAGCCCTGAGGGACCCCCTGAGACATGGCCAAACATGCAGGCAGATATTCCATGGTGGTGTTGGATGAAGGTTTTCAGTGCTGTACAAAGAGGGGAGGAGTGTGTCCATCCCTGTCATAAACAGCTCGGCTTGCATAACTCATGTGGAAATCAAAAACGGGGTAGGAGGAGGTGTGGATTGGGATTATGGGTGTGGAGAGGCAGGTAAATAACTAATAAATATGTATTCCATGAGTGAGGGATGATAAACAGCAGTGCCCTTTGCCCTGGCAGTGATGGGCTTGGAATGGCAAATTTGGGATGATTGGGGTGGCAGAGTAATAGATTGCAGCAGGGGAGTGTTGGCTCTGGGTAATGAGTGTATCTGCATTTCTAGAGTGCAGAATATTTGGTGAAATGTCCTCTTACCTATGTGTGTCAAATACCTATTCCATAACCAGTGATGAAAATCAACATTGGCTTATTTGACCTGTTATTTATTCTGTTAATTCATGTTTCAGTACACTGCATCTCCTGTACATGTGGATAATGTGGGGCTTGAACTGTTGCACAGTATATATTATTATTATTATTATTATTATTATTATTATTATTATTATTATTATTATTATTATTATTATTATTATTATTATTATTATTATTATTATTATTATTACAACTTTTAACTGTTAATTGGCACATTCTGCCAGCTTCCCCCTCTGGGAAGCTCCAGTCAGTGTCTCTTGCCCAGCATAAATCCCTCATGGATCTACTGCCTTGAATGTCAGCCCTGCCAGTCATTGTCACTCATCCACGAGCCCAGGGCAGCTTCTCTTCTGAATTTTGGAAGAAGTGCAAATGAAACTCGAGGTTGTGTGGTGATTTTTCACTAACTGAAAAATCACCAGCCCACCTGATCTGCAGCTGCTGTAAAGGGGTGTCCAGACACTGTGCAAGGATTGGGGAAGGTGTGGAAGCTTGCAGTAGCTCAATCCCACTTTTCCAAGTGTGGATCACATTGAAGCTGAGTTGAAACCTGTTTTCCTGGCTTTTCTTCTGGGAATCATCTGGCACATCCAGATGTGTGAGTGGTTTGAAAAGGATACTGTGACCTGCACAGGGGTGTAGCTGTACCCACAGAAAATAGCTAACCCACCATTATCCTGAACTCTTGGTTTTTTTATAAATTACCCTGAGTAGATTTACACACTTCTGCTTGAGGGGGAAAGGGAAAATTTTTAAAGAAACAACTTAATTTTAACCTCAGAGTTCCCTTGTAAAAATCCCCCTTCTGGATGGTGAAAAGGCATCAGGTAGGACTGTGTTATCTTTTAGTTATGGCTGCCATATCCCTTAGAACCAGGGAGGGAAACCCTTGGAATTGGTTCAGTGACAATCTGTAGATTGGTTTTGTTTCCCCTTCTTGCAGGTGAAAAAGGAATTGGCAAAACAACTGGGAAGAAGCTGTGCTACAAAGGCACCACATTCCATCGTGTGGTTAAAAACTTCATGATTCAGGGGGGGGACTTCAGTGAAGGTAAAATGGGCTTTTAAAACTGCCAAATTTGAAATGGAACAGAAATGTTAGCATTTATGTGTTCATAACTTTAGAAAATACCATGAAAGTATTAGAGTGCCATAAAAATACTTCATTTGTGTAAGGTAGAGCATAGATCATCACCCATTTTATTGTTAATTTTTGAAGGTCTCAAATGTTTCAACTGATGTAATATTTGTTTAGAGAAGTGTGTTAAAAACTCCTCACTGGAGGGTTTTATGATATTCTATCTTATTAAAACAATTCAAATGCAAACTCTAGTCTGAACTGCTTTGCACTTCTGGGTCTGCAGTAGAGGCAGCCCTGGTGATGTTCTGTTGGTACAGGAATGTAACTGATTGAATAAGTTTAAAATTGATAATAAAGCATTGAATGAGCTAGAAACATCTCCAGAAGGAGTTTTCCTGGATTGTTTGTTCCTTTCCTGAAATACCTGTCCCTACCAAAATGTCTGTTTTCACTGTGTCCTGTCCTAAAGAGCCTGAGGAGGGAATCTCCTATTTTGAGAGTCAAGTGCTGGTGGAATGTTATGCACAACTTTTGTATAAGTGAAACAAAAGGTTTTCAACAAAAGATTTTAATTGCTGCTTTTTAAATCTGTAGGTAATGGAAAAGGAGGTGAATCTATTTATGGTGGCTATTTCAAAGGTAAGAGCAAATATGTCTTTGCAGATTCTCTGTTCAGTCCTGAGATAAACAAGTCTTGATTCCCAAACTACTTAATGAAAACAGGTTCACTCATAGATCACCTTTTTGCATGAAACTAATGTTGCATGAGAATTCCTTTTATATGCATGACTTTCAGATAATTTTTTGTTAATATTTAACTTAAAATGACAATTAATTAAGGCTAACATAATTGGTTAAACATGACTTTCAGCATGGAGGCTAGGCAACTTTATTCATGAATAAACTCCTATCTTCCTGCCTAAAACTGTCAACATATTCTTTTGTTTATAGAGAATGTGGTCTTTTGCAAAATGAAAAGGTAAGAGACAAAAGCTCAGTAACACAAATTCAAACTCTGTTCCCTTGTCCCCTCCCTAGTAAATATATAGACAACTGCTAAGTCCCTTTGTAGATGGATATCTGTGTTGCTTGGAGAAATAAAGAGTTCTGTGTCTAACCTTTCTGAGGGTTAATGACTTAATTCTGAGAGAAAATCCACATAATTCCAGCTCTGAACAGTGATTTCTTCTTTTGTTAATGTCCCTTTTCCTCCCCTTCCCTACTCAAGGTTTGTATGCTTAGGGTTCATTTCTGCCTTTATTTATATGCTACACAAGTCATTTTCCTTGCAAAGAATTGATAAATCAATGTACAATTACCTCTTGTAAAAATCTGTTGGAAGGAAAATGGTGAGTTTTTAAATTATTTGTTTAAAGACATACAATTATTTCTATAAAAAACCAGGTGGTTGCTGTGATATTCAAGTGTTAAGACAGTGAATATACTTATTTACAGCCTCTGTGGTGTAAATAAGTTCTGTTTACAGGTTCTGTGTGTGGTTAGATGCATGAAACTAAGTTTCTCTTAAAAAACAGACAGAGTTTGATATGGGACCATTGAAGTTTGTAGTCAAGGAAAGGCTTGAACAGATCCATTTACTAAGAAGTTACTCAGGGTTTGTTTCTCATGGCGAGTGCTAAATATGCAGGATTGTGTTTTGACATGTGATCTAACAATTAATAGTTTTGTACATTCAAATTGGTATTTTTTATCTTTGGAAATGACCTGGAGAAGATCTGGTTTTGTATTCTGCTGTACAACCAGAACTCCTCTTTAATTCACTGCACTATAAAATGCATGTTCAGTTTATTTTTAGTAGCTTTTATACTTAGATTCAGATATAGAGAGCTTTTTCCCTTCTCTGCTTTGAGACTTCCAATTTTGAGTGTAGAGGTGGCATTTTTAGTGTGCCATACCAGGCAAATAATCAGCTTTTTCTCCTGACCTTTCCACCTGGAGTGTCAATAACAGCATCATGTATGTTAATTCCTGGTTTAGAATGTCAATAATTGTGCCAACCTTGTTCTTACCCAAATAACTCAGGATATAAATCCATGATCTAATGTTTCTTGAAGACACTCATTATGAATTCTTTTAAATGAGAAATGTTTGCACTATATCTGCACCATTTTAAGAAAGAAACTTTTGTCTCAACTGTAATTTGAAGAGACTTGTTTAAACCTGATTGTTGTTTTTCCTCCAACCTGTTCCCGTTTCTCCAGCAGCAGCAGAATTTCTCCTTAGAGCATCCATAAGTTACTAAGAAAACAACCTGTCTCCCTTGCCAGGGAAAATCTGACAAACATATTTTTTCTTCAAACAGATGAAAACTTTATTCTCAAACATGACAGAGCGTTCCTTTTGTCAATGGCAAACCGAGGGAAACATACCAATGGTTCCCAATTTTTCATGTGAGTAGAAGTGATCCCACACTGGAGCTTTTCTTACACAGAGAAGCGCTGTTCATGAGAAAGATGGTATTGCTAAATTATCCATATCCATGTTCTCCATTCCTGATCCTGGCTAGGAAGGAGTGGCACCTGCTCCAGGAATTGGTAGAGATCAAGATTTCCTTGTGGCATTCGTTTAGATTAAAGCTGGTGCTCCATGGATGTTTGTCCTTTGTGGCTTTTTTCCCTAAAAATATGATTTCTGTTCAGTTCTTAGCAGCCAGGAATAGATTCTTTGCTTTGTGGGTGCACAAATCTCATCAGATTATCTGCAAATGACAGTGGTGAGCATTGTATGTGAGGGGGAGTGAGGTCTACAGGTGGTTTGTATGGTTTTGCTCTTGAAAAAATGATGATTTCTGATTTGCTTTTGGGGAGCTGTTTTGTTTGTTGGTTTTTTCCAGGAGGAGGATGAGTGGGGATTTTGATTTGGTAATTGTGATTACTATTATTATTTTTTTTGAGTATTTGTTCCTGACATAATTTTTAAATACATCATAACTCTGTTAACTTGTGCATATACCAACACTATGTGGAATTATGTTCTGATAACCAGATTTTTCCTTCATTACCTTTAAAAAATGCCATTCTAGTAGCCACATTCTGTTAAATCCTAGAAACTACAGAAAACACTTTTAGCTTTACTCATAAGTAAAACACTTAGGTCTGATAATTGAGGGTTTCCAGGTCAAAGCAAGTGTATTTTAGGTTCAGTGTCAGGTTTTTTAAGCTTGCACACTTTGATGTGATTATTCCTTTTGTTAACTCCCTTTTCAAAATTGCCTCCTGTTAATGTTTACCAGTTTGAATTTGGAAAGAGCAGGTTGATAACTTTAGTCTGGACATACTTTGGGAAACAACACTGGGGTTTGGAAAGTAAATTTTAGCATAGTTACTTAACTAGAAAAAGTCTTTTTTTCTTTGCCATCTTTCTTGGGGGATAAGAATGAATGGCGCTTCCCTGGCTTCAGTAAAGGAGTAAATTGTCCTCAAAAATCTTGGGTTTTTTTTCTTTGCCTGAAAAAGATCTTCAGTATGATATGATGTAGTTCAGATAAGAAACATTTTTAGGTCTTTTCCTAAAAAATGTCCTGAAAATGGAAGATGCATAGGAACCTAAAAGAAAGTCTCACACTTAGCACTGTTTAGACATTTCATAGAGATAAAATTGTTTCAAAAGCTTGTTTTCTGTTCCCTTCAAAGGAAATTTTACATGTTGTGCTTCATTACAATAAATCTGAAAGGATATGTGTGCACATTAATATTGAAAACAGTTGATATAAATAAAACTCCATGCCTTAATAAGCTCTCTGAAGGCATTGCTTCATTATTTTTCACTTGATGACTTGCCTTTGGGTTCTCTTGCCTTCATTTTCCATTTTTAAGCTTATCTGAACATTGAACATGAAAACCTAATGATGTCACATCAGTCAAGCAGCTGTCATTTGAGGGCTCTAAAGTTTCTTTTCTCTCCTGCATTTGATTCCAAAGTCATCTTCTTTCCCTGATGCTTGGTAGGCTCAGCTTGTTCAATCAGATTTTAACACCTTGTCTCTCCCCACACACCAAAACAACCCAAGGTTGTGTTGGATACTAAATTATAACTAATACAGGCCAATAAATGAAGATTATTTAAAAAGCACTTTGATCAAATATAGGAGTATTCTGAAAGATGCAGATTCCTTGAAAAATTCTGGATTTTTTCATAGAATCACTTGAAAAAGTGTGAGTGTGAATTGAGGCAGAGTAAGAGACTTAAAAACTTCCATGAGAGCTGGATTCACCTGAGCTGCCTGCAGGAATCCAGAGCTGGATTTAGCTCTGCTTAGGCTTAGCTTTAGGCTCCTGGGGTGTCCTCTGTGGCCTTCAGGATGAGGATGCTCTGGAGCTTTTGCCTTCCCATGCAGATTTCTGGGTCTCTGATGTCTGAAAAGGCACCAGCCTGTCCTGGAGCCAGGAAAGAGAATCAGGATTCCAAGTGGGAAGCAGCTCCTACAGGTTGTATCCAGGCAGTTTGTGCAAAATGCAGTTTATTAAAGCTGTTAGTCTTGCTGGGTGGCATTTGTCTGATTACTTTAGGGAATGTGTAGTGCATCTATAGAGCTTTTCTTTAATAAAATATTTTCTTCTTGACACTTTAAGCTGAAATTAAAATGTGTTTTTTATACTCCCAGTAATGCTCAGTTTCTCTGTAGTTTATCATTAGGTAAAGTATTCTTCAAATGTTTAACCTGAAAAGTGTGTGAAAGGCAATATTCAGTGGTAGCCTTCAGATTTTTTTTCTTTTAATATTTGTATCTATTTCATTTCATTGGTTAAATTTATAGAAAGGGAGATAGTTCATCTGAGCTTCTTTAGAGCTCTGCATTTGTTTTCAGGGTGAGAACTCTGTATCTTATACACATCTAATGTGGCAGATGAGGAGTGCAAAAAAGTGATTTTCTTTTCTATAACAGTTTGTTCAAGTAGGGCTAAAATAATAACAAGGATCCTGACTATAAGAGTTCTGTTAATTCATCAGAATTCTCTGCTCTCCAGAGAAAAGTTGTATTTGGAGTAATGAATCTTCAAGGAAGTAATCAGGCAGCAAATGTCTCTTTGGCATATTGCACCAGCAAACCAGGCACAAGACTGCAATGCCTAAAAGTTGATTTAAAGTGGACAGTTTTACTTGAAACAGAATCTCCAGACTCATTTTACTGTAAACAGGCATCTGAGCCATCCTAAAAAATCATCAGCTTTCTTGGAGGAGTCAGGAATTTCTCTGGCATGAAAGAGCTTGGAGGATTTATGGGCAACAGTGAGAGCTGGGCATGGAAAAGGCAGTGGAAGTGATGTTGGGAGGCTTCAGGGAAAAGCATGGACTGAAATCCAGTTGTGCTGGAGAGTGGCACAGTGCAGAGATGCAAGGAGTCAGAAATGTCTGTGCAGTATCAGAAGTGCTGGGTTTAGTGCTTGTAGACTATTTTCCTCCCTTTTTTTTGTTTTTTTTTTTTTACCCCTTAATTGACTAGAAGCAACAGTTGGGTGGGAAGGAGAAAGTGTAGCTGAGGGAGGATTGTGAGTTCCATGCACATGTTCTGTGAATAGGCCAAGTCTGTTCTCATGTGCCTGAGAAACATTTCCTGCTCTGGAGGAACACAGCATTTTGCAGTTCAGCAGAAAGGATCCAGAGAGAATCCCTCTAGATTTGTAAAACACTGCAATTTCAGTTTCTTTACCCAGAGGTTTGTAGGAGTTCATTGCAGGCTTGTGTTGGAGAGAGTTGTAAAGGCACCAGGTCAGAAATTGACTCTGTGTGTGTTCAGGGAGCCCCACTCTGATTTATTTTTTATGAATAACTTCCTGTAGAACCCTCAGTGATTTTACAAGCGTTCTAAACCTACGTGGGGATGTCAGTCTGGAACTGTCCTGTTTCCATCCCAAGCTAGGAATCCCTAGGATGTGGCAGAGATTGGCAGGAACCACTCCAGCACCATCTTTTCTTTTTCTGTATCTGCAGTAGCTGCTTTGAATTGCTGCTGCCAGCATCAGCAGCAGTCCCTGGGTGAGCACAGACAGAGCAGATCCCAGAGCTGTTCTGCATTTCCAGCTCAGTGCCTGCATTCATTCCTGTGGGTGATGTTCTGGAGCCATGTGCTCCCTTCTCTTTTTTCCTGGAAATATCTTGTCTCTTCAGAGCCATTCCATCATTCCTGTGGCCCACCTGCCAGGGAGGAATTCCCAGTACAGAATTGTGCAGTTCTGGTGAAAATGAGGAAATAAAGGAGCGTTAATGACTCCTGATCCTCCCACTGCTCAGCTCTGTTTCCCCTCGCACCGAATCTGCCAAGCTACATTTGGAACAAACCACAAGTGCCCCTGCTGAAGGAAGAGTAAAGCAACAATAGGAAGCAAAACAAAGTAACCTCTTTGTGAAAAGAGGGAAGTTTCTGTCATAATTATTTCATTATAGTTCAGCTGTGCAGTGTGGTGAGGAATAAGCCCTTAGTGCAACCTAAAGAGGAGTCCTGGATTCTGTTCCTTATCAGTTCAAATGCTTGGAGTTCTTGCCTCTCTGTTCCACAGCTATTTAAAACTTGAGTCTGATTTCCTATTACTGACAGATTTTTTTTTCCTTATTGAGGGTGTTTTTGGTTTAATGTGTCTCTCAAGCTCTGCTTTTTTTGCTCAGAACTAAAGAGGATTTTATGGTTTAAAAACGTTTTCATGTCTGGTGCCATGCCCAGTTCATAAACTGAAACAAAGGAACCACTTTGATCTGCTAAATGAAGGATAAAATAATTTGGGAAGACTCTTGTTTTGATTTTTACAAATTATTTCTGAATGTTACCAGCTCATTAAAAGTAGTTCATATCGTTTTGGTGTCCCAAAGTAGGTATTTTTCTAATCAACAGTTAATAATTTCCTTTTTTGTTGTTGTTGTTGTGAATGAAATACCTTTTGAGCTAATTATTGACTAATACAAAAATGAAAAAATGTCAGCTGGAAGGGGCTGATGTTGCATTATCTTTGAGCATTATTGGCACACATGCACTTCTCACACAAGCAGGTCCCATTGGCTTGATCAAAAGTTTATGGAAAAACGAAAACATTCCCAGGATACTTGAATGTGTCATCAATAACAAAGAGATAATGAATCACTGATAGTTTGTTGGGGGTGGTGGGAGGGCTGGGGATGAGCTCAGCTGATAATTCAGTTTTCAAACATTGCTGCTGCTCAGAATTACACCAGGGTAAAATCCACTATCAGCTGCTGCACCTCTTTGGGCTTTTTTGCACCTGCAATGTGGTTTTTGTTCTAAAATTCTGAGCAGAAGCAATCGATGCAGATATTTTAGAGAAAACACTGATTTTTCTTACTTGTAGAGAAGTTTCATAGTAGGAGGAGGATGTTAGCTAACTGTGAACTGGCTGAAGTTGGGAACTCCTGGCTGTACACGTTTCCTCTGTGAGTCCAAACATTTGTGTGCCAGCCTGGGGAGTTCCTGCTTGGCAATGGATTCAGCAGAACCTCTGAAGCCCTGTGCAGCTGCAAGCATGTGAATAAACCCACAGAAGTTGCTTATTCATCTGCTTCAAGTTGAGCATTTTTTGCTGGATTGAGACTCAGAGGGGAGTGGGGGCATTCTCTTTCTAACTGTTTGTTTTTGCAGTAGTTTTGCAAGCAGGTTTTGTCTCCAGTTTTCTTTTTGTTTTTAAGGAGAACTTTAGTTCTCAAAGTGTATTCTAAAGAAAATTTAGAGCCCTCTTTTAGGCATCCTTTTTCTGCATACAACTTGATTAATAATAATTTTAAACTTGTATTTAATAAAACATAGACTCAGTTTTGTCTGAAAATGTATTACAATTTATTTCTGCCATTTTTGTGTAAAATTTACAGAAACAGTGTTACATCGTGCGCTCCAAAGGTAATGTCTCATTCCTCTAAGGCTGTGTCCTTTCCTTTTCTTTCTGTTTTTCTCTTTCTTGTTTTTCTGATCATATTGTTATGTGCATTGAACCCTTTCTTAGGCCTGAGGTTCTTTGGGGGGGTGGGTAAGAACGTGCTTTTATCAAAAAGATGATTTTCTCTTCAGCAGTATCCTAAACCAATTTAAACCTGAGTGAAGAAAGGTATTTGTCCTTCTGTAAATAACCTGCATAACAGTGTCTATTAAAAGGCAGATTTTGAATGGTTTAAATAGTGAGAGCTCTATATAGAAATGTTCTAATAAAGTATTATTTTGGGGGGATGAACTCATCATGGCTTTAGGTTTCTATAGTGCCAAGACAGGAGGTAGGTTTGCTCCTGGTTAAGTTCTGAAGCCAAAGCAAATATTCAAGGATTGATGCAGAAAACCTTGGAATGCTTTTTTAAAGTGCACCTTTGCAGAATAAATGTCAGATTACAGCCCTGACACTGAGGTGAGAAAACTTTCAAAGGCACCACAAGGATTTGGGGCTCTCTTTTCCATGGGAAGTTACTCAGTCACCCAAGTCCTTGTGGTGCATCTGAAAGGTTTCCCCGTGGGACAAAGCTTCTCCTGGAGTTCTCTCTTGGTGAACAAGGACAAAACCCTGTTTATTTTACCTCTGACTGCCAGGGGAGTGGGGCAGCCTCTGCATGGGTTTAATGCACCAAGCACCCCTTCCTCTGCTCAGTAAGCACCAGTCCAAAGGCAGCTCCTGCTTAGGTAATTTGCTTAATTAGTCTCCAATGCTGCTGCAGCATGGCAGGAGCACCTGCAGCCTCCCCAGCCCTGGTTTTGAGCTTCTTGCTGTTTCCAGCTAATTCTAAACCCTCAGTCTTCACTACTATTTGGTTTCATTGAAGTAACCCACTTCTGGTTTTTTCACCCCTTTAAATCAGCTTCATAATTAAAGCCACTTCAACTGTTTACTTAGCAGCAGGTTGTTAATGCAGTTAACTCTTGCTTTAAGAGCTTCAAAAGCCATAAGGATTTTTCTTTTTGTAGCAATATGCTGTGTTAGCAAGGAAAAATCAAAGAACACCTACTGCTATTGAGAAATTTAATGTTGTGTTAATAGCATTTCTTCCCCTGTGTTAACCCAAAGAAGCTTTCTGTATTATTCAGTATTAAGGAAGTGGGTGGGCTGGTTGACATTTGGAGCTTAAAAAAAAAAAAAAATCAAGAGTGTAAACACTCCTGATTCACAGTTCCACCTTTTGGGATGTGTTCAGCACTGCAGGGTTTTGTGACCTAGTAGTTCAAAACTCAAGGGAAGAGAAGTGTTTAAGAAGTAATATTTTATTCTAGCAGTGAAAAACTTCATACCAAATCTGTGTTATTGTAAATCTAGAAAAATCACCTGGGATTGATTATTTATTTTGAGAGCAGGGAATTCATTGGAAGAAAGCTTTAAAAGCACGATAGTGCTTGGGAGGAGAGAGAGAATGTTTTGGGAAGTGATTTCTATTTTATTTCTCCCCCAATATTTGAGCAGGCTCTGATGTTCTTTACTCAATATCCCTGCAAAGCAGGATCCCCTGTGCAGCAGGAATTCAGGCTCACTTGGAGAAGTAACTTTAGTTTGCTTTTAGAAAAGGATTCACAGCATTAGAATCCAAAAGATTTGTAGAAAAAGCAGTTGCATTTTCCATTCAGGCTCAATGTGAGAAGCTGAAAAATAGAGAGGAAATCTGCATTTATCAGTGAAGTGTAGGTGGCACAGAATGTCTGCTGTTGATTTTGGGAAGCCTGTGAGGTTTTGAGCTGAAGTGTTTGATGATTTAAGACACAAACATTGCCTTGTATTCTGAGTCAGGAGGCCAAGCAGGTAAATGGGGAGTGAGAAAGAAGTGGTGGGAGGTGAGGGAAAGCAGAGAATCTCTCACATATCATAACTCTTCTTTTTTAAAATAAACTCTCTTTAAAGTGACCTTGCAATCTAAGAAGCTAACAAGCTCAGAAACATTTAAATCCCACTGGTCACCTAATATTTATCACCAAATTGTATCTTCTCTCTAAAAATCATAAAGTTACATTAAATGTGTATTTAAAGACACTTGGAAATCGTTTACTGCATGCATGAAATGATACTTGGTACAGCTTTCAGTATGCACACTTAGCTAAACTTCAGACAAACACCATGTAAAAGTTTAAGAAAGCCTGTGTGTATAATCTGTAATTTTAATTTGTTAATTCCATATATTTAACTGTGGTTTTTCACTATTTTTGTCTTACCTTCACCTCTTTTTTTTTTTTTTCTGTGTCATTCTCCTCTTTTACTTCATCTGAATCCCTGATTTTATTTTATTTTACCATCTTCCCATCTTGCTGTTTGTCCAACAGAACAACAAAACCTGCTCCTCATCTCGATGGGTAAGAATCCTTTCTTATTTTTCAAATGATTGCTGAAGTTTGAGGGTTATATTGAAAGTAGACAACAATGGGGAAACAAATCCTTAACTCTGTGGAAATTATACAATGGGATGAGATAGAAAACAAAAGTTTCAGTTCTATAAAAATTTCAAGTTGCAACTTATTTCCTAAATCTGGACAAAAACTTGAATTGTCTTAAATCCTAGGATTATTTCTTTAAAACTGCTTGCTGCCCTCAGGCCATAAATTTGGGACTTGAATTGCCAAACTTAATATATTTGAGCAGTCATCTCTTTTGGGGCTTGTTTTTATCCCTAAAATTTATGGGGCAAATGGAAGACAGGAAGAGAAATGTGGTACCACAGAACAAAACCAAGGATTCCTTTATTTTAACTGTCCCTGCAATGCCAGAGGGGAATTGTATCCTGGGTTTGTAGAGATCTCTAAATTCTGCTTCTCTGGGAAGGAGTTCTGTCATGTTTATAGATGGGCTCTTGATCTCTATTGCACAAACTGCAAAAATAGAAGGGTGGGTTAGGAATTTTAATCTGTTTACCCTGCTCTTGTTGAGGAGATGAGACTGCTTCAGTTTGAGGCAAGTACTTGATGTCAGACTGGATCTTTGTTTCACATTGCATAAAAATCTTAGCATTGTTGTCAATGTTCAACTTAAAATCATTAAAAAATCTTACTTAATGCATTAAGAGCTCAATGTTTCTATCTCAGACTGACTTTTGAAATGTGGAATTAATTGGAAAATCACCACAATGATTCATAGACGTTTTGCACTTTGTAACTACTTCCTTTCTGCAGTGTGCACGTTGTCTTTGGGCTGGTTATTTCTGGCTTTGAAGTCATAGAACAGATAGAAAATCTCAAAACCGACACGGCCAGCAGGCCCTACGCAGACGTGCGAGTCATCGACTGCGGGGTGCTGCTCGCCAGCTCAGCCAAGGAGGGTGAGTTCCCAGGATTTCACTCAACATTCCCAAAATTCATCGTGTTCATGTGTGGGAAATGGATTTGTAGGGAATTCTCCAAGCCTGACAGAAGGCTCACACTGTGTGTGCATCTGTGTGTAAACTTTGAGATGAGAAATGCTGACTTAGAAATGCCATGGAATAGGACAGACATTGCTGAGGGAGAAATGGAGCCAGAAACGAGCTTCAAAGGGTGGCCTTGGAAATAGGACTGGGTACTTTGGGGAAATAGAACAGGAAAGATGCATTGGAGTGACACCCACGAGGGGTAATTTTAGGTGATTGGCTTTAAGGCATTTTCAGCATGGTGTGGCTAAACCTGGTAGACCAAGAAACACTTATCATGTATTATAATTAAATAATAGTTAGCTTCTAATTATAATAACATAAATTAAAACATCTGTATTGTCTCACCCTTCACATGAGAATGAAAATGGAATAAAAGTTTTTAAAGCACCTCTCAGTTGCCCCAGCTCCGGGTCAGAAAAGAGTTTAATCCAGGAGCTGTTCCTGATCTCTCTTCTTGCTGTGCTGCAGAATCCGCTGAGTGACAGAGTTCCTTTTGTTCTTCATGGGTCTCAGGGTGCCTTGTCCCCTCTTGAAGCAAATAGGGAAGAACCCAAGGTCTGCTGGAGTTGAATCAATAGAATTGTACCAGTGTGACCCTGGGAGCTCAGGGATTTCCCCCAGAACAGGAGGGACTGTAATCACTGAGAATTGAAAAATAAGATAGGTGATGATGTATCAGAAGTTCAAACAGAAATGAGTGGGTCAGCAAAGGGCCTAATCCAACACTCATGTCCTCAGAGAGTACAACAATTCCACCAACAGCTAAAAATCATTGTGGTAGACGTGTGGAATCTTAATTAATTCTTGCAAGCCTGTAAAATGTAAATCTTGGTGTAGGAGAGGAAAGCACAGCAAAAAAAAAATAATTTCTGCCCTCAACGTTTGTCCCCTGTTCATGTTAGAGGTTGACATGACAAACTCAAAAAGGAATCAAAAATTACTTTTCTGGGTTTTTTTGAAAGAGGGAGATACAAATGCACTTTTCTTAAAGTTGGATTTTGTGCACTCTCAGAGGTTTAAAGATTCTGTAAAGTCAGTATATGCAATATATGTGGTCAAGCTTATTTTCCTTTTCATGAAGATTCATAGAGAATAAATGATCTTAAATATATGTTTGGACAGTCTCTGTGAATTAGTGGAGTGTTATAAATTTGCATTTTCTACCTAATTTCTGATTTTCCTTAGGATAAGGTGGTAATGTATCTCCTTTAGAGAAAGTCAAGAGGAGCTCTAGTGTAAAAGTGTGAGGATGCAGAAAAGAGGAAATAACAAAGTTTTAAAAATAAAAAATACACAACTGGGCCAGCAACTAATTTATTCTTAATCTTTGACTTGCAACCTGTGTATTGTTTCTAAAAGTACCTAATATTTTTACTATAAGTGGTCTTTGCTTATCTGTGTATTTTGTCTTTGCTGGAAAATATTTGTATAATACCAACATGGATTTAGACTGGGAACAGTCAGATGAATTTTTATTTTGATTCTTTGATATTGTGAAAAAGTTCACAGAGCTTTTCTAAAATGGCCCATTTGTATATTTCTGCATCTATAAAATGATGTGCTTTGTGCTTTTACGTGCACACACATGTGCACAGTGTCAATTGAAAATATCTCTTCAAGCTTTGGAGAAGAAGAAGAAAGTTTGCTCTGACTCAGAAGCCTCAGAGTCCTCTTCCAGTGCATCCAGCTCTTCAGAATCCTCCTCTGAGAGTGAGGCTGAGAATGAAAGGAACAGGAGGAAAAAGAGGAAAAGAAGAGCTAAAACCAAACAGTCCAGGAAACGAAGGAAGGAGGAGAGGAAGAAGGAGGATTCAAGGTGCAAGCGAACCTCAAGCCAAAGACGGTGACTGGTCTCTAAAATCTAATAATTGCAGTAAAATCTGGGAATTCTGCTTTGTTTTCATGAGGTGCTCAAGCAGTAAATATGAAAATGCTTTTAAGTTTTGCTGCATGATTTTATTAACAAACAAAAAACCCTAAAGTTGAGCCTGTTGAGTTTTCCATTAAATGGAAGATCTTTGTAGAAAAAGCAAGAGTGATGTTGAAATTACTAAATTCCAGCATGTAAAATTATTCAAGGCTCAGCACACCTGTGTAAAAGTGAGAGTTCAGGCTTATTGCAGAACTTGGTACATATATTTGATTATCTTTTAAAAATATTTCTCAACAAGTTGTAAATGAAAAGCAGAATTATTTGCTGTAAAGCAAGAACTGAACTTTCTCTCCAGTAATAATGGCCCATCCTCCCTTTAGTCTAAAATGGGTTGTGGACACATCTTGCTTGTTAAGCCAGCTCTAAGTTTGATGCATCTTCTCTTGGAACCCAGTTGGCCAAGGGATTGATTTCCCAGCTAACTGTGATTTCTCCCCCTGCTCTTTGCCTTGGCAGCCTTTCTGACAAGAGCGATGTCGCAGACAAAGTCGACCTTAGCACCAAGCGGGACAAGCCCGTGGTACGTCCTGAGGAAATCCCCCCAGTGCCTGAAAATAGATTTTTGCTCAGAAGAGATGTGCCTGTTGTCAATGTAGAGCCTGAACCGTAAGGAACTCTGAGCTTTTTATTCTGACTTGCTGAAATTTGTGCATGAAATATTCCTGTTAACATTCTCTTCCTGGTGCTGCTGACCGCAGTGTCAGAATTGCTGCATGTGGTCATTTCATTGTCCTTTTTACAGTTTCTTTTCCTTGTGACCTGTGCCAAGGGTTTTCAGTGAGATCTTCAGATGATTTCATTGATCTTTAAGGGTGTTAAACTCAATTAAAAACTATTAATGAATAATTTCAGAAGTAATCATGCAATGCAAACCACAGGAAATACTTGATTGCAAGGGGAACTTGGGATTGGGAGAGGTGATTTTTCATCTTTCTTAGACTGATGAAGAAACTTTGGTTCAGAATCAATCTGGAATTTCATGACTTTAGCAATGTTTAAGAATAAGAGAAAAAGCTCTTCTTTTGCTACTAAGGAAGTCAGAAGTTCACGAGATGCTTTCAATGTGTTTTTGTACCTCCACTGTCAAATTTCATTGCTTTTGTAGTTGAGCTAGTCCATTACAGTGGCTTAGCTCTAAAATCAATGTTGGGTTTGTTTGGTGTTGGGTTTTTATATTCCCTTAATGGTACAGTTTCCTGTAACCCTTTTCTTGGAACATCACTCACATTCCCAAAGATTTACTCACTACTCTGGGGGATATTACATGGGCTGAAAGAAGCAAAGCTTTAAAACCTGTCAACTATCCTGAACTGAGATCCTGAAACTCTTCTGCCCGTGTTATGCTCAGGATTTGTGCCCCAAACAAAAGTTAACCTCTTGTGACGGTGTTTTGCAAGTTTATTGTTAGCATTAATTTTTGTGTCAAGAGATCAGGCTGCACATTTGGTTGGAAACAAATACATGTTGATTTGCCTTTTGTTGCAGAACTCTCTCGCTTTGTTTCTTCAAAAAAAAACCACAGAATTCTGTCTGAAAATGAATAAGATGATGAATATTTCTCATTTTTAACTTAAACTAATTGTAAGTTAATTGTGTTTCTTGCTGTGTAACTTCATACTTTATTAATTTATGTAGGAAGCTTCTTGATGCTGCACCAGTTCTGACTGACCAGAAACCATCAGTCTCTAAATCTGGACGAAAAATTAAAGGAAGAGGCACAATAGTATGTGACAATTTTATTTATTTCTTTATTTCCTCTCACTCAGAGTAACATCCCTGACTTTGAGCTTTGAATTTCCCTGGAGGGCTTTGTATGATACTTTATTTACATGTTGTAGGATCCAGTTTAGAAAGCATTGAAATCCTGTCAGGTAGTTGATTTTATAACACTTCTTTTCCATCCTTCCTGTGACTTCTTTTAACTTACAAATTGTTTGGAGAAAAAAAATGCCTAAATGGAATGTTTGGGAATACTTAGGTAAATAAAGACTTGGGGAAAAATAACTTAAAGTGGAGTGTAATTGGCTTCTGCCAGATATTGGGGTTTTTGTCTTTTTTTTCATCATTTTGGCACCCTCTCAGCAAAATTAAGAATGCAAAAGATGTCATTTAGGGCTGGCAGTTGGAGAAACACATTTTTCTTCTATCTCTTATAGTCTTTATTAGCACAGCTTCTGTCCAGGTGTGATGTCTTTCAAAATAATTGTTTGTAGGTTCCACGAGAGTCCAGAGTATAAAATGTGAGAATTAGGGAGGTCCATGACACCCTGCAGTCTTTTAGGCTATTCTTCTATAAAAGCTGGTTTTCAAGTAGTCATTGCTTCAGCTGAAACAATAGTGAAGCTCAGGTTATCTTGATTTTGGTTTTTTAGATAAGAAGGATGTTTTAAAGCCGCCTGCAATTACCTGGATAAATAAATGCATGCATCTTTGTGACTTTATTCTGGGGGACAATGCTTTTTTTCCCCCATTTTATTGCTTTTATAAGTGGCTCAAAATAATTGAGTCAAATCCAGATGTGCTTTTATTGAGTGAAGGAGGATCTGATTTCCTCACAGAATTTACCTAAGTGTGTATCCCACTGGGTAATGGAAAATAATGAGTTAGCAGTAGCAGAGTTCTTCTTTCTCTGCTGCACAAGTAGCTCTTGTTGCCTACTTAAATCCTCTGCCTAAGCGTAATTTTTTTAACGTGAAGCTTCATTGCTCTTTTTTGTGAAAGAGTTTTGAGGGGTTTTTTGTGATTTTTTTTTTTGTGTTCAGTTTCTTATTTTTTTAATTGCTTTAAAGTGACTTAATCTGGATTCCCATTTCTGAAGAGCAGTAACTTTTGCAATGGGGTTTGTCTTTGCTCCTACAAACCATGAAGAGTTTGAAGTGAAACATCTGTGCTTCAAAAACGAGGGTGGTTATCTGCAGTAATTGTGTTATTCCAAAAGGGAATCCGTGGCCTCCTCCTTGATTCTTCCTTTCACATTTCCAAAAGCTGGCCGAGCTGCTGGCCTCTCTCAGGCCCAAAAGTCTATATATAAAGTATAAAAGGTGCAGCAGTTGTGTAAGAAACCCTTGCTGTGTGTGTTTGCTGTGCCAGCGCTATCACACCCCGCCGCGGTCGCGCTCCTGCTCCGAGTCGGACGATGAGGAGAGCAGCGAGACCCCTCCCCACTGGAAGGAGGAGATGCAGAGGCTGCGGACGTACCGAGCCCCCAGCGGGGAGAAGTGGAGCAAAGGAGACAAGTAAGAGCCTCACCACCACAGCTCTGAGATGTCCTGGCCTTTGGGAAGCCCTCATTGCTTGTGTAGATGTAACCACAGCAGTACCAGGAGGAGAGGAAACAGCCTCAAGTCGTGCCAGGGATAGATTAGATATTAGGAAATTTTTTTTCTTCACAGAAAAAATATGCTGCCCAGGGAAGTGTGGAGCCCACCATCCCTGGAAGTGTTCAGAGAACATGTGGATGTGGCACCTAAGGATATGGTTTAGTGCTGAACCAGGTGGTGGGACTTGGTGATCCTAAAGATCTTTTCCAACCTTAAGGATTCAGTGATTTCCTTCTCCTCAAAGTGGACTACATGGTTTCTTGGGAGTAAAACAGTCAAATCCACTAAGCCTTTATTGTTTTAGTTGTATGTTCTTTCAGCAGTTACAAACTGTGTGATGGATGGAAGTCAGCTCTCCAGAATTCCTGATGGCTTGATACTAAATATGAGCTTCTATCAAATTACAGGAGATAAATCTTAAAAGGAAAACTTAAAAATATTATATGTAACTAGTAGTGCATAATTGCAAATGTTTCAGATTATTCTTTTTTATGTACTGAGATGTTTTAAAACTTGTATTTAAATATGGTTTTAGGATCCTGTTTTGTAGAGGTCAAAGTCCTGCAGACTGAGGTAATTAAAACTTTAAATCTCTTTAGACAGGTCTTAAAAGATGCAAAACTTGCTTGTGTTGGCTGATTTATTTCTTAGGGAGAAGTAGCTCTTGATAGTGATGCAATTCTACATCTTAAAATGAGTGTAAGGAACTCAAAGCAATTCTCTGGTAATAAAATGTGTGCTAGGGTTTACATAAACTTATTTAAAATTAAGTTTAAAAATACTTAATTTATATAAAGGTTTTTAAAGCTTTTGCACTTAGCCTGGGTTTTTTTTGTTTGTTTTCCAGGTTGAGTGACCCCTGTACCAGCAGGTGGGATGAGAGAAGTGCATCCCGGAGATCCAGGTCTTGGTCCCATAACGGTTACGCTGATCTGAGCACTGT
Organism: Molothrus aeneus; assembly: GCF_037042795.1. Classification (NCBI taxonomy): domain Eukaryota; kingdom Metazoa; phylum Chordata; class Aves; order Passeriformes; family Icteridae; genus Molothrus; species Molothrus aeneus. The sequence goes on along the minus strand of NC_089646.1, from coordinate 2,899,514 downwards.
GAGATACTCCAGCCATCACAAGAAGCACAGGAAAGAGAAGAAGAAGGTGAAACATAAAAAGAAATCTAAAAAGCAGAAGCACTTCAAGAAGCACAAGCAAACGAAGAAAAAGAAAACATCAGCCTCATCAGATGTAGAATCCTCTCATTCCTTCCACAGGAGGACAAAATCATCTTGTGATCGTGAGAGGAAATCTCGTTCTTCCTCATTGTCTTCCAGGCGTTCATCCAGGAGGGACTGGTCTAAATCTGATAAGGAAGACCAGAGCTTGTCATCCTTATCAAGCAGAGGGTCTCGATCATACTACAGGTCCAGATCCAGGTCTAGATCTAAATCAAGATCATACTCCAGAAGAAGTTCTAGATCAAGATCAGCCTCCAAATCTTCGCGATCTCAAAGTAGGTCACGGTCAAGTTCTAACCCCAGGCAGCAAAAGACTGTTCCCAATTCTCCACAGAATATTTCAGCACGGTTAAATGACACTAAGCTGACCAAGACTGCTGAGCCTGTCCGAGCTGTGATCCTGCCCAGTGACAAGGTTATCGTGCCACCAGTTGTCCCAGAAAACCTCCCTGTCATACCCTTAAGTGACAGTCCCCCACCTTCAAGGTGGAAACCTGGGCAGAAACCTTGGAAGCCATCGTATGAGCGAATTCAGGAGATGAAAGCTAAAACAACCCACTTAATTCCCACCCAAACTAATTACAATTTAGTGGTGGTTAAGGAGGCCAACACTTCTTCCTCCTATCGCAAGCAGGAGAGGAGCTCCGAGAGCGATCGGAGCGGTTATTCCAAAGGCCGCAGCGACAGGAGCTCCGAGAGCTGGCCCAGGTCCAGGAGCAGGTCCTCTCGAAGCCGCTCCTACTCAAGATCTTACTCAAGGTCTAGAAGCCCATCGAGCTCCAGGACAAAATCTCCTTCCTCTGGCAGGTCACCGTCCCCCAGTAAATACCGCAGTGACAGGTTGGGGTACAGCGAGTCCACGTCCGACTATTCCCTCAGCGATGAGGACAGGCACAGGAGCAAAAGGAAATCCACATCCAGCGATCCCAAAGCCCGGGGCCTCAAACCGAGGCAGGAAACGAGCTCTGATAGCACTTTGCCTTACAAGCATCCAAAAGACTACGATGAGTCTTCCCAAGGGTTGAAGGAGAGTGACAGTTTGTCATCCTCAGACTTGTCCTCTGACAGTGAGCGCTCTGCCAAAGCCAAAGCGGTCCAAGAAAAAGAAGGCCGCTTTCCTTTAGAAGGGGATGCTGAGAAACAGGATAAAAATGGCTTAAGTTGTGAGAGAGGGGAGGAGAAAGGCAAGGGTGAGCGGGATTCTGATCACTCCAAAAAGAAAGCAGCTAAGGAGAAATGCTCGGAGCAGCCCAGAGGTGGTGCAAAAACAAAACGCAAATCCTACTCAGGTAGCAAATGGGACTCGGAGTCCAACTCTGAAAGAGGAGAGGCAAAGCATAACAGGGGGGATTCCAGACCCTCCTCTGGGAAAGAAGAAGGAGAGGCCACCTCAGGGTCTGACACAGAGCTTAGTGTTACTAAAAGGATAAAAAAACAATCCAATTCCTCAGAGGGCTTTTTGGGTTCTGACTGCACGTGGAAGACAAGCAAACAGTTGTCGTCTTCTGAGTCTGAGAGTTCTTGTTCCAGCTCAGCAGACACTCGAGGCAAGTTGAAAAAACACAAACATGGGTTGAAAAAGACTCCTAAAAAATCACATTCCAAAAAAGCAAAAGAAAAATCGAAAGGTAAAAAGGAGAAAAAACACAAAGTCCAGAAAAGAAAAGAAATGTTTCATTGGCAGCCCCCCCTTGAGTTCGGGGAAGAAGAGGATGATGAGATAAATGAAAAGCCGGTTACCAAGGATGATAAAAAAGAAAAGCAGCTTAGCAGGGACATAAAGGATAAAAAACAAGTTTATGAAAAGGATGAAATAGCCACAGATAAAATGGGAAATGGTGAAAAGTCGTGTATGAATGAAAACCTTTTAGATAAAAACACCACATGTGGGGCCTCGCCAGATCGCAGCAACCTTAATAAAGAGCCCATTGAAACAAGCACTTCAACTGGTATTTTAAACTCAGGAATAAACGTGGCTGCCTGCAAGAGTGAGATTAAACAAGCTGAAGAAAATAACCAGAATGGGCTGGAAGATGTTATTCAGACAGATGACAACATGGAGATTTGTACTCCAGATCGTAACTCGCCAGGGAAGGTGGATGTGGATGTTTTGTCTCCTGTCATTCTCACTGCTAAACCTTTAAGTGCTGGTGTAAAAAAAGAGTTACAGGTTGAGACCCCTGAGCAAGATGCCATCAAACTGGGGAACAACATAAGGGACTTTATTAATAGTAAAGAAGAAAAAGAAACAGGAAGGCAAGAAAATAACTCTACCCCTGTGTCTGGTGCTAAAGACTGTAGTGTAAAAAGTGAAATTTCTGAAAATACACCAAGCAATATGATAGACAATAAATGGAAGCCTTTGCAAGGTGTTGGTAACTTAAAACCAGCAACAATCAGTATGACCACGGAGGTTAAAAATGTAGTATCAGCACCAGAACCCAAACCAGCAGGCTTAAGAATTGAAATAAAAGCAAAAAATAAAGTAAGGCCTGGGTCTCTCTTTGATGAAGTGAGGAAAACAGCCCGGCTAAATCGTCGGCCAAGGAACCAAGAAAGTTCCAGTGAGGAGGAATCTCCGAGCAGAGACGACAACAGCCCTTCCAGGAGTCTCAGCAGGTCACGAAGTAAATCTGAGTCTAAATCCAGGCACAGAACCAGGTCCATATCCTACAGTCACTCGAGGAGTCGATCCCGAAGTTCTACATATTCATACAGGTGAGAAGCATGTGCTGCTCCCACAGCCAGCCCTGGCAAACTGAATGTTCTTATGTTTTCAAGGAATGCTTTTCAGGTTGTGTTTTTTGTGTTCTGACAGCCCTGTGTTATAAAAGAAACAGAATGGTTTGGGTGGGAAGAGACCTTAAAGACCATCCATGGGCAGGGACACCTTCCATTATCCCAGGGTGCTCCAAGTCCTGTCCAGCCTGGGTTTGGACACTTCCAGGGATCCAGGGGCAGCCACAGCTTCTCTGGGCACCCTGTGCCAGTGTGAAGTGCCCTCCTTGACCTGTCCCTCCATCCCTTGTCCCAAGTTCATCTCCAGCTCTCCTGGAGCCCCTTTAGGCCCTGGAAGGGGCTCTGAGCTCTCCCTGGAGCCTTCTCCTCTCCAGGGGAACATTCCCAGCTCTCCCAGCCTGGCTCCTGAGCCGAGGGGCTCCGGCCCTTGGATTAACTCAGGGGCCATATCACCTAGCAAGTATGGAATAAATATTTAGCTAGAAGACTAAAGTTTTGTAACTTCTTCTGGTTCCCATGTTCTGCTGCTCTTCTCCTCAGCTGTGTTCTCTCTTGATGTCCTTGGCTGTAGGTCCAGGAGTTACTCGAGGAGCCGGAGCCGGGGCTGGTACAGCCGAGATCGCTCCAGGAGCCGGAGCAGTTCCTACCACAGTTACAAGAGCCGTAGGTGAGTTCACCCAGCTGGAAACTGTGCCAAACATGTTCCCCTGCTCTTGTTCCCCCTCTCCCCCTGCCCTATTCAGCACTTTTGGTTTCTGTTGACTAAAAACCCCTCTGTGGTGTTGATTTTGTCAGTCGGAGCTACAGCAGGAGCCGATCCAGGAGCAGTTCCTATGGGCACCACAGTCGATCCAGGTATGGATTTGATGCCTTGTGAAAGCTGACCTAGAACAGAGGCTGGACAGAGCTAAAGAATAAAGCAGGGATTTATTAAAAACCCTCCATGGATGCACCTTGGGCAGCACAAGAGCCCAGCCAGGGCTGCACCCAAGATGAACCAAAATGGCCCCAAAATGCACCAGCGCTCCCGGGCTCTCTCCCTTGGATCAGTTCTGCTCCATTTGCATCTTGCAGTTCATTGTCCCATTCCAGCTTCAGCCCCTGCAGTCCCACCCTGCTTGTTTTTCTCTCTCCAGCCCACGGGGTTTGTGCTCCTGGGCTGAGATTTGGATCATTTGTCCTTGGTGCCCAGCTGGAGCAGGAATTGTTTTGTCTCCCTGCTCTGTGCACAGAGCTCAGCATGCCCTGATGTGAAGCTCAGACCCACACACTAAAGCAGCACAGAATCTGAAAAACATAAAAGCTGAAACCTGAGGTATCAGATTGTGCTTTTGTACAAATTCTGCAAGAAATGTGCTGCCCATCAAATCATCTTAGTATAAGTCTACTTTGATTTACATTTCTTTAAAATAGACTTTATCATATAATTATTGTCTATGAAACTATTATATATCATGCATACTACCTATTTTATTATACATACTGTAATACAAATGCATATCTAAATACATATTTATTTATAAAAATACTTTGTAAGATTACTTTTATCTCATAGAATCCCAGAATGGTTTGGGTTAGACAGGACCTTAAAGATGATCCAACCCCTTGCCATGGGCAGGGGCACCCTTCCCTAGACCTGGGTGCTCCAAGCCACATCCAGCCTGGCCTTGGACACTTCCAGGCATCTGTAGTACTTAAAACTATTATTATATCCTAATGGCAACTTGAATCAAAGCAAAAAGAACACAAGACACTTTCAAAAGCTGAAAATCACCAAATCATCCTGGCATTACAATTGTAGGTAATGCCCTAAGTAGAAGTGAACACACTTGCTTTTGTTTTTTTAAAAAATATTGAGTTATAAATGGAATTGCTTGGCTTGCTTCCAGAAGTATCAGCAAACAAGAATTTTACTAGAAATGAAAGGAACAGCACAATGCTTTATAAATGATTAGTATGTCCTTCCTAATAGAATTTGAGATTTTTACTGTTACTTTGAAGATTGTTATAATGTGGAAACCTTGATAAAGCATAGAATTGTTTGCCACATCATAATTTCTATACATGCCCTCATACCTCTGTATAAATATCCTTTAAAGCAGCATTTAAAACAACATTTTAGCCCAGAAATATGAATTCAGTATTACTTTTTCCCCCTTTAAAGCAGGTCCTACACCTATGACAGTTACTACAGCAGGAGTCGGAGCAGGAGCAAGAGGAGCGACAGCTACCGGAGATCTCGGAGCTACGACCGGAGATCCAGGTGGGTCTGATCCTGCCTGGCTGCACCAGGATTTGCTGGACACAAACAGAGGATGTTGAACAAGGCCAGAGTGCTGCTTTTTCCCCATAAGAATAAGAAATTCACTCAGCAAAAGTAATAATTCAGACTAAATTCCAGTTAAAATCAGAGCGTGCATGCGAGCGAGAAGTTGGAAGTTTTGACATTCCAAATAGGAGGATGGGGAAGCAGCCAGGATAAGGAAAAGTTGATTTCCAGTTCATTGTACCCATGCATTCAAAATCAGCACTTTTTCCCAGGGCAATGAAGTCCCCATCCCTGGAAGGGTTGAAAACTTGTGGCAATGGCATTGAGGACATGGTTTAATAGTGAAGACAGTGGGGCTGGGTTAGCTTGGTGATCTCAAAGGTCTTTGGCAGCCTTAATGATTCCATGATTTGATGTATTATATTTTTAAATAATATCAAGTGTTTTTTAAAGCCCACATAACTCACAAGACTTAACTCAAGTGCTCTCTTATGGATTAAAAGCTGCCTGGTATGCAAAGAATTCCACTGTATGGTAAATTCCTTTTGGTTATGCTGCAGAAATGGATCTAAAACAATCTGGAAGGGAAATTAAAAGTTTTGCTGGAATTCAGATTTCATTTTTAACTTTGCAGAATGTATTTTGAAAGAATATTTTTACCTGCAAATCTGCTGAGTTTGGAATATATTTTATTCTCCTCAGTCCAGGGGATTTATATAAGTGTAAGTGAGCACATTTCACAGAGATCAGAGATATGGAGAGTTGTAGATACATTTAATTACACTGATGATTTGTTTTATACCTTTTAATATGCCTTCTATTAGTAATAAATCAGGTTTCTAAGACTACTGTACATTTTCATCCTCTCCTCATACAAATTTTTTCACAACTTTATACCAGCTCTTAATGGACTTTGCTCTCACCCATTTGCACAAGACAACTTTCATCTTGTGTTGGAGGGGGGAAAATTAATGAGTTTTAATGAAGAATGTGAAAATAAACTTAAAAACCATTGCTTTATTAAGTTGAGGAGCTTCAGTGTGTGATTAGGAAATGCTCACCTTTCACTTAGAAAGCTTCCCTTACAGGCAGGAGGCTGGAAAATCTCTGAAAGCTTGTTCTGTGTAATTTGAACGTGGCCTGTGGCTTGTCTGGAACCATCTGGGCTCTGTGTTGACATTTGGCCAGGTGCTGAGCTTGGAATTTGTCTGGAGGAGCCAAAACATTTTAAATACAATTTCCACACTGCAGACACACAAACACACCTCTGTTGTGGTTATGGGGCCTAAGTTTTAAGACCCTCCTTCAAACATGAAAATAAAATTTATAAATCAAGGATTTGTGAAATTATGCTGGTTGAGAAATACTTGCAGTGTAAAATTCCAGTTGTTAGAATACACTTCTCACTCAGCTCAATTAGCTTTTATAAAAACATCAATTTTGGATGGTTTTTAGCTGTAACAGAGAAAGCAAGAAGTTACAAACAGTTTGACTTGAGTTACACAGAGTTTTCATCATATGAATTCAATGATTATTTCCATTTTGAGTATCCTTTAATGAATCCTTCACTTACAAGAAATACAATCCTGTAAAAGACTGGTGTGTTTTCTTATCTGTAACAATTTTTTGACAGGATGCAATTTTAAATTTGAAGCTCAAACTGCAGCTTTGGGGCATTTAAATCTTTTCTCTCCTTGCAGGTCCTACGGCTCCGACAGCGACAGCGATCGCAGCTACTCCAACAACAGGAGCCCCAGTGAGAGCAGCAGATACAGCTGAGACTGTTCCTTTCAGGATGGAAACTCTGTTCCAGAGTTTTTTCACTGTTACATTCAAAAAAACTCTTCTGACAGTGTCACAAGTGAAGGTTGTTTGCTGAATTAGCTGAAACTTAACTCTGCTTGCAGAGAGAAGGACTGAGCTCAACAGCTGATGTCATTTTTTATTTTTTTTTATGTCAAATGCAACTTTTACAAAATAATAATAAAAAAAGCCCAGTTTGGTTTCCTTGAATCAGCTTTTCCAAGCCATGTATTACACACTTAGGTGAATTGCTGCTGCCACTTTTTGGGTGCAGCAGTCAGGACTGTCTTCAAGTCTGTTTATAAACACCTTAGGAAAGATGTGCTAGCAACTATTAAACTGTGAAGTCAATTTCTTAAAAAGGCTGCCATTTCTAGTTGATGAAAATGCTTTTTTATTGCTGGAAGCTGTTTCCATTCTGTCTTGATTGTTGATTATTGCATTCTGTACAGGATATAGGTGAGGAAAACAAAGGCTGCCACTCTGTCTTAATCCCTCCTGAGCTGTGGTGTTCTGGAATTCTGCTGGAAAAGGTGAGCTGATGCCCAGTGGGAATTGTCAAACTGACAGGCAGTGAGCAAAAGTGTGATGAATGAGTTTGGAGCTTAATATCCAACCTGTCTAATCTTTTTATGTTTAAAAGAGGAATTTTGTGATAAACAGCAATGTCCTTCAGAGACTAAAAATGTGTTTCCAAACACTTCCTGACTTTGATTTTCAGTTCCTGTTACAGTGCTTGGCATCCTTCAACACATTTTGAGTGTTGTAAACCATGAGTGTGTCATGAGTTTGTCCAAAGCACTCTTTCAAACACTGACATGATGATAATTTTTTGAGAAAACCAGCCATAAAGGTTCCTTTATAAAACCTCCTTTATAAAAAAAAGCTCTATCCCATTCACCATAGGGAATATCAGATACTGATATTGCAGATATTGAACTATATCTTGTTAAAGCAGGACTACAGAAATACTGGGATGCCTCATAAAAAGCATGAGCAATACCTTCAAAGTAAAGTTTAGTACCAAAAATTACTCTTAAGTTCCAGGCAAATGGCTTGCAAAAATATAAATAGATTCAAGCTGAAGACCATTGAGTAATTCTTGCAATATTCTGATTCAGTTGATTTAAAACAATCTGTAAAGTTTCTGAGGGGGTTTAGAAAGTTGAGTTCTGAGAAGCAGATTTTTTAATGGCATAATGTAAGCTGAAAATTGGGGTCTGTAGTGACAAAACCAACGTGCTTTGATTAAAGCTAATGAGCACTGTTGTACCATAACAGTTTCCATTAATGACTCTCTGTAATCTCTGCACATGCTTTCATTTGCTCATTTCCAAATATTGGAAATTATTTTTCTTAATCTCATCAGGACCCAGTAGCTCTGACAATTGAAAGCAGTAATTTCTCACTGAGGCATCAATTCCTCTCTTTGATTGAATTAAGCTCCCCCAAATTTGATTTTTTTTTTTTTTTGGTACACTTATGAAAAGCAAGTTCAAAGGGAGATGGTGATGATTCCCTCCATTTCTGCCCACCCACAGCACATTCCTGATTTTGAATTGGCCATGGAGGTTTTTCACTTTTCTAGAAGTACCCAAAACTCTGCTCTTGCCCCTTTCCTACACTTCAGAGTTTAGTGACAAAGTGTGTGCATGCAACCTTTCCACCCTTTGGCAAACTTCTAATGCTTTTTGGCATTAAATACATTTAATATCCAAGTCAGGATACATTTACAAACATGTTTCTAACAGCAGCAGCCATCTCAGAATCCTGAAGAAATATTTCAGTGATATTTGTTGTAGTTTCATCATTTTCAGTACAGCTGTAACTTGGTTTTTTTTCCCTTTCTAAGAAAATAGAATGAGAGGGTTCATGGTCTTACAAAATATACAAATATAACCATTAGTATTCAATACCTATTAGTGAAACTATTGCTCCAGGATCAGATTTTTACCATATTTCAGATCTGATTTGTCTTTTTAAGGCCCGGAAAAGGTAATAGAAATATGGTCAAACAATTAACTGTAGTTATCAAAAATTACTGCACTATCACTAAAATCTTTCATATCTTTAGTCAAAGGTTTATAAAGAAATTCCATCAGGTAGAGAAATGGTTGGGGAGGGGTTGAGGGAAGGGCTGGGGGTATTTTTACTTAGTGAAATCTGTTAAATTGTGCTGCAGATGGAAAATGTCCCCCTGAGCTGGTTTTCTAACGCTGCTCTATGTTTTTGCAATTTTGTTATTCCAAAGTAGTTGCTGTTTGTAAAATAAACTTTTGTACATATCTGCAAATGCTGTTTTCTCTACATCTGGAGAAATCTGTGGTGCTGCTTGAAGGAAACAGGCAGGAAAATTAAGAATACACTTTCAGAAATCCACTTTTGTCCCTTGCAAGACTCAGACACGAAGTTGCTTTTCCTTTTCTTGACCTACATAGGGGAGCTATTCCTCAGCAGGACTCTGGGTTTACATAATAGTCATTGGAGGAGCAAATATTTTGAAATTTCCAAGTGATTTGAGGTCTCACCATTTCCCAAGATCTATAAAAGGTTCCTCTCCTTGGTGAAGAGAAACAGTTAAGAGATCTCCACGGCAAGCTGGGAGTGGACTGAGCTTCTCCACTCTGCTGAATCTCCTTTCCCAAACACACATTCCCAGACCATTCCCTCAGCATTTTGGAAATGTGCTCTTAGCCCAGGGCAGCAGATGTGGTGCCTTGCAGACTGATCCACCAGGCTTTTCCACAGAATCTGGATTTCAGTGCAAGTACTGCCTTTGGCATCAGGTGAGGAGGATGAGGGCAGGTGGTTCCTGGTGTTTGCCAAGGTCTTCAGTGTGACCTGGACAACCTGGCACTGCCTGCCCTTGGAGGGGAGTGGCACCAGCACAGAGCAGCTGAAACAGTGAGTGTTGCACCAGCTCTTGTGTCCCAGGGCAGCATAAACCAGCTTGTCATGGAGTGACCTGGTTGGAAGGGACCTTAAAAGGGACCTTAAAGCCCATCCAGCCCCACCCTGCCATGGCAGGGACACCCTTCACTGTCCCAGGCTGCTCCAAGCCCTGTCCAGCCTGGCCTTGGACATTTAAGGGATCCAGGGGCAGCCACAGCTCCTCTAGGAGACCTGTGCCATTACAGAGACAATTGGGAATTTCTTCCCATTGTCTCACCTAACCCAGTTCTCTTTCAATTTGAAGCCATTCCCTGTGTCCTATCTCAGCTCTCCTGGAGCCCCCCTAGGCCATGGAAGGGGCTGAGTTCTTCTGGAGCCTTCTCTTGTCCAGGGGGACATTCCCAGCTCTCCCAGCCTGGCTCCAGCCCTTGGAACATCCCCATGGCCTCCTCTGGACCCCAGAGCTGGACACAGAGCACAGCAGGGTGAGGTGAAAGGGCAGAATCCCCTCCCCAGCAGGGGGCTGGAGGTAGTCACCAACCTTTCTTTCAAGAACACAATGTTCTGGATGCTTCCAGAGCTGTGTTCCCTGCAAGAGTCAGTCCTGGGGATCCCAGGGCTGCTCTCAGGTGCTGCTGCTGTGGAGGGCACGCTGTCACCTTGAGCTGGCTGTGGAGGCAGGGCTGGAGCAGTGCTGGGTAAAAATAGAGTGCTGACACCCAGGCATGGACTGCTCAGGACTGAAACAGGTCTGAAATCTTGCAATGAAGTGAAATCAGTGCTCAATTAGGAGTGATTTCATCAAAAATAAAAAAAAAAATAAAGGTTCTAAGCAAGGTTTGGTGTGCAGGTCTGGGGTTGTTTTGCGAATGGGTTATCCACAGGATGTTGTGGAGTGGCTCTGTCTCCAGTTGCAGGTGAGTGTCTTGTCTCAAATTAAATGAACCATCTGCCTCTCCAACAACTACTTGTAAACCACAGATTTACAAAGCCACAGCATAAACACACTTTCCCTGCACTGTCTGTGCCAAGAGATTCCCTTCCCACTCTGTCACTCCCAAACAAGGGCTGTTTGTCCTTGAACTCGAGGGGAAGGAGCATTCCCAGTGCTCTTCCCCAGAATCCCTGGGCCTGTGGCAGTGGATTAAATTTCTGTTCTGGCTTTGTGTGGTTCCCGATGATCCCACTCAGAGTAGAGCACCGTGTTTGGATGACCTTGGGCTGCACCCTGGAATCCCATCAGCTGTCATTCCCAAAGGGAACACTGCCTGGGATTCAAATCAGGAGGAAATCAAGCTCTGAGTGCCCCACCCCTGCTTCACATCCATGTAAATAATGCTTTTTTAGGTGGTGGTGGTGAAACAGGAATGATTTTCCACCTGGTACATTAAAACTGCTTACAAATCATCTGAACAATTAAAGGGACCCAGGCCTGAATTTCATCATATCCATGTAATCCCTGGGAAGAGGATGGGTTTGCATGAGTGGAATCAGAGGGTCTGTGGCAGGTTTGGGGAGGCTTTTTAATGAAGGTAATAAATTTGTGGGTTTGTGTTCTGCAAAGATGCTTCTTCTTCAGACCTTGAAGCTCTATTCATTTTTTTCTCCTTCTGTATAAGGAATTGGCGTTGCATTCATTGTTGCATATAATTAGAATTGGAGGTAGATGCACAAAGAAGGGATTTGCATTAATTTGGGATTAATTGATATTTCTGCCGTGTACCTGTCTGTGGCGTTGTGTGTTTTTACAAGTTTTATTGTTGTTTCTATTACAAAAAATAGCTATTCTCAGTTAGTTAAATGGTTTGATCCTTGGTACCCCCATTCCATCCCCTCAGAATGCTTTCCCCCTAAGTTGTTTACTCCCTACCTTTCCCACCACTTTGCTGTCCCTCAAGGTGACAATCCCCCTGTCCCTCCCCTCATGTCCTTAAATGTCCATGTCCATCCCAGCTGTGCTGCCCACCTTCCCTGTCAGTCCCTATAACCACCCCTACCTTCTTCCAGAAAGTTCTGTGTCAATCTGTCCCCTGTTTAGCAGATGATTTGTCTCAGGGGCTTCTTCCCTCCTCTGTGTGGTCCCTATTGGGTGTGATAGGTGCTGTACTCCTCCCCTTGCTTTCCCTTACTGGTTGTTTTGTGTTTCCAGCCCTTACGCCCACTCCCTTTATAAGAGTTGCGGAAACCCAGAGCAGTGGGGATATTTCTGTGTGTGTTTTGGGTGCCCTGACCCCCAGGGCAGCACTGACTTTGACCCTCATTCATGGAGAAAGTTCCCCAGACTTCAAGATAGACTGGAACCCACAAAAGTGTGAAATAGATTCTAGAGAGCAGTGCAGGTGTGTCACTGGGTGAGAAATTGAGGTTTTTGGGGTTTTTAGTGTGTTGTGGATGGAAGCAAGATGGAGGGCACAGGGTGTCACCTTGGGTTTCTGCTCCATGCTTCTTCTTCCTCCTTCTCCATGGTTTGGGTGGCATTTTGTAATTGGGCAGAAAAGTCCCCATTGCAGCTCTGTGGGATCAGTGATTGGGTTCAAAGGGAAAATAATCCAGGTGTCAGCTCTTCATTGGACAGTTTAGTCTGAAAAGACCTTGGAACAAGAGATTGTGGCCATTTTGTGCCTTCTAATGAAAAGCTGCTGAACTCCCAGTAGTGAGGCTGTTTTACTGATAAGAAATAATAAACACCTGAGTGTGAACATGAACTACTGTCTCAAGTGCCTTCAATCCAGACCCAGAGAAACCCACAACTGGAACCACCACAACAGCTGTCCAGACCCTTTTTCCCTGGCACTTGTCCCTGGTCCCACTGAGGAGTAAAGCCTCCTTGGTGTCCACACGAGTGTGTGTTCCCTTTGTCTTGGATCCTCCTAGCCCGTACGTGCCAGTGTCACCCGTGCTGGGGCACTCAGCATTAGCTGGGTGGGCTCTGTGAGGGCCTGGGAATGGCCACTCTTCCTGGCACCCTTCAGTCACACAAGGAATCACAGAATCTCAGGGTTTGAAGAGACCTTCAAGGTCATCGAGTCCAACCCAGCCCCAACAGCTCAACTCAACCCTGGCCCCCAGTGCCACATCCAGGCTTTGTTAAACACACCCAGGCATGGGGACTCCACCACCTCCCTGGGCAGCCATTCCAGAACTTTATCACTCTTTCTGTGAAAAACTTTTCCCTGCTATCCAACCTGTATTTCCCCTGGTGCAGCTTGAGGCTGTGTGCTCTGGTTGTGTCAGTGCTGCTGCAGAAAGAGCCCAACCCCACCTGACTATTATTGTGTTTGGGTTGCCCCCAGACAATGGCAGGAAGGAATGATGAATCTGACTCCATGTTCTCAGAAGGACAATTTACTATTTTATGATACTATGTGACATTAAAGAGTGCTATACTAAACTATACTAAAAATACAGAAAGGATACAGACAGAAGACTAAAACAATAATAATGAAAACTCCTGACTCTCTCCAGAGTCCCAACAGAGCTTGGCCCTCATTGGCCATTGAGTCAAAACAACTCACAGCAGAATCCAATGAAACAATCACCTGTGGGTGAACAATCTCCAAACACATTCCACATGAGCACAACACAGGAGAAGCAAATGAGATAAGAATTGTTTTCATTTTTCTCTGAGGCTTCTCAGCTTCCCAGGAGAAAAATCCTGGGCAAAGGGATTTTTCCAGAAAATAGGAATGTGGCAGACTCCAGCTACCCTTCAGAGAGTTGTACAGAATGATAAGGTCACCAAGCTGCTTGCCAGTGTCCCATTGCTCCTGTGACCACAGTGCCAGCCACATCTGTCCTTGCAAGAATGGGGTGCAGCCCAGGGAAAGTGATGTCCTTAGCCCAGGGATTCTCTGACTTTGCACCTGGAATTCTGTCTGCAGTGTTGGAGCCCTCAGCACAAGAAACACTGAGGAGTGTGTCCAGGGAAGGGAACAGAGCTGGGGAAGGGTTTGGAGCACCAAGAGTGGCTCCAGATATCAGAAGTAATTTCCTCATAGAAAGGGTGCTCAGGCATTAGAAGAGGCTGCCCAGAGCAGTGGTGGAATCCCCATCCCTGGAAGCACTCAAAAAAGGTGTGGATGTGGCACTTGGGGACAGGGCTTGTGGTGAACAGTGTTGGGGTAATGGTTGGACTTGAATTTGGAGCTCTTTTCCAACCTCTTAAGGATTTTGGCACGGAGAGTTCTGAGCTCAACACAGCTTGTGAACACTTGTAGCTCCCACTCTCCCATGATGTCCCAGTCTTGGCCTCAGGCTGCAAAATTCCTTAATTAATTCCTGCAAACAGGAAGGGGCTGCCCTCCCTCTTGGGGCTGCTTTTCCTTGGAGCTCATGGTGCACCCTGTGAGGGAGGAAGAGGAAGGTCCTTCCCCTCTCCTTGGTGCTTTGACCACCCACTTGGGCAATATCCACATAATTTTACCCCAATGAATTCTGGCAAATATGAAAGCCAAAGGGTTTTGCTTTCATATTTTTTAGATTCTGTGCTGCTTTAGTGTGTGAGTCTGGGCTTCACATCAGGGCATGCTGAGCTCTGTGCACAGAGCAGGGAGACAAAACAATTCCTGCTCCAGCTGGGCACCAAGGACAAATGATCCAAATCTCAGCCCAAGAGCACAAACCCCGTGGGCTGGAGAGAGAAAAACAAGCAGGGTGGGACTGCAGGGGCTAAAGCTGGAATGGGACAATGAACTGCAAGATGCAAATGGAGCAGAACTGATCCCAGGGAGAGACCCCGGGAGCGCTGGTGCATTTTGGGGCCATTTTGGTTCATCTTGGGTGCAGCCCTGGCTGGGCTCTTGTGCTGCCCAAGGTGCATCCATGGAGGCCTTTGAATAAATCCCTGCTTTATTCTTTAGCTCTGTCCAGCCTCTGTTCTAGGGCAGCCTGCACAAAGAAGCATGAGGAGGTTTGGGAAAGTCCTCGTGAAGGGGAGAGGATGAGGATTGCTGCACTTCCAGAAGAAACACCTGGCTCTTGGGAATGTGAGGTGAATCAATCAGCAGAGCTTTGTGGGCCTTCAGAAGCAGGAGATTTGAGAAAGAATGAGAACAAACCTGTTCCATGGAGAGGGAAGCATGTATCAGCATGAAGAAAGATTTTTAAAAACAAATGTTGTTAAGCAATGTCAATTTTATATATTAAAATAATACATTGTTATTTCATTTCCATTATTTCCAGTGTCTCTGCTGAAGGGACAGATCAGTCCCTGTGGTGTTGCATGATCAGGGCTGCCCAGTGGTGTCCCCATGAGCTGCTGGTGTCACTCGGTGTCACCAGCACAGAGCAGCTGCTGCTCCCCAGGTGTCATTGCTGTTTGGCACCCAGGACTGGGATTGTTCGGCCTGGAGGGGAGAAGCTCCAGGGTGACCTCACTGTGGCCTCCCAGGGCCTGGAGGAGCTACAGGAACCATGGAGAGAGACTTTCCAGGGGCCTGGAGTGACAGTGATGCCTTGTGCAGGCTGCCCTAGAACAGAGGCTGGACAGAGCTAAAGGATAAAGCAGGGATTTATTAAAAGGCCTCCATGGATGCACCTTGGGCAGCACAAGAGCCCAGCCAGGGCTGCACCCAAGATGAACCAAAATGGCCCCAAAATGCACCAGCGCTCCCGGGCTCTCTCCCTGGGATCAGTTCTGCTCCATTTGCATCTTGCAGTTCATTGTCCCATTCCAGCTTTAGCCCCTGCAGTCCCACCCTGCTTGTTTTTCTCTCTCCAGCCCACGGGGTTTGTGCTCCTGGGCTGAGATTTGGATCATTTGTCCTTGGTGCCCAGCTGGAGCAGGAATTGTTTTGTCTCCCTGCTCTGTGCACAGAGCTCAGCATGCCCTGATGTGAAGCTCAGACCCACACACTAAAGCAGCACAGAATCTGAAAAATAGAAAAGCAAAACCTTGAGGCAACAACAGGATGAGGGGGAATGGCTTCAAACTGAGAGAGAATAGGTTTAGATTGGATATTAGAAATAAAGTCTTGGCTCTGAGGGTGGTGAGGCCCTGGCACAGGGTGCCCAGAGCAGCTGTGGCTGCCCCTGGATTCCTGGCAGTGTCCAAGGCCAGGCTGGATGGGGCTTGGAGCAACCTGGGATGGTGGAAAGTGTCCAGGCCCATGGCAGGGCCATGGCAGGGCTGGAACTGGGTGATCTTTTAGGTTCCTTCCAACCCAAACCATCCTGGGATTCTGTGATGATTTTAGGGAACCTGTTGGAAATGTCATATTCCACACAGACCTACAGGTCCTCCACCTCTGGCTAAATAGGAATCACCCTCAGCCCATGGGCTCTAGACCTGGGCCTTACCCTCTCCCTTCTTCAAAGATCAGATATTGCCCTTGTCTCAAAGAATTGTTCATTTTAAAAATGAAAAATTGTCAAAAAAAAAAAGCCCAAGAGGGAGGAAGGATGTCAAGGACTCGCTGTTCTCATCTGTGGGAAGCAGGGCTGGTGAGTGGGAGCCCTTGCAGGGACTTTGAGGTGCATTTTGGTTTCTCTGTGCCACCAAAGCCACTGAAAATCATCTGGGACAATTCTCTGCTCCTGAGAGCTCACAGGTTGCCGTGAGGATGTGATTCCCTTCTGGGCTTGGCAGGGTTGGTTATCACAGAAGTGAGAACTGTGAGGAAAATCTGGTCAGCAGTACAGAATCTGGGAATGTGAGCTCACATCATCTCAAACCCAGGCTGCCTGGTCGTGTCTCTGGTGTGATTTTTGATTTCAGGAATGTAGCAATACACCTCTCTTCTATTAAACCACGAGGGAAAACAAAGCAAAAAAAATCTGTTTTATCAAAACTGCTCTCTGTAACAAAACCCACATATTGATGGAGGAATCCTGCTTTAGCCATGGATTTCCTGCTGACTTTCTGCAGGAAGCTGCATGGATTCCATGCTCATCTTTCATTTCCATGAATAGCTCTGAACTGACACCTTTCATGAGGAGTTTGTGCCAGAGAACATGGCAAAAAGGGCCCTTTTCAGCTCTGCACAGTCTCCTCCTTTGCAGAGTCAGGATCAACTCCAGCTGTATAAATCACAGCAGTTCTTATCCAGCCAATATATGAAAAAAATTTCAGGGCTGATATTGAGCAGTTGGACTGCCAAAACCAAAATTGCCTGAACTATGCACTCTATTAAAAAAAAAAAATCAAAAAGCAAACCAAGACAAAACTCCCAATTTTGTTGCTGTTGTTGTCTCAATTAAAGCTCCTTTTCTGTTGCATAAGCCCATCACTGCTGGTCACAGAGAGGAAGAGAACAACCTATTTCCTTCTAAGAAAATCAGAGAAACTCAGAACGGGGTTGGAAGGGACCCAAAGTTCATCCCATTCCTCCCCATGCCATGGGCAGGGACAGCTCCCACTGTCCCAGGCTGCTCCAAGCCCCATCCAGCCTGGCCTTGGGCATTTCCAGGGATCCAGGGGCAGCCACAGCTGCTCTGGGAATTCTGTTCCAACCCCTCACCATCCTCACAGGGAAGAATTCCTTCCCAAAATCCCATCCATCCCTGCCCTCTGGCAGTGGGAATCCATCCCCCCTTGTCCTGTCACTCCAGGCCCCTGTAAATATTTAAATAAAGGCAACAGACTGCCTTAAATATTTGCAAAAGCTCTAAGGTAGCAAGGTAGCTCTTGCCCAAACTTGATCTTCTCTGCAATAAATAACTCCCAAGTCCCTTGATTATTTTGGGGGAGCTTGAGAGGTTTTTGGATTTTGGATGAGTTTGTTTGGATTTCTTTTTCCATCTTCTGTGATTGATCAACCCCTGGTCTCCACCACCAGCCCACAGCCTCCCCAAATCCCCATATCTATACAAACAGCCCCTTCTGATGAGGATCCATGGATCCACAGGCATCTAAATCCCCTCTCCACATGTCCTGCAGGCAGCCTGCACCTTCCCTTGCCTGTGCTGTGCTGCTTGTCCCTCAGAACAAGGAGGGCTGCCCATCCCAGGCAGGGATGCCACATCTCTGCCTCATCCCTGCTCCCCCATTCCCTGCCCAGCAGCCCAGCTCCTCTTTTACAAGCGGCATTTTCCCTTTCTTTCCCCTAAATTGCAGACTATTTTTTTTTTCTCCAGGCTGCCTCAAGCTTGTTTTGAAGTCCCAGCCCATCCTCCAGAACGCTCCCAGTCCCTCCCTCCTCGCTATCATTCGCAGCTGGAAGAAGCAAATTTTCTATTCATGCAAGTAATTATCAAAAAAATATTTTGAGCAGCACCAGGCCTGGGACAGATCCCCAGGGAGTCCCAGGCTGTGTATCTGCTCGCTTTCCTGGCAAATCATAAATAACTGCTGTGAGCAATGTTCCCTCCTTGCAGCCCTGCTTTCCCCCAGTGTCCCTGCCATCTCCCCTCTTCCAGCTGTGCTGCAGCTGCAGGGATGTGAGCAGGGGCTGCCTGGTGTCTCACCTTTAATTTGAACTTCAGCTTCTGGACTTGGGTCTTATAAAAACCTTCCTGAAGAAGGTGCCCATGGTTTGTTTTCCATTCCTGCCCTTGGAGCTTTGGTGTTTCTAAACCCCACTGTGAAAAGGCTGAACTTTCTATCTGAATTTAGCCTGAACTTTCCCTGAGACACCTCTTTGAGGCCTTGACTCCACCCCTGTGTCCTTTAGGATCATAGAATTAGGGAAAACCTTGTGTTGGAAGGGAGCCTAAAAGTTCATCCACTCCTACCCCCCTGCCATGGGCAGGGAACTTCCTCTGCTCAATATTTTCAGCACAAATACCAGCAGTTTATGGGGATTTTTGGCACTAATATAAGTCAGAGTATTTCTGTGGGAAATACTTCATCCTGGATTTTTTCTTCTTTGATTTTTTGTTTGGTTTTTTTGTTGTTGTTGTTGTTTTGGTTTTGGTTTTTGGGGTGTTTTATGTGTTGTTTGTTTGTTTTTCTGTGGTTTTTTTTTTTTTTTCCCCTGTGTGGGGTTTGGGGTTTTTTGGGGTTTGGGGTTTTTTTGGTTGGTTGGATGGGTTTTTTTTGTTTGTTTTGTTTGGGGCATTATATAACATGGCTTAGGCAAGGGAAGAAAACTCACTGGATATTTCCTGTATATGAATATTTCCAGAGTAAGATGGTTTCTTGTCTTTCACATTACTGATTTCACAGAATTCCAGAATGGTCTGGGTTGGAAGGAACCTTAAAGATTATCCCACCCCCTGCCATGGCAGGGACACCTCCCACTGTCCCAGGCTGCTCCAAGCCCTGTCCAGCCTGGCCTTGGGCACTGCCAGGGATCCAGGGGCAGCCACAGCTGCTCTGGGCACTCCTGTTGTGATGGATCCTGTGGATTTCAGGGACCTAAAAACCAGAGGGGAGAGAAAGGAGCAGTGAAATTATTGCAGTTCCTATGTATCTGCTCTGCAACTCCAGCACTTCCACAGCAACCTTAAAAATCAGGATAATCTAAAGAAGAAAAAGGAAGGATCTGTTCTAAAAAGACAGGTAAAAGGCAGGACTGATAATGGGGGGTTTGATAGGTGGGGGCTTCATTTTGTGCTGCATCCCTGAACAGAAACTCCTATTTGGGGCAAAGTTTCCCCAACTCCCTGGAGACTCTCTTGAATATTAAATGCATCTCTGGGTATTTCCTGTAATTCTTGATAATTATTTCAATCAAGGTATCAATTTGTGACTTCCTGACTAATGAAAAGCTGCTTCTTACTGCATTCTCCTTTGATATGCAAAGCTGCCTTGGAGCTGCCAGCCCCGTGCTGGGCAGATCCACACCTGGCAAACCCAGGGGTGACTGACACCAACGCCCTTCAGAGCTGCCACAGGAATCCCACCCTGAACTTTGCACACAGGAACCAGTCCATCCACCTTTGCCCTGTGTATTGGATGAGGGATGGTGTTTATTCCTCATTTAAGATCATTGTTTGTTTATTGGTGAAGCCTGCAGGTGCTGAGCAGTGATCCAAGTGCATCTTGCTGGGTTTGGGGGAGTCTGCTCCCATGCCTGCCCCTTTTTTCCTGTGGGTTTATCAAAACTGTTGGTCTTTTCCAGAAGTAAAAGGAGGTAACACACTCCAAGACCAGGTTTGGGAGCATCCTGGTCCAGTGAGAGGAGTCCAGGCAGGGGATGAGCATTAATGTGGAGGCCCTAGGGAGCATCCCCTCATTTATACCCCCTGGCTCCTTGCCCTGTTCCTGTGTCTGTTCCTATGTCCCTGAGCCAGTCCCTCCCATTTCCCTGATTGCTCCTTATCTTTGTACTGCCCCAAGATCAGGGTCAGGCCCCTGGAGAGAGAAAGCTGGACCCTGAATGTGCCTGGGACCTGACCATCTCACCACACAGCTGAATTAAACATCTGTGGATTTTCTGCAAAAGCCATTTTTGCTTCTTTACCTTGGACTTTACTAGACAAGCAAGGAGATCACCTTTCATCATCACAGAGAAAATTGTTTGGAGCATCCTGGTCTAGTGGGAGGTGTCCAGGAGGGCACTGATGGGTGAGGATCCTGAGCACAGCGAGGCCACGGGAAGCAGCAAGGGCTGAGAGCCAGCTGGGGCTGGGAGCAGAGGATTTGGGAATTTACATACAGACTTTACAAAGAATACAGACTTTACAAAGAATGCCACCTTTTATACAAATCACCACTGGGTATTTACACCTGGTGGCCTCAGGACAGCCTGGGCCACTCCACAGGCTCTGGCTCCATCCTGAGCTTTTTGCTCCCCAGGATTTGTTCATTAAATAACTCTCTCTCTTTTGCTCACAGGTGGTTCTTTAATGAACTTCTGCCTTCTCATAATCAATGCCATCCACAGCAGCAATGGCACAGGTGATGGCCTCAGGTAACGAAGCACAACTGAGGTGAGTCTGGTGCCATCCATCCCCCAGGATCTGCTGCAGGTTCTTGGTGTCCATCTCCCTGTACACCTCCTTCAGGTACCCAATCACCAGATCCAGCGGCTCCTCATCCTCCAAGTGAGTCTCCACACAGGTTATGTACCAGCTGGAATTCAGGAATTTCTTCAGCCAGCAGGATTGTTTCCTGTTGCAGTGTTGGGAGGGTCCCCAGGATGAGGTGAGAGATGAGAATCTGAATCCAAGTTCTTAGAAAGCTGATAGATTATATTGTGATATGATATGATGATATGATATGATATGATATGATATTATATTATATTATATATTATATATCATATCATATCATATATTATATCATATTGTAAGAAAATTATATGCTAAAACTATACTAAAGAAAGAGAAAGGAGACATCAGAAGGCTAGAAAGGAATGATAATAAAAACCCGTGACTGACCAGAGTCCTGACACAGCTGGACTGGGATTGGTCATTAATTAAAAACAATTCACATGGGACCAATCAAGGATGCACCTGTTGGTGAGCAACCTCCAGACCACATTCCAAGCAATCAGATAATTGTTGTTTACATTTCTTTTCTGAGGCTTCTCAGGAGAAAAATCCTGGCGAAGGGATTTTCCATGAGATATCATGGTGACAGTTTCCCACTTTTCAAGATCCTCAGGAGATGCTCTTCAGCCCCTTTGGTCTTCACTAGGAACTCCACCAGCTTCTTGCTCTCCCTGTCCCTGGCAGCTCTGGTCCTCTCAGGGAGGAATTTCCTCAGGGGTGTCTGTGGGGAGGTGTCCGTCACTGTAGGACACGAAATAACACAACACAGACATGCAGCTCTCTCAAGGTAAAAAGTGCACTTTTAATTTCTGACTCCAACATTTATGGATTTCCAAAAGTGACAGTGGATTGGGCTGTGACAGTGCCACCTCTCCAATGACACTGGACAAACCAACAGCCCATTAAATTTCTCCTCCTCCATAAAAGAATGCAAAACAATAAGGCACTTATATAAAGCATGGGAGAAAGTTTGTTGTAAGAATGTAAACATCAGAAAGCTTAGAAAAACTTAAAAAACCAGGGTGACAGGTGTCTGAGGGAGACTGCCCAGCCCTTCCTCCCCTGTGTTTGGGAATGCCATCTGCAGCACGCTCTGGTATCCCTCTTTCCTCACTGGGTAGCTCATAGCAGTGGCAAAATATTCCAGGAAGGAGCTGGTAAAAGAATGACAGCCCACTGGGATCCAACGGTCCAGGATCAGCTGGAGGCACCACTGGGTTTCCCTGGAATAGTTCCCTTGGCTCCCTCAATGAGCTCCTGCTTCTCCTCACCGTCAGAGTGCTTCAGGCTCTTCAGAGACGCTGAGAAACCTCTTTTCTTCTCATTAGTGGTGCCATCCATGAAGCGCCTTCTGGTGCTTCCTCTTCTTCACTGCTTTCACCACTCTGGCCAGTATGGATACCCCCACAGCTTGCACCACACCAGCAGCCTTTCCTCGAGGAATTTGGGTTCTCAGTGGGACAGAACACCTGGGATATTTTCCTCCTCTTTGGTGACACTTTAAGGTCCCCTCCAACCCAAACCATAGGACTCTACAATCTCTATAGTTTGATAATAATCTCACATTCACTGACCTCATCACCTTCAGGATTTGCTGCCCCTGGTTCATAAGCTTTTGTTTTGTCTCCCTGCTCTGTGCACAGAGCTCACCATCCCCTGATATGAAACCCAGACCCACACACTAAAGCAGCACAGAATGTGAAAAATATAAAAGCCAAAACCTGAGGCGTCAACAGGACGAGGGGGAACGGCTTCAAACTGAGAGAGAATAGGTTCAGATTGGGTACTAGGAATAGTCTTGGCTGTGAGGGTGGTGAGGCCCTGAAAAAAGTTTCCTGGAGAAGCTGTGGCTGCCCCTGGATCCCTGGAAGTGTCCAAGGTGTAAAGCAGCTGCCCCATCCCTGTGGTCATTTAATTGTTCTTTCTTCTTCTCCATCACCACTGCGCTCCCCTTGGAGTTCAGGGCTGCAGAGTTATTGAAAGAAGAACACATCAGGGTTTCCTGCAGCAGCAGAGTGATGCCCTGAGCATTGGCTGTGTGCAGGGAAGGCTGAGAAACCACAATTTCTTGTCTTTTTCTTTTTAGCTGCCACCTTGAGCATTCCTTGGCCACGCGCTGAGCCGGTGATTTCTGGGGGCAGTCCAAGACTCAGCTCGTGGTGCCAGTCCCAGCCTTGGCATAGCACGAGAGTTGCTCAAATCTTTATTTCTCCAGATGCTTTACTTTATCTATTCCTACATCAAAGCTTGTTTGAAATGTCTTCTCAGCTTTTTCCGTTTTTTAAGAGCCTTTTGGAGTTTCTTGCCCTCAGCGTGGCACTTGATGCCCTCAGAAGATCTCTCCTGCAGAAATGGAGATGTGGGGCTGCTCTTGCTCCTGCAGGTTGTGGGTGAGGATGTTGAAAAAACCCTGGACTCAATCTCTGCTGTACCACGCCCTGGACTAATTTCCATCCCAAGAAATGACCCTTGAAACCTCTTGCTTTCTGTCTTTTTCACCAGTTTTCAAGCAACAAAAGGACCTTTCCTCCAGTCATGTGGCAACATAGTTTCTTTAATTGTATTGTGAAGGGCTTTACAAAAAAATGAAATAAGTAAAATCCTGTGCTTTTCCCACCTAGATAATAGAATCTCCATGTGCTTTATCAGGAAAAGGTTAAATTTTACTAAATTTACTTTTGTCCAGTGCCCTGAACATCACAGGGGTTAAATTGTTCGTGCAGCAAAGCAGTAGCCAATAATGGCTGGAGAAAGGCCTGGTGGGAGAATAAAAATATTTCATTCCCCAAAATGTTGAAACTGCCAAGTCAAGTTGTTAATAGAGATTGTTCCTCCAACACAACAGCAGCGAGGACAACTTGGCTTGGGCTGCTTGGCTTGGCTGGGCTCGGTGCATGCAGAGCGCAGACCTTGGTTGTAAAACCTGCTCTTAAATAACTCTCAAATGAGCCCTTTTCCACCCAAAAGGAAGACCTGGCAATGCTCTGCTGTAACTCATCCAAAGGAGTGGGCAGAGCCAGCTCCAAAAGCAGGGTCACGGCAGCTGCTCCGTGATCTCCTCACTTGTAACACATTTAGGTGACCCACCTGTCCCTGGATCCCTGGAATTGTCCAAGGCCAGGCTGGACAGGGCTTGGAGCAGCCTGGGATAGTGGAATGTGTCCCTGCCCATGGCAGGGGGTTGGAAATGAATGATCTTCATCCTTCCAGCCCCAAATCATTCTGGAATTCCATGAGAACATCCCCCAGGGCCCCGGTTCTAATGAGTCTCGCCGCTAACGAGCCGGTGTCTGCCAACATCAGCACCGCCAGGGATGCGCAGACGCTGGAGCCACGCGGAGCCAGGCAGCATGCAGAGACACAGCACAGCCTCACCTGGCTCCAGCTCTGCTGGCCAAGGAGGACTTCTCAAAGTCCAGCAGCTGGGCAGATGTTTGGGCTGTGGTGGATGCAGCTCCAGTGTCAGGAGCCAGGACATCCCTCTGGCTGTCCTGAGCAGCCCAGAGCCCTGCCAGGGGGCTCAGAGACCCTGGCACAGAGCACAAGATGCCCCTGTGGGTTTGATTGTGACCTGTGGAGCAAATTACCAACCTTAGATGAAGATCTGCAAGCCATGACAAATTAAGTAGAATGATAGTGAATTTATCACAGGGTGATAAAGTCGATTTTAGGGTTTCTGGTATGGGGGTTCAGGGGGCAAGATGGAGGGAACTGGGCATGTCCAGCCTTTCTCCTTCTTCTTCTTCTTGGCCTCCATCTTCTGCTGTGATGGTGGCACTTTTGGATTGGTTTAGAGTAGAAGCTCACTGTCTAACATAGGTGATAGGTATTGGGAAGTAATTGTAAATATTGTACATGTAGTTTTTAGTATAAAGACATAACCCTGCCCCAGGGGCAGGCAGAGTGCCTCTGTCTGTCCTGCTGAGTGGACCTTGGCTGGACAGGAGAAAGAATTTTATAGGTAAGAAACAATAAACAACCTTGAGGCCGAGAAATGAAGACTCTGACTCCTTCTTCAAGCTCCAGGCTGGGAAAAGAGACTTTCTAACACATCTTGGGGTCACTGTGACCAGCTAGAGATCCCAACAGGCCGGGAACCTGCTCCAGTGTGGGCAGATTCCCCCACAGATCCAGAGGTGCTGCCAGGAGCCTGCCCCAGTTGGGCTCTCCACGGGGTCACAGGGTGCTTTGAGCATCCCCAGCTCCAGCATGGGCTCCTCCATGTCCTGCAGGTGGATCCATGGGCTGTTGCAGGGGCTCTCCACAGGCTGCACCATGGAATCTCAGGGGAATTGCAGCTCCAGCGCCTGCAGCAGCTCCTGCCCTTCCTCATGGGGGTCTGCAGGGCTGTTCCTCTCACATATCTTCACTCCTCATGATGCCTTGTGCAGGCTGGCCTAGAGCAGAGGCTGGACAGAGCTAAAGAATAAAGCAGGGATTTATTCAAAGGCCTCCATGGATGCACCTTGGGCAGCACAAGAGCCCAGCCAGGGCTGCACCCAAGATGAACCAAAATGGCCCCAAAATGCACCAGCGCTCCTGGGGTCTGTCCCTGGGATCAGTTCTGCTCCATTTGCATCTTGCAGTTCATTGTCCCATTCCAGCTTTAGCCCCTGCAGTCCCACCCTGCTTGTTTTTCTCTCTCCAGCCCACGGGGTTTGTGCTCTTGGGCTGAGATTGGGATCATTTGTCCTTGGTGCCCAGCTGGAGCAGGAATTGTTTTGTCTCCCTGCTCTGTGCAGAGAGTTCACCGTCCCATATTATGAACCCCAGACCCACACACTAAAGCAGCACAGAATCTGAAAAATATAAAAGCTAAAACCTGAGGCCTCACTCTCTCTGTCTGCAGCTGCAGGGGTTTTTTTCCCACTTCCTAAATCTGTTTTCCCCAGAGTTGCTGCTCCCATCTCTGATGGGTTCAGCTTTGGCCAGGCTGGGTCAGTCCTGGCTGGAATTGGCTCTGCTGGACATGGGGGGAACTTTGAGCAGCTTCTCACAGAGGCCACCCCTGTAGCCCCCCACTACCAAAACCTGGCCACCACACCAAATTCACTCCTCCAAGCATTTTTTCATTAATTCTTGCATCTTCTTATTGCTGTGCGCTAACTTAAAGGTTAAAACTTCCTAATTTTGGTGTTACCAAACAT
The DNA here is from genome assembly GCF_037042795.1 of Molothrus aeneus. Classification (NCBI taxonomy): domain Eukaryota; kingdom Metazoa; phylum Chordata; class Aves; order Passeriformes; family Icteridae; genus Molothrus; species Molothrus aeneus. Next base: position 2,873,666 of record NC_089646.1, on the reverse strand, counting down.
AAAATTAAACCTGGTAATTCCAAAATTGGTAGGAAAAAAGGCCTAGAATCCAATTTGAGCTCCTCTGAGAATTAAAACCTGGCTGCTGCCGGATCCAGAAGATACCCGTGGGTGGATAAATGCGTGAAAAATACAGAAAAATACAAATTCACTGGGGTTTCTATGAGTCAGGGTCTTACTTGCAGTGTGGATTCCCCTCCCTGCTTCAGCCAAGCACAGGCAAAAAGTTATTCCTGGTGAAAATCCCACCTGCCCTGGGATGGAGAGGCTTTTGCAGCTTTGGGAGGTGGTGGTTCCATCCCAGGCAGCAGATTCTGGGTCAGCCAGGGCTGCGGTTTGCAGCAGTGGATGGATGGGCTTGGCACAGACGTTGTGCTTGAGAGTGGAGTAACAAACGTCTTCCCTGCTTGGATCACAGCCCTTCCACGGCCCAGGGCAGGACAAACACCAGGCCAGAGCAGGATAAACACCAGCACAGCCACTGCTGGAAGGGGAACAGCTCAGGGGGCTTCACCCACCTCCCCACCCAACCCTCCTGAACCTGCTCCCCACCCCACCATGGGAGGGTTTCACCTGGACCCAGCCAGCCCTGCCTGGATCATCACTTTTCTTTTTAAATGTCTTTCTGGTTTTGGTTTTTTGTTGGGTTTTCTTTTGGTGGTTTCTTTTGGTTTTTTTTTTTTTGTTTTTTTCTTTTTGTTTGTTTTTTTGTTTTTGGGGGGGTTTTGGGGTTTTTTTTTGGTGTTTTTTTTTGTTGTTGTTGTTTGGTTTAGTTTTGGTGGGGTTTGGTTTTTTTTGTTTTTTTTTTTTTTTTTTTGATTTGTTTTAGTTTTGGGGTTTTTTTTTGCTTCCCCCCCTTCCCCGGTTTGGAGGCAGAAGTGAGAACTCCAAGAGAGGAGAAAAGAAAAAAAAAAAAAGTAAAAAAGAAGAGAAGAATCGGGGTCAACACGAGCAGCAGTATTTCAGTCGTCCTTTGAGAGCTTGTCTATACTCACTGTGGGTGTTCTCCTTGCAAGCACTGAGCAGGAGATGTTTTCCCTTAGTAGGGCAGGATCCTGTGCTCGGCCCTCCTTGCCTGGCCATAAAAGGGCAGCGTTTTCTGCAGGACCCCCGGATCCTCTGAGGGCTGACGGGTTTTTGGGAAGGGGCCTGCCCCAGCACTGCTTGCTTTGGACCTCACAACCCTCGTGTTAGTGCTATTTTGGCTCCTTCTTTTCTTGTGCCTTTTGTTTTGTCTCCCTCCTCCTCCTGCTCCTCTCAGGAGGTTGGAGGGAGAGAGGCCAGACAGCCTCCAGGAATGTTCTTGCTTCCTCTATTTTTTATTCTTTCTTTCTCCCTCCCTTGGCCTGATTTGATCCCTTCTTTTCCATGATCCTGCTCAGAAAACCAGCTGCTGAGTGAAAACTTCTGGCAAAGCCCAGGATATGTCCCTAACCATGTCCCCAGCCTCCATCCTGTGTCCCAAGGGAATCTGGAGGGCTCTTCCCTCCTGCTCTGCCTGAGCCCTGACCCTCTCAGGAAGGGGGGACACCACAGAACCTCCCTCACCATCTCCTGGAGCACCTCCCCACAAGAATTCCAGCCTAGAGGAGATGCTCAGCAGAGCACAGCTGTAAAAGCAGGGGATTCCAGGCAGGCAGAGCCACGGTTCCACCTTGGAATTCATCATTCCAGGTCCACTTGGCTCTTCACAGAATCATTTAGGTTGGAAAAGACCCTCAAGGTCATCAAGTCTGACCTTTACCTGCCAGGCACTGCCACATCCACCACCAAACTCTGTCCCCAGGTGCCCCATCTACACAAACACCTGCAGGTTCTTCTGTGGTTCCTCACAAACCCGAAGCTCCCTGAGCTCTTACGGGGTCTCAGCTTTCTTCTCATCCCTTCTCCTTGATGACACTTCCTTTGGGGAAGTCTGAAACCATGGAAATGCAAATGGAATTACCAGCTGAACCAAGGAAACAGGAACCTCTCCTGGTTTCCCTAAACATTTTCCTCTGTGTTGTTGTGGCTGATCTTTCATTTAAGACCCTCTGTGACCTTGCAGTTTCCATCTCATGGCCTGGAGGGAGAAAGGAAGAGGTAAAGCTACTGGAGATGTCCCTTTTGTGGCCACCAAGCTGCTGGAAAGTCCCAGGGAGGAAACCCAACACTTCTGTGTCAACAAGAAACCCCTTGTTGCCAGTTTCTCCAGAACTTTGCCTTCCTGGAGAACCTTTTCCCTAACAGCAACTGAGCTGAACTCTGGACCCTCAGATCCCTCTGTGGACCCTGCTAACCTTCCCTTCATCCTTTTTCACAGTCAGTTATGCTGTGCAAGCTGTGCCAGAGCCATTTCCCAGCCCACAGCCTTCCAGGAAGACTCCAGAACTGCCAGAACTTTGTATGAAGGCACCAAGAGCTTGGAGTTACCCTCAGCCAGCAATCCCAGCAGCTGAGGAAGCTCCAATGAGGGATCAGTCACCCACATGCCCCATGAACCAACACAACAAAGCCCCCAAGCCAGGCTGGGTGGGATCTCACCCCACTGGGATTTGTAGGGACCTTCAGAAGGTTCTTTCAGCAAACCCCACGTAGCCCCTGGGTGGCTGTGGCCAAGAAACCACCTGTGTTTTGTCTCTCAGGAGCAGTGCTGTGGTCAAAGAAAGGGTTTCACCCAAGTGTGTCATTGCTTGTGCCCCTTCCAAGGTTTTTCCCAAGGTTTTTCTTTCACAAGGTTTTTGTGTTTTGTCTCTCAGGAACATTGCTGTGCTCAAAAGAAAGGGTTTCACCCAAGTGTGTCATTGCTTGTGCCCCTTCCAAGGCTTTCCCCCTTGTCACCAAGCTGGGTGGGGTGGGATTTGTAGGGAGCCTCAGGAGGTTCTTTCAGCAAACCCCACGTAGCCCCTGGGTGGCTGTGGCCAAGAAACCACCTGTGTTTTGTCTCTCAGGAACATTGCTGTGGTCAAAGAAAGGGTTTCTTTGACACAAGTGTGTCATTGCTTGTGCCCCTTCCAAGGCTTTTTCCCCTTGTCTTGGTGGCCCCTTCAGGAACAGCTTCTCCCTCATCAGGAAGGAGAAACTGCATCTGGCAAAGACCAGGTCTCCATGTGAGAGGTGGGCTCAGCTTCTTCCAAAAACCTCTTGGTGAGGCCCTCATAGTGGCACCAGGGCTTTGACCACCCCTGTAGATCTTCATATTCAGAGCTATGAGGACTCCAAGTTCTGGAGCTCCCTGGTCCCCTGTGCCACATCCATGAAAAGGCCACAGGCATTTGGGCCCTGGAGCAGAGCTTAAATCCCTGTGTCCCATCTCCAGCCTCATCTCATCCTCACCCCCAGCACTGGCTGCATTTCCAGGAGCTTATGTAGCTTTTTGGAGAGGTTTCCAGGGTAGGAGAGATGTCAGACAGGCCAAACACTCATCTCAAAAACCTTTCTGACAGGGACGATGTTCTGGTGGCATTGGCCAGGAATTTTTTCCTGTGGAGCAGTGCAGGGTTGAGAATGAGAAAGAGCATTAAAAAAAAAAAAAAACAAACCTAAAAAAATGTAAAAAGCTCTGCAATGAAGCCAGCACAGGCAGGACGTGGCCACGGGGACGTTATGCAAAGAGCTGCTCACATCTGGAAGGAGTTACTGAGCACAGCAACCAGGGCTGAGTCTAAACAAGTGCAGGACGTTACCACATGGATGTCTGAGCTGGGAGTGGCTGGGGGAGCCAGAGGAGCTGGGAAGGTGGAACGAAAATCCCCAAGGTGGGATGAAAATCCCCAAAGGCTCTGGGAATGCCCCCAGTGCCCTTCAGAGCCACTGTGCTGCTCTGTTTTTAGGGTGGTGTGGTCCCATGTGCTGTTTTGGGTGGTGTCTGCAGGAGGGTTGGGGGCAGGAATGGGTTTTGGAGGTGGTCACCATCCCAATGACCCAATGGGATTTTGGGGGTGTTCTCCCACTATTTGGGATCTTTTTATTGGGTTTGGGGAGGGGGTTAGGAGCTGTGTGCCTCAGTTTCCCCAGCCATAGCAGGATCCAGAGGATGCTCCCAGTTAATGCTCCAAATGTGCTTTAAACCCATGCAGATAGGGCATCCCCATTTCATCCAAACAGTGGGAGAACACCCAAAGAATCCCATTTTAGGTAAATCACTGTTACTCTACAATACCTCAAATTGAGATTTTATGACCCAAAAGCCTTGGGGTCTTTTTATTGGGTTTAGGGAGGGGGTGAGGGGTTGTGTGCCTCAGTTTCCCCAACCACAGCAGGATGCAGAAGATGCTTCCAAGAACCAAATGTTTCTTATACACATCCAGGTGGGGGAATCACCATTTCCTCCAAACAGTGGGAGAACACCCCAAAAATCCCATTTTAATCAAATAAGACTCCACAACACCCCAAATCGAGGTTTTACAACCCCCAAAAAAAGCCTTGGGGTCTTTTTATTGGGTTTGGGGAGGGGTAAAGAGCTGTGTGCCTCAGTTTCCCCAGCCATAACAGGATCCAGAGGATGCTCCCAAGAACCAAACCTGCCTTAAGCACATCCAGGTGAGGGATCCCCATTTCCTCCAAACAGGGGAAAAACACCCCCAAAATCCCATTTTAAATAAGTCACTGTTACTCCGCAACACCTTAAATTGAGATTTTATGAGCCAGAAAGTCTTGGGGTCTTTCTTAGTTTTGGAGAGGGGTAAGGAGCTGTGTGCCTCAGTTTCCCCAACCAGAGTGGGATGCAGAGGATGCTCTCAAGAACCAAATGTGCTTTAAACACATCAAGGTGGGGGACCCCCATTTCATCCAAACAGCAGGAAAACACTCCAAAAATCCCATTTTCATCAAATGGACTCCACAACACCCCAAATTGAGGTTTTATGTGCCCAAAAAATCTTGGGATCTTTTTATTGGATTTGGGGAGGGGGTGAGGTGTTGTGTGCCTCAATTTCCCCAACCACAGCAGGATGCAGAAGATGCTTCCAAGAACCAAATGTTTCTTATACACATCCAGGTGGGGGAATCACCATTTCCTCCAAACAGTGGGAGAACACCCCAAAAATCCCATTTTAATCAAATGGGACTCCACAACACCCCAAATCGAGGTTTTACAACCCCCAAAAAAGCCTTGGGGTCTTTTTATTGGGTTTGGGGAGGGGGTGAGGAGTTGTGTGCCTCAGTTTCCCCAGCCATAGCAGGATCCAGAGGATGCTTCCAAGAACCAAATGTGCCTTAAACACATCCGGGTGGGGATTTCCTCCACACAGTGGGAGAACACCCCAAAAATCCCATTTTAATTAAATCCCTGTTGCTCCGCAACACCTCAAATTGAGATTTTATGACCCAAAAGCCTTGGGGTCTTTCTTAGTTTTGGAGAGGGGTAAGGAGCTGTGTGCCTCAGTTTCCCCTGCCATAGCAGGATCCAGAGGATGCCCCCTATAACCAAATGTGCTTTAAACCCATCCAGATTGGGGCATCCCCTTTTCTCAAACAGTGGGAGAACACCCCAAAAATCCCATTTTAATCAAATGGACATTACCCCACAGCCTCTCAAATTGAGGTTTTATGTGCCCAAAAACATCTTGGGATCTTTTTATTGGGTTTGGGGAGGGGGTGAGGTGTTGTGTGCCTCAGTTTCCCCAACCATAGCAGGATCCAGAGGATGCTCCCAACTAATGCTCCAAATGTGCCTTAAACACATCCAGGTGGGGCATCCCCATTTCCTCCAAACAGCAGGAAAACACTCAAAAAAATCCCATTTTAAGCTCCATGATACCTCAAATTGAGGTAACATGTCCCCCAAAAGCCTTGGGGTCTTTTCATTGGGTTTGGGGAGTGGGTGAGGGGTTGTGTGCCTCAGTTTCCCCAGTGATAGCAGGATCCAGAGGATCCTCCCTATAACCAAATGTGCCTTAAACACATCCAGGTGGGGGATCCCCATTTCATCCAAACAGTGGGAGAACACCTGAAAAATCCCACTTTAAGTACATCACTGTTACTTCAACACATCTCAAATTGAGATTTTATGACCCAAAAGCCTTGGGGTCTTTTTATTGGGTTTGGGGAGGGGGTGAGAGGTTGCGTGCCTCAGTTTCCCCAACCATAGCAGGATGCAGAGGATGCTCCCAACTAATGCTCCAAATGTGCCTTAAACACATCCAGAAGGAGCATCCCCATTTCCTCCAAACAGCAGGAAAACACTCAATTTTAAGCTCCATGACACCTCAAATTGAGGCTTTATGTGCTCAAAAAATCTTGGGATCTTTCTATTGGGTTTGGGGAGGGGGTGAGGAGCTGCGTGCCTCAGTTTCCCCTGCCCAGCGGGATCCCCGGGGATGCTCCGGGGGGGATGCAGCGCTGCATTGGCGGCTGTGGCGGAGGGCTTGGGGTGCGGGCACAGGGTGACAGAGGGGTGTCCCCTGTGGGGTGGCGGTGGCTGCTGTCGCTTTAAAGGGGCAGCCGCGGCCCCAGCTGATGCGGCGGCTCCAATCAGCGGCCCCGGGGCTCTTGGCAGCCGGAGCCGCCGCCGCTCCGCATTCCTCCGGCTTCCCAAAAGGGGCGAACATGGCGATGGGCAGGATGAGGTGAAGAGGAGGAGGAGGAAAAACATAAAAATTAAATTAAAAAAAAAAAAAAAGAAAGAAAGGAAAAGAGAAAAGATATAAAGCAGGGGGAGAGGAAAATGATGAAAAGGGAAATATAGGGGGAAAAAAAGGAAAAGAGGGACGGGGATGCAAGCAGCGCTGGCGCGGTGATTTCCTCCCCCCCCCTCCTCCTCCTCTTCCAAAAGGCAAAAAAAAAAAGGAAAAAAAAGCAGAAATAAGGCGGCCAAAAAAAAAAAGAAAAACAGGAAAAAAAAGCCACCAAACCAGCAACCCACCCAACCCACCAATTCCTTGTTTTTTTCATGGAGAGCACAAACCCCAGGCCAGCGGAGGAGGACCGGGACTCCTCAGCGCGGAGACCTTTGCATCAAAATGGTAGAGCCTGAACCCCCCCCCCTTTCTACCCGCCCCCCCTTCTCCCTTTTCTCCTCGCTTTTATTTCCCCCCTCTCCCTTCCCCTTCCTTCCTCCGTCGTTTCCTCGCTCTGCCGGGGCTTTGCCGACTTCCCAAAGGCCTCGAAACTTGCCCAAATCCCGGCCAGGGCGGCGGAGGTGCATGAGGGAGGTGGGGGGGCTGCATGGGCGATGCTGCATCCAGGCCTGAGGGGGAAACGGGAGGGGGCCGTGGATTAATTTTTATTTTATTTTTTTGTGGGGTTGGGGGGGGTATAAAAAGCACAGCCCGGCCAGGTTTGGGCCCGGTGCTGCTTTGCTGGGGGGGTTGCATGAGGGTCCCCCCTCCTGCAAGGCGAGGACGGGCTGGGTTTGGTGGAAATGGCATCAAAAACGCGCCCCCCCCCACCATCACCAGCACCTTTGGGGTGCTTTAGAGGAGGATGGGGGTGCGGAAGGGCCGTGAGGAGGGGTCTGAGCCCTCCCTTGGGAAGAGCCCAGCCCGGCTCGGGGGTCCCTGGCAGGATCTGGGGGGACTCGCACACTTTTGGAGCCCCCCAGGCCGGAGGATCCGCTGTGAGGGAGGGGGGTGCGCAGGAGCTGCCGCTTCCTCGGCCATTCCCATTCCCCGGATGACTCCATCCTTTTGCCAATTCCTGCCCGCCTCCTTCCCCCCCCACTTTTTCCATGGCTGGTTCCCGTCCTGGGCCCCCTTTTCCCGGCGGGTCTGGGGGGTTTTGGGCGCTCCGCAACATCCCGGAGGAGCAAAGCTGCAGGGAGGGCGCAGCATCCCCCCCACCTCTGAAAAAGCGATTTTCCAGCGCTCCTCTTTAAAATAACAATAATAATAATAATAACACCAGAGCTGGGGCTCTCGCCTGCAGCAGTGACCTATTTTATCGGCCGGTGGAGTTTTTTGGGGGGGGTTTAGTTGGAGTTGCGGAGGGCAGGCCCGAGCTGGGAAAGATCCACATGAAATCCCCCTGGGATGTGCTCCCGGTGCCTCCCCCATCCCAAAAAGTGCAGGGTTGTGTTCGCCCCAGCGCTGACTCCGTGCCCGTCCTGACGCCCCGGGAAGCGTCCGAGTGGAATTTTGGAAAGGGCACGAAAGTGCAAGCTCGGAAAAATGAGGAAACGATGGTAGATGGGATGGTGGGATGGGGCTCGGCACCCCAAGACTGCGGGGGTTTAATTAATGCTGAGGTTAAAGTGATCGGGAGTGGGTTTGGGTTCACGCTGGGCAGTCACACTCGGCCTGTGCAATGAAATCCCGGCTGAATCCTGCGCCTGCATCCCTTGCCAGAGGAGATGCTGAGGGCTCAGGGGGACACACCGGGGTGTTTTGGGGAGCCTTTCGTGCCCTGAGGTGGAGCTGGAGACACCCAGAGCCCACCCCAGCGAGGAAGACGGGGAAAAGTTGGGAATTCAGCCTTCCTTCCACACCCTACCTCGGCAAGAACCAGAGAAAGATTTGCTTTACAAAGCAAAATTCCTCCTTGGAAAGACACGAAAGGGATTTATTATATTTTTTTTTTTAAATTTTATTTTTTCCTCTGGATCTGTGGTGAAATCTCTCTGGGTGCAAACATTCTGCCTCCAAGTGCAGAGTTTCCCTGAGGATGCTCAGCCCCGCTCCGGGGGCTTTTCCCGGGGTGGCCGCAGGGTCCCCTTTGCCACCTGGGCTTGGAATGACGGCGGAGCTTTGTTCTCCCCGGGAGGAATTAACGGAGCGTTCGCTTATCAGCAGGCGAGATAAACGGCCCCGTGCTCGTGTCTCCCGGGTCTGGAGCAGAGACATTGCCACCCCCTCCACAAAAATAACCCGCTGCCGCCTTTGGAGATGGATCCTTTGGAAAAGGCAGGGAGAAAAACGGGAGGTTGCTTGCCCGAGAGTTGATGAAATATTGGTTCTTTTTAAGATGCAGATTTTTCTGCTCGTGGAAAAATAAGGGAAAAAAAAAAAAAAAAAACAACCCAAACCTTTTGCGGTTGAACTGAATGTGTCAAAACATCAGAGGGTCTTTGAAGGTTTTGGGGGGAAATGCTGATTTTCCTGTTCTCCCTCCTGGAGGAGAAAACTGAGGACTCTCCCATGCTGCTGCATTTAAGCCTTTGTAGAGGGGACCTGGTGGTGGCCCTGACAAAGTGACTCTGCGGGAGAAGAGCAAGAGATGAAGTTTTTAATTTGCTGCCATGTTTGCCTGGCCCCAAAAATGTGGATATTTAGATCCTCCATGTGGTTTGCATGCTAGATGTCATCCTAGATGTCATCCTAGATGTCCCCTGGCATTCTGTGGGTCCCTGTAGAACTGGAGGAGTGGATATTGGTGGGCAGGATGAGCTCTCTGCCTCCTGCCCCTAATTTTCCCTTATTCCTAAGGGAAATGGCTTGTGTTGTTGGGATGGTTTGTGCAGGGCAGGGGTGGCCCCATTGGGTTTCCTGCATGGGGACACACCTGGGGACTTGTCCCCGTGTTCTCTGGAGCTGCTGTCCTCTCTGCAGCAAACTCAGTGTTCATCCACCTCTCCTGATGGTGAAAACTGGGATGCCTTTGGATATGGGGAAAGACTGGCCATGGTGGCGCAGATGTCATGGGTAGAAGATTTAATTACAACAAACTGTCGTTTTTTATTATTATTTTTATGATTACATCTTTTGCCTGGAGCCGGGGCTGCTGACACCCTGTCTGAGTTAAAGCTCTGCTCCCCAAGCTACAGGAAAAAGGGTGATAAAAATAAGGACAAAAATAATGCATGTCATAAAAATGTTAAAAGTGTTGGGCAGGAAGGATGTGGTGCATCCAGATCCTCGATCTGGGCAACTGGATCTGAAGGAAGATGGCCCATGGCAGAGAAGTTGGGAGTAAGATGATCTTTAGGGTCCCATCCAGCCCAAACCATTCCATGGCTGGATTAGAGGAGCTTGGCTGGTGCTTCCCAAAGAGTCCTGGTCAAGGCTGGGTTAGGATGGATCTGGAGATGGGGACCATCTCCCAGGGTTTGGAGAAATGCTCTGGGATGGAAAGTCCTGCCCAGCATCGTGGCTGAGACAGGTGGAATCTTGGGTCTCTCTGGCAAGTTTGTGGCTGGGTTAGGAAATGCTGTGGTTTTAGGCTTTACTGAGGGCTGAGTGTGGGACAAACCCTGGAGGTGTCACATCCCACCATGCTGCTGATCCACCTGGAAGGTCGTGGTGGCTGCCCCAGGGATGGGCGTGGGGTGGGATGCCCCTGGGCTGCCAGGCAGGGCATGCTGGAAACCTCATTCAGCAGTGCTTGGGAGGTGGCTCCATCCATCCATCCATCCATCCATCCATCCATCCATCCATCCATCCATCCATCCATCCATCCATCCATCATCCATCATCCATCCATCCATCCATCCATCATCCCTCCCTCTGTCCCTCCATCCATGCTGCTGGGGATCCCAGCCCCTTCCTGCATCCCTGGCTGCACATGGCAGGGGGTGCCTTGGGGTTATGATGCCTTTGAGCTCTGCACAGGTGACATGGTGGCTGTCCTGCTGCACCCATCCCTGCCTCCTGCACCTATTCCTGCACCCATCCCTGCTCCTGCACCCATCCCTGCTCCCAGCACTGAATTTGGGGTTCCTGTCAGCTCTGGGGGGCTCTGAGCACCGCCTTTCCTGTTGCATCCAGGCCCTCCCTCGGTGGCAGTGGCACTGGGGACATCCCTGGGCTCTCTGGGGTGATGTCCCCTCTGGAGCTGGCCCCTGGTGCAGCCGCTTGGCCGCCAGCCCGGCTGGGGAGGTCAGCCTTGGGTTTTGTCCTCATTTCCTCCCTCAACCTTCCCTCTGCTTGTTTTTCTCGGGCAGGAGAGGGAGGGAGACAGTGGCTTTGTGTGTGTGTGTGTGTGTGTGTGTGTGTGTGTGTGCGCATCCCCTGGGCTCTTCCACCCCAGCAGTGACTCTGGGCAGTCCTGCATCCCACAGATGGAGGGCAGCATCCCATCCCATCCCATCCCCAGTGCCAGTGCAGCAGCTCAGGGACATCCCCATCAGCTGGGTGTCACTGGCTGTGCCCTCGTGGCCTGGCTGTCCTGTCTGCCCTCAGCGTTTGCCAGGGCCATGCCAGCTCTGCTGGAATCCAGCAGCATCCCTTTGGGATTTAACCCCAGACCTGGCTTTGCCTGGCTCTGGAATCACCTGCAGAGCTTTTGCTGGGTCTGACTGAGCCACACCTCCTTCAGGCCTGACCGAGGGGACAGGGACACTCAGAAGGGTGCTTCCATCCAGGGTTTGGTGCCTCTGCTCTCCTGGAGGGATTGGGATTTGTTCTGGCATGAAAATGATGCAGCGTTGCTGGAGCCTCTGTATTTTTGCAGCAGAGGCTGTGTCTGAGCAGGGGACAGTGCTCGGCTTCCCACGTGTTGGGATGGGCTCCCAGGGCTTGGCACTGCCCTCACTGTCACCCTGGTGGAACAGAGGGACAGTGTCCTCGATGCCATCACGGTGGTGGCATCCTCGAGGAGCAGCATCACCTCACTGGGACGATTTGGGGATGGGGTGTGACAGTGGGGTTGATCCTTGGAAATGTCACAGTGGCTTTGCAGCTCTGTGTGCAAAAGGAAAGGAGAAAAGCACCCACAGCAGCTGATAGGGTTTAAAAAAATTTAAAAGTATGAGATAAAAAAAAAAAAAGCACAAAGCCATTAACCCTCTGTGGGCTGTGCTGTTGGGAAGGCAGTGCCTGCTCCCAATGGATGAAGCTTTTGTGTTGCTCATCCCAGCTCATCCTGCTCCTCTCCCCACGCTGCTGGTGGCCATGGTGCTTCCAAAAACATCCCAAATGAACCTTTTCCCCTTTGCAAAGGTGTCCTCTTGGTTGCAGGGAGACAGGGATGGGGGAAGGAGCTGTCCCTGTTCCATTGCACTGCTGGGCCTGGGGCTGCTACCAACTCCCTGGGCAAAGCATCCTTGAGCCAAAGCCTGTAAATGCTGGATATCATTAATAAAAAATTAGGAACAGCCAAAAGGGAGGGGGGAAAAAAAAAAAGCCTGTGAAGCATCTGCCTGTCCCACAGCTGGACTGATGCTCTTCTTCACCCAGCAGAGGCTGGGACGTGTTTTTTGGATGAGCCAGGCTTAGGGAGCATCGCTGAGCCCCTTCCCCTTGCCTGCTCTCTGTGCCTGCACATGGCTCTGCTTTGGGCACCCTTAAGCCTTTTAGACAGCGCAGAAATAAAAATCATCGCTTGGGATGGTGTCAGCAGCATCCCTGGGGGCTCCGGAGCGGGCCGGGCACATCCCGGCGGGCAGGATGCGGGCGGTGGGCGCTCGCTCGGGGCCGTGCCGGCCGGCGCCTCGCCAGGCGGGGCTGTGGCCGGGCTATTGTTTTCCCTTCCTGCTTGTTTTTCCGGACAAGCCTCTCGTAATTAAATAAAAACACCCGTCGGAGGAGCGAGCAGACCCCACCCCCAGCACGGTCCCGTGCCGAGAGCACCCACGGAGAGCTCCCCGGGGAGGGAGGGGACAGCAGAGCTGTCAAGGTAGGCGACAGGAGAGGGACAGGAGCTTTGGGATGTGGTGTGTCCCTCTGCTAGCTTGCTCTGCTCCAGGAATGGGTGGTTGGGCAGTGGGATGTGCTCGGTCCGTGCAGTGCTGCTCGTTCTGGGCTGGTGTATCCTGGTTTGGGGAGCTGTGGGAAAACACATCATTTTGAAAAAAAATCTTCTGGTGGCCTCAAAACTAGGGAGAAAATGTTGAAGGTTTCATGCAAGGGTCTGGTGATAGGAAGGGGACAGGAGCTTTGGGATGTGGTTTATCCCTCTGCCAGCTTCCCAGGCACAGCTCTGCTCCAGGAATGGGGGATTGGGCAATGGGGTGTGCATGGTCCAGGCAGCGCTGCTCGTTCTGGGCTGGTGTAATTTTGAAAAAAAAAAAAAAATCTTCTGATGGGCTCAAAACTAGGGAGAAAAGGCTGAAGGTTTCATGCAAGGGTCTGGGGACAGGAGAGGGACAGGAGTTTTGGGATGTGGTTTTTTATTCTTCTGCCACCGTGCCCCAGGAATGGGTGGTTGGGCAGTGGGATGTGCTCGGTCCATGCAGTGCTGCTCGTTCTGGGCTGGTGTATCCTGGTTTGGGGAGCTATGGGAAAACACATCATTTTGAAAAAAAATCTTCTGATGGCCTCAAAACTAGGGAGAAAATGTTGAAGGTTTCATGCAAGGGTCTGGGGACAGGAGAGGGACAGGAGTTTTGGGATGTGGTTTTTTATTCTTCTGCCACCGTGCCCCAGGAATGGGTGGTTGGGCAGTGGGATGTGGACGGTCCAGGCAGCAGTGCTCGTTCTGGGCTGGTGTATTCTGGTTTGGGGAGCTTTTTTTTTTGAAAAAAAATCTCCAGATGGCCTCAAAACTAGGGAGAGAAGGCTGAAGGTTTCATGACAGGGTCTGGAAGGCAGAGGGCAGGTTGTGGGAGGGCGGGGATTAAAACTGAAAGCGCGAATGTTTGGGGTTTGTAACGATGCCCCTTTGTGTCGTCCGAAATTTTTACAGTTTTTTAATCTGTAAAAATGGGGATTTAATGTTATTTCTTAATGTTATTTCTTTCTTCAGCAAAAGTCAAGTTTTGACATTAAATAGTTCCAACCCAGCTCTTTTGTCCTGAAGTTCAGCAATGTCCAAATTGAGAAGAGGGCATGGGGGACTTCTTTTTTTTCTTGAGGAGCAAGTGCTGACATTGTATTTAGTTCCTTATTAAAGCACTTTTCTTTAATGCAATTTAATACTGAAGGTCAACTATGAATGCTTTGGTGGTTGGAAATGATACAGAAAAGCAGATTGCTTTTTTTTTTTTTTTTTTTTTTTTTTTTTTTACATCTTGAGGGTGAAAAATTTAAAGAAATCCCCAAATTTTGTGCTGAATGGAAAGTGGTTCACAGGCAGCTGGTCTTGTCACCACTTAAATGTGAATTTTATGCCCTAAGACCCCTTGTCCTTGTGCTTATGTGGGAAAGAATTACTCATGGTCCTTGATGCTGTGGTGATGAGGGTGCTAGAAATGAACAAATAATTAATTAAATAAAGAAGAGGCTGGTGAAGGTCAGAGATGATCTTCTTGGGGGACTGAGGATTTGAGTATTTAAATATATCCAGAGTGGCCCAACCTTCTGGTCTTTTGGGGAGGTTTAGAGCTGCAGGAACATTTAGGGATCTCATTCTCAATAGCTGCTGAGAGAAAGTGCTTTTTGTCGTAGTACATTGATTTAAATCCAGCAGCAAACACTTTCAGGGCAGGTGGGCAGGTGTTGGTGGGGCTGTTTAGGGAAACTGAGGCACGTGGCAGGATGCAGGTGGAAATGGAGCTTGGCCTCCCCCTCCTTTGGTGGGATTTTTGGTGGTTTGGCTGGAGAGATGCTGCCCTGCCCCAGTGAACGCCAGCATCTCCTTCCACCACTATTCCTTACTCATCCTTTCCTTCCATCCCCTCCCTTCGGGGCTCCTCCACCCCCCATCCCTCACCCCAAGCATCCTCCCCATCCTCTGGCCGTCCTCTTGCCCCAGGGGCTGTTTTGGGACGGGACTTTGGCAGCACCACGTGAAAACTCTCTTAAAATAGAGCTGGAGGGCAGCGTCAGGGCGGGGAGGGCTGGCTGGAGGCGCCGCCGGCCCCTCGGGCTGCGGAACTCACGGCCACGCTGCTTTCTAATAATTTTTCGGGGTGTTTTTCTGCACTGATGATGGCAGAACTTTACTTTGAGGTTGGTATGGTAGCGTGTGTAGGGGCCAGTTTTAGGGTTCACCCTGGTTTAGTGCATCCAGTGAGCTGCCCAAGTGTGCAGCAGGGGATGGAGATGGGATGTGGGCAGAGCCAGAGGGGCAGAGTGGTGGTGGTGGAAAAGAGCGAAACTCGTGATTCTTTTCCTTTTTTTTTTTTTTTTCTTTCTTCAATATGTATTTTTAATATAAGAAATATTAAATTAAAAGTGATATACATTTCAAATATTTGCGTTTTCCCAGAGGAAGAGCCTGGATTTAACCCTGCCATTAATCCCCATTAGTCAGGCTGCTCCGCTCCGCTGGAGCCGCAGGGACAGGAGCTGCCGGAGGGGCATTTTGGGGCAAGTCGGGGTCTTTTTGGGGATCTCACCCCGGCAGGCGCCTCTCGTCTCGGCCGGGGCTCTGGCTGCGGGGCAAGCTCACGAAAAGCATCTGAGAGCAATAAAGAGCAAAAGGCTCCCGCTGACAAGCCCGGGCTGAAGTCACCGGCGGGACGCGGCCAAGACACGCATTGTCCTCGCCGCTGCTGGGACTGATTAGAGCCGCCTGGCAAGGAGCGCCGCTGGGTGAGGGATCAGCCCCCTCTGCCAAAAATCCTCCATCCAGAGGGCAAAAAAAGCCGCCTTTTGTTTTCCAGGCTGGGAGATGCCGCTCCACAGACCCGTTTTCCTCTATTTTGCACCCATTCCTTGGTGGCTGTGCCCCAAGCTTGGGGTATCCTAAATGAGATGGATCCCCGGAGATAAAAACTGAGTTTAGGGTTATTTTTTTCAATAGAGAACCTGGCAAACAGCAAACTGCTCTGCTGAATTCCTGCTGTCTCTTCAGTTTTTGATATTTATTATAGCCTTAATTATTTTCTACGTGTCTTGGAGGTGGGAGGGGGGGCTGAACCATCCAAGATCTCATCAAAATGTTCTTGGCAGTCGTGAGAGGCTCAGGAAATGGTGAAGGTGGATGGATGTTCCAGCTGGGTTATGCAGCATTTTGTAACAAGTACATATATAAAGAATGTTTGTGTATTTATATATTTATGTGTTTTTATATATAAGTAGTTTAACTATATATAAGCATGAATGTATAAAATATTGGAAATATTAAATATATATATATATATAAATTATAAAAAAGTATATAAAAATATGTAAACACCCAACCCTTTTCCTACCTCTTTGCCCTGCTCCAGGCTGCAGAGCCAAGAATTTGGAGCAGAACTGGTTTTTCCATGTTTTCTCTGGGTGCCAGCACTTGCTAGGATTCTCCAGGGCTATCAGCACCATGCAAAACTTGAGATCCCTATTGGTTGGATGGGTTGGTTGTGGAGCAGAAATCCAATGAAAATGAAAAAATTTGGCAGGGAACGGAAAGAGGTTTTTTGCTTGTTGGGAAAACAGAGAAGAAAACACCCTTTTTTATTATTTAAACATTTTTGTCTGTGTGTCCTTTTGCCTTTGGCTCACCAGAAGAAAAAAAAAAAAAAAGACAAACAGAACATGTCTTGCTGGAATTTGTGTGTTAATCAAAAGCTGCCATTTCTTCCAGAAAAAATGGGAGTTGAAAATCTCTTTTTGGGGCAGGAGGTGCAGGATAAACCTGGCAGGTTGAACCCTCCCTCTCTGCCCCTGTTCTGCACCATGTCCTTGGTCACATCCTACAAAGGTCAGGAAAAAGGGTGTTATGGGGTCTGGGTGTGTCCCACCTTCTTTTAATGCAGGACGCAGGATTTAGGGCGTGGGATTTCCCTTGGATTTGGGATGGAGCAGGCAGACTCATCCTGAGGCTCAGGTATGACCAGGAGAGGGGATGAACACCAGGGATGCTCTGGACCATGTGAAATATGTGGGAGTTGGATTAAATACTCAGAAAACTCAGCCTGGGGAGGGTTGGCAGCACAGCATTCCCCAGCCTGGGGGTGCTGCTCCCTGATTTGAATTTTTCCAGGTAGTGCCTTTCCCCAGGCAATGGAAAATGAGCATTAAGAAGTGCATAAATCATGCCAATGGATCCAGCTGTGAGTGAGCTGCTGTCGTGAGCGAGAGCACGCGGTGTAATTCAGAAATATCAGAGGATATTGGGCTTTGTGCTGTTGTCTGCAGAAACAGGGAGCTATAAAATCCTAATTTCTTTTTATTTAGGGGGTTACATCTCAGCAGGTGCCTAAAATTGACTTCCTGTTTGGGGCAAATATCCACCTGGATCTCCATCTGGTTCAAGAGGTCAAGGCATCCCCTCTCCTGTGTGACATCTCTGAGTGAGTGTGGACACCTGAGCCTGCCTTTGGACCTCCTGGGTGGCCATGGTGCTTCCTACACACCTTGAAGGGATATCAGTGGGTGCTGGTGTGGCCCTTACCTGCCCTTTCACTGGGGCTTCTCCTCCTTGGTTGAGTCTCCTGGACTCAAGCAGGTGATGGAGCTTCCTGGTTGGTGTCTTCAAGCTGGGCCTGGTGGTGGAGCTTTGTGGTGTTCCTAAGCTGAGGCTGGTGGAGCATTTTGGTTGACATGTCCAAGCTGGGGCTGGTGACGGGAGTTTCTTGGCTGCTATCTCCAAACTGGGGTTGGTGATGGAGTTTCTTGGCTGGTATCTCCAAACTGAGGTTGGTGATGGAGTATTTTGGTTGCTATCTCCAAACTGGGGTTGGTGATGGAGTTTCTTGGCTGGTATCTCCAAACTGAGGTTAGTGATGGAGTGCTTTTGTTGGTATCTCCAAACTGGGGTTGGTGGTGGAGAGAGTGTTTTGGTTGGTATCTCCAAACTGGGGTTGGTAATTGAGTGTTTTAGTTACTATCTCCAAACTGAGGGTGGTGATAGAGTGTTTTGGTTGTTATCTCCAAACTGGCATTGGTGATGGAGTGTTTTGGTTGGTATCTCCAAACTGGGGTTGGTAATTGAGTGTTTTGGTTGTTATCTCCAAACTGGCGTTGGTGATGGAGTGTTTTGGTTGGTATCTCCAAACTGGCGTTGGTAATTGAGTGTTTTAGTTACTATCTCCAAACTGAGGGTGGTGATGGAGTGTTTTGGTTGGTATCTCCAAACTGAGGGAGTGATGGAGTGTTTTGGCTGGTATCTCCAAACTGGGGCTGGTGGTAGAACTCCATGGTGAGTACCTCCAAGCTGGGGTAGGTGACAGAATGTTTTGGTCGGCGCCTCCAAGCTGAGGCTGGCAGTAGAGCTTCTCAGGTGACATCTCTGACTTGGCATGATGGCATGGCCAGAAGGGTGTTTTTTGGGGGGGAAATGAGCCCTGAATGATTTTATTTCTTTCCTCCCCCAGCTGATAGTCGAAAAAACGACTGACTACCCTTCGGCTGAGTACTCCCTGGTGGAGGATGTAGCCCTCCACTTCACGTGTTTGATGGACAGACTGAACGAGCAGCGCCTCTTTCAGCCGGACCTGTGCGACGTGGACATCGTGCTGGTGCAGCACAAGAGCATCTTCCCGGCGCACAAGGGGGTCCTGGCAGCCTACAGCCAGTTCTTCCACTCCCTCTTCACCCAGAACAAGCAGCTGCAGCGCGTGGAGCTCTCTCTGGAGGCCCTCACCTCGCAGGGCCTTCAGCAGATCCTCAACTTCATCTACACCTCCAAGCTGCTCGTCAACTCCTGCAATGTGCAGGACGTGCTGAACGCGGCCGCCGTGCTGCAGATGAACAACATCGCGTCCTCCTGCCAGGACCTGCTGGACACGCGCTCGCTCAGCCTGGCCACTGACATGGCCCTGCCCGCCGAGGGCTGCGCCGGACCCCCACCCTACTACTGCGAGATCAAGCAGGAGGTGGACGCCCCCCACCCCAAAATCTACGCCCGGGAGGGCAACGACCCCTTCTCGGTGCGCGTGGAGGACGGGACGGGCAGCGGAACGCTCCCCCCCGGCCCAGCCAAGCAGTACTACAAGGAGGAGAAGGATGGAGGTCCTGGTGCTGTCTGTAAGATGGAGGGTGAGGAGTCTGAGGAGGACCTGGACAGCCAGGGCTCCTACAACAGGGAGCAGATCATCGTGGAGGTGAACCTCAACAACCAGACCCTCAACGTCTCCAAGGGCACGGAGGGGAAGGCGGCCGCCAGCGAGGCGGCCGTGATGGGGCGGCCGGACGGGGATGGGCGCGACACGGAGGAGGACGGGGAGGAGGAGAATGAGGAAGGGGAGGAGGAGGAGGAAGAGGAGGAGGATGCGGAGGTGGGGGAGGAGGAGGAGGAGGAGCGCAGCGAGGAGGAAGATCTGGAGGAGACGACGGAAGAAGAGGATGATGATGATGAGGATGCCTCAGAGATGAAACGGGAAAAGAGCGGGCAGCCCCGCAGGGGCAGCCGGGCATCCAAAGCCACTAAACCTGCCATGGCAACCAGGTCCCAGGAGATGGCCAAGGTGGAAGAGGAGGAGGAGGAGGAAGAAGAAGGCCAGAGGGGAAGGAAGAGGAAGAAAGAACAAGATGGCTTGGGCCAGAAGGTGAAGCTGGAGGAGAAGCAGCATTATCCGTGCAAGAAGTGTCCGCGGATCTTCAACAACCGCTGGTACCTGGAGAAGCACATGAACGTCACCCACAGCCGCATGCAGATCTGCGACAAGTGCGGGAAGCGCTTCCTGCTGGAGAGCGAGCTCCTGCTGCACCACCAGACCGACTGTGAGAAGAACATCCAGGTGAGCATGGCTCCATCCAGGGCATGGATCCCACCAGGGTGAACATCCACCAACGGGAAATGCCTTACCCCAAGGTGGAGCGTCCCACTAGAGATGGATGTCCCACCAAGGGGGGAATACCCCTCCAAAGTGGGTGGATGTGCCATCAAGGTGGGGACATCCCACCAAAGGAGAAGAATCCCACCACTGTGGGACATCCCAGTGAGGGAAGGGCATCCCAAGCACTGTGGAGGTCATTCCATCCAGATACACCCTGGGATGGGCTCGTGCTGAGATAATATTGATGTTGCAGTTAGCACATGTGTAGTGGTTTTGGTTGTTAATTTGAGATTTTGAGAGTTTGAGAATTTTGAGAATTTGAGATATGAGATTTTTCTCTATATGCAAAACCAGCACAACATGGCAGTTGGGAGGGAACCTTCCTTCACCCATGACTTGTATTCAGACTCAGGAGGGTCCCACAGTCGCCTGGAATTAGAGGATTTGTGCCACAGGGCTGTGGCTTTCCATTGACTGCCTGGGTGGAAGCACAGAGTTAATTTTTGAGGAGTAATTTTTCTTTTAAGTTTATTCAGTTAATCTGGATAAAACACTGCAAGCCCTTGATGGAGACACACTCCAGCATTCCCACCCAGACTGAACCCATTTTAGCTTAATTTGAAGATTTGCTGACAGGAGTTAAAATGGTTTTAATCTGCCTTTTGTGTTTTTTTTGTGTGCATTAGCAAATTTCTGAGTGCGTTTGACATCCACACATGGCTTGGGCTTGGTGTGGCCTTCCCCTGTGCTCATGAGATCCTGTGTAACAAATTGACTTTATTAAATCAGTGCAGTTTTGAGGGGATAGGGAGGCACCCAATCAGAGCAGCAAACACGTGTGTTCCTGAAGATCCCTCCAAATTCCCATCTCCTAATTCCTGATGAGCTGTTTTACAGGATGCTGCTGCTAATAATTACAAATATTATATAATATACAAAAAGAAATATTATATTAATATACAAATATTATATATTACAATTTATGGACAGCTTCTCCCATCACTCTTCCCACCAGTGACCAGATTTTGAATGATCTCACAGCTCTCCTTGATGGAGGTAACACAACCCAAGTGCTGCTGGAGCCCTTCAGTGATGAGACCCAAATAAAACAGGGAATGAGGCAGATCTTGGCAAGCAGGGAATATGGGAGCAGGAACAGTCTTGGTTCATAGGTGAAGCAGTCACTGACCCTTTGGTGCATCTTCCTGACAAATCCACAGCTCTGAAGTTGCTTTTTTTGGATGCTTTTTCCCAGAATGGATGAGTGTAGTTCCAATACCTGCACAGTGGTGGCTATTTCAGGGCCTAACAAAAAAAAAAGTTAAAAAGGAATTTTACCAGAATGTTTATTCAGCTTCATCTGCTTTCCAGGTGGATAACATGGGGCTGTCACTACATTGCTTGTTTTTTGTTTTGCCCTCTCCTTTTTATCCCTTTTCCAAATCATTTTGGAATAGGATGAACCAGAACTGCCTGTATAGTGACCTCCTTCTGCAAAAAAGGGATCATTGTCTGTCACCTAATTAAGCATTTTTAATTTTACAAATAGCCAAATCCACTCCATTTGCTCTTATAATATTTAATAACTTTATCAACATCCCATGGAATTATGTCTGGGTGGAAAAGGAATTTTTTTCAACACTCTGCCCTTAAGAGTTTTTATTTCTTGTGTTTTAATCAGATCCATGACGGTACTATCCACCTTTTCTCAGTTTGATCTGCTGCTTTCTTTCCCTGTTTTGTCACCAAATTTCATCCATAAAGCTTTAGGATGTAAGAACCGTCCTGCTCCCTGTGTTCATCCCCCATCTCCATAATGTGCATCCTACCACCTGAAAAGTGATTCATCCTTTGCTTTATTGAGTTGTCCCTCAAACTCTTTTTATTGCCAGCTTCAGTATGGTTTTCCTTTTAAACTACAAGAATTCATATCCCCATTTTTCCCCCTCATTTGGACATTGCTTCCTTATTTTTTGAGTGATGTTTTTCAGCAGTGAGTGAGGACACAGAGCTCAGTCCTCCAGGGTGTTTGGGCCCAGCCCTGGAGGTTTTTCTACCTCTGCTGCTTTCCCTCTACCTTTCATTTTGAAATTCCCCTGTCTCTTTCATTTTAAATAGAGAAAATGGATATTGATGTGTCTTTGATATCAGGCTCTAGTCCTGAATTTGCCCTGAAATATCCCTTAAGACAGAGATAAAGCTGTTCTGATCCATGGAAATGCTTACTTGGGAACAGTAGGACTTGGAGAACTGCTAATGTTGATATTTGAGCATGGCAAGATGAAGATGAGGAGGCTTGGGAATGGCTCTGTGACCCTAATTTTCCCTTTGGGGCACCTAAATATAAATATATATGGAGAAATACAGTGACTTCACAGCATAATGATGTGTTTTCAATGGTATCCCAGCAAAATTTGGTTGAAGCCCATCAAGGAGCATCTGTTCCTCTGGGAAGGAGGAGAAGTGGAGAAATCCCTGCCCAGGTTCACTGGTACAATTCAGCCACGTTGTTGCAAGATGCCTTCAAGGCATGAATAATTTTCTAAACAAGTCTGCAAGGAGAGAAGGGGTGGTTTTATCCCTGTTGACCAAGAGGAACATGAGCCATGGAAAGGTGAAGGGGAAGGAGCTGACCTTTGTCTCCTGGCATGGTTTCCTTGGTGGATATCTCTCTCCAGTGTTTCCCTGGGCACTGAACTGGTCTCACGTGCTTGCAAGAGGTCTCACACAGAAGCTGGACCTTTTCCTGGGAACTTCCAGAGGAGCACTGAACTTGTTGGAGCTGAAGTGATTCTCTACCTTAAGTTTTTCGGGAAGACTTTGCATGTCACGTTGTTCTCCTTGTGCTGATGGACTGGTGGTTTGGGTCCATTTTGGTCCTTTTGGATATCATGGAATCATAGATCTGCTTGGAAAATAAATTTAGTGGTGAAGTATCCATTATATCTGCTGAAGACTGAAGTTGTACTGCCCCAGATAGGGATTCTCCTTATTTTCATATTTTTTGCAAATTTCCAATGCACAGAGGGTCAGGATATTTTATGTAAGATCTTCATAATTCATAATTTAGGAATAAAATTCCCAGCTGGGAATGGGGCATGAGCTGTTGCTTATCCAAATCCTGATACAGCCATTGATGAAAATTCCACATCCTTCCCTGGAAGGTCATTGCCCCTTGCTCATTTTCATAGAAATATGAAATTTGGAGGTTTTGAAGCGACAAGGTCTATATCAGACTTGCTGGTAGTTATGATTTTTGATATCAGCTGTAGCTTTCACCATGATGTTCCCTTTCCATGGACAAAGCTGCTTCCCCTGCTTCCCTGACTGTCTCCTGTGTCCTTGCAGTGTGTGACATGTGGGAAGGGGTTCAAGAAGCTCTGGTCTCTCCACGAGCACAACAAGATTGTCCATGGCTATGCAGAGAAGAAGTTCTCCTGCGAGATCTGCGAGAAGAAGTTCTACACCATGGCCCACGTGCGCAAACACATGGTTGGTGAGTGTGGGAGGCGCCATGGGGAGATCTTGCTGGGGGTCCATTCAGTTTGGCAATAAAAAGTGTTTTCTGTTGCTGTCATGTTGGCTTACTCTTGGGTGAGCTTTCTCACATCCCTATCTTGAAATTTGGCCTGATATTCAATGCTGAACCAATGTCTGCTCAGTGCTGGGTTTGGACGTGGTGCTGGGGAATCCCATTTATTTTATTGATCAGAAGTGATCAGAGGAAGGTTTGAAGTGTAAAAGGACCAGACCATACCAGTGCTGGGCTTTGAAAAGCAAATTCCATATGACAGCAGTAGTTGGGTCCCTGGGCCTTGGAGCCACCAAAGAGATCCAAAAGAATGGGGGTTTGGAAGGGAAACGCTTGAAACATCGCTGCCATTTATCTTCCAGAGGTGCTTTGGGTTTGCTGGGGTTGGGCACGGGGAGCCAGAGCTGGGGTGTGGGGAGATGGATGGTGGAGGTGTGTGGAGGCTGCTGACCTGCCCCTGTCCCCACCAGCACACACCAAGGATATGCCCTTCACCTGTGAGACCTGCGGGAAGTCCTTCAAGCGCAGCATGTCCCTCAAGGTCCACTCGCTCCAGCACTCCGGGGAAAAGCCTTTCAAATGTGAGGTAAGGCAGAAACACTGATCTGGGGAGAGATCTTCCACTCCCTGGGGCTTCCACTGTGCTGTGTGACAGTGCAGCTGTAGGGATGATCCCACGCTTTTCCAAACTTTGCATCACCTGGTTTGAGAGTCCCACCACCTTCATGATGAAACTTGTCCAATGCCAGGATCTGTCCCCGAGTGCCTGGACTTTGCACCCACCCAGCCTGCAAACCTGGCTGGGTATGTCCCAAAAACCTGTTTTGGGGGGGTTTCTTGGGGGGAAAAAACCAGGATTTCCTTGCTGCTGATGATTTGAGGGGAATGTGGGGATATTTTGGGTGCTCATCGAGAACTCCTCACCCCTGCAGAACTGCAACGAGCGCTTCCAGTACAAGTACCAGCTGCGCTCCCACATGAGCATCCACATCGGCCACAAGCAGTTCATGTGCCAGTGGTGTGGCAAGGACTTCAACATGAAGCAGTACTTTGATGAGCACATGAAGACGCACACAGGTGAGACCTGCCCCTTGCCTGGCCCCAAATTCCTGCAGTCAGGCTCTCCCTGAAAGGAGTGATGGGATGGGGGCAACATCTTAGGGTGGGTGGCAGGATGGGGTTTTGGGAAGCACTGATAAGGCCCCAGTCAATTTATTCAACGGGACTTTTGGAAGGGCTTACAATGGTTCATGATCTCTGGGCTGGACACACAGGAGAAATGGCAACAAGATCTTCTCAAGGGGTCAAAACAACTTAAAGGTTTGCTGGCAAACTTGAGAAAAATCAGGGAGCTTTGGCAAAAGGTTTAGTACAGCATTCAACCAACATAAAACACTTCTCACAGCATTAAACTTGGCCCATTCAACTTAGCAAACTTTAAATACATTCAATGTTGAGCTACTCAAAATATTCCAAGGAGAGAGAATTAGAAGAAGAAGAAAGAGAAGGACAGAAAAGATACAGAAAAGCACATATAGGTAGTTGGTAGCACAGGGTACCAACTCCTGGGTTCAGACAGAACTTCCAAGAAAAAGGTAGGGTCTAGATGAATGCGATGGCCTTGCGTTTGGCTTTAAATACCCCTTGCTCCTCAAGGGGTATTTGGTTCCCCCCTTTCTCCCACATGGGACTTCTGATCATTTGGTCCTCAGGAATTGGATTAGGGGAGAATGGAGCATTGCCTCTCCGTGTGCCACGATTGACAGACACTGCCAGGCTGGGATACAGGCCCTGGGGCTGGGATGTGGGGCCGTTCACTGCCTCACCAGGGCAAGGCACGCGCATGCACCCCAAAATACCTCGAGACATCAAATCTCCCCGGTCTCTGACACTCACCCTAACCAGCAGCTTCTCTCCCTCTCCTCCCACGCTCAGGGGAGAAGCCCTACATCTGTGAGATCTGCGGGAAGAGCTTCACCAGCCGCCCCAACATGAAGCGGCACCGCCGGACCCACACCGGGGAGAAGCCGTACCCCTGCGATGTCTGCGGCCAGCGCTTCCGCTTCTCCAACATGCTCAAGGCCCACAAGGAGAAATGTTTCCGCGTCACCAACCCCCTGGCTTCGGACACAGCCGTGCCCCAGCCCGCCACCAGCCCGGCTCCGCTGCCCCCCGGCCCCGGCGTCTCCCCCCTGCCCCTGCCGCTGCTCCATCCTCTTCCACAGACCCTCCCTCCTCCTCCTCACCTACCGCCACCCCCTCCCCTGTTTCCCGCGGGGAGGATAAATTCAAACAACAATTAGGTGCCCTCCCCTCACCCCCCCCGGCCATGCGCCTGCACGGACTGCTCTGCCCTTCGGGAACGCCTTTCCCCCGGGGAGCCAAGGCTTTGCTTGCTCTCTACCCCCCCTTCCTCCTTGTTTTGGGGTTGTTTTGGGTTTTTATTCCTTTCTCTCACCCGTCATTCTCTGCAGAGAGGGGGAGCAGGAGGAAGCCTCCCCCTGAGGAATGTGGGTGTTGGGGGGGAACTGCCATCCGTCCGTAAGGGTGTAGGTAAAAGGTGTCACTCTCAGTTTCATCTTCCCACACGCTGGCATCACCTTCCTGCTGGGATGCTGGTGAGGCTGGGAGGAGCAGGATATCCAGGCTTGAGCTTGCTGGCCGGTGCATCAATAATTCGAAGCCGAATTCTAGTTAGTGGTGCTTGAATCCCTGTACTGTAAAGCTGGTCTTTCAAGTCAGGCTCTTCACCCATGGGGTTGAAAGGTAGGCACCCCAGGGGAGCCCCCCACTGCCAGCCCCAGTGACCCGTGGCAAGCAGGTGTCCCCATTGGAAAGCCATTAGCATGCCCTCGTTAGCAGCCCTCAACATGTCTTCCTTCCCTACAGCAGGTTTTCCTCCTCCACAGGCAAAAGCACAAACACCCACCTTGCATCTTGGGGCATCTGCAACTCACTGTCAGTTCAGTTCCGGGGTGCCCTAAGGGAGCTGGGTTCTGGTGTGCCCTTTCTGCTAATCCCAGCAGGAGCTGGGCCCCTGGGGATGCTCTGGAGCTGGGGAGCTGTTCCTGGGAGAGCTCAGGTACCTTTGGGACTGGCAGGAGGGGAGCCTGGAACAGAGGAGCAGGACGCTTCTGTTTCTCAGCAGAATCGGCCCAGAATAGTGCCTTAACAATCTGAACAAACCCCTGAGAGATGGGTGAGCTCCAGGTCGGTCCCACTGCAAGGTTCAGAGCTAAAGCAGGACCATGTTCAGCCTGGGGATGATGATGTCCCAGTCTCCAGTTTGTTGCCTGCTTTGCTCTCCCAAGCTTCACTTCTCCTTGTGGTGCTGGCATCCGTTGCCCTGTCCTGGTCTGGGGGGACCAGAGGGGACCAGTGAGGGTTGTGGTTGTTTTGGTGATGCCCTGTGATGTTGATTAGTGCTTGTTGATGATTCACTTACAAATTATGTGTCTGACTTCATGCTGAGGAGGAGGAGAAGAGGAAGGCTTTGCTGTCACCTTTTTGTTGGGCACTGAGGTCCCAGCAGGGTCTCTCACTGCTGTGCTCTGCCCCAGGGTGCCATGCATTGTCCTGACCATGGCTGTGGGGTCCCTGCCTGGGGGAAGTGTCCCCTTTAGAGTCAGAGAGCACCCAGCATGGGCAGAGAAGGGCTGGCAAGAGGTGGGGGGTGTTCCAGCTGATCCTGTGCTTCTAAAGCTGGTGTGGGTCAGGTCATGGAGGAGGTGGTGGAAGCACTGTTGGTAGGTAAAAAGGAAAGAGGTCATTGAGTGGGCTGCAGGAGCCTTTTCTCTTATGCAGCTTGTGCTGGGTGACAGCAGAGTGCTGGGGACAGGGAGCCACACCTGGCTCTGTGAAAATCTTTGGTGCTTTGTGTCCTGGACCAAATCAGCAAAGCACTTGGGCAGCATTGGGGCTGTGCCTGCAGAGATGGGAGGACACATGCTCAGGGGCTTTGCTGACTGGGGACATGCAGGAGCCTGATGGGGACAGGACCAGGGAGCATCTGCTGTTCTTCTGAGTGCTCTTTAAGGTGTCTGGTGTCATCTCCTGCTGAGTGGTGCCCCACTGGTTCCCAGCATCATGGGAAAGCTGACTGATGTTAGCATTTTGGAGCTACAAAGTCCTTTTCATCTTTTGTGTTGGCTGGGATCCTGTGGATCCCCAGCATGGCTCTCAGTTCCAGTGAGCTCACCCTCATCTCCATCTGCTCTGAGCACGAGGAGGTTTCTATGGCAGAGCTGCCTCACCTCATTGACCTTCTCAGGTGGGTTCCAAAGGCTTCTCTGCTGCCCCCTCCATGACCCTGGGACTCGTTGGGATGGCACAAAGCCTCACACACACCTGTGAGGGATGAGGGCTCTTGGGGCCATTGGCTGTCTGAAGGGACCATGACCCATACTGGAAGATTTTTGCTTTGGAGAAGCATTCAGTGAAATCCATGGAGGTGCTGGAGAGGTTCATGCTGTCTCCTCTGCTGCCTCCCAGATCCCATCCCCTTGGGCTTCCTTGTGCTTCTTTCCCCTCATGTTCAGCCTTGAGACAGGATGGGAGTGCCGTGCCCTTATTTTATGGTCTTCTGTGATGGAGCCTATCAGCTGATAGACTTCCCCCCATGTAAACATCCATGCCAACATTGTGTGCTCCCTTATTCCACTCACCTGGAGGTGGCTTTCCTGTTCCTGTCCCAGTTCATCCTCTCCCAGTGAGGACCTGCCCCCCTTGGACATCTCTGGGAGATGAGAGCACTTCCTTGAGGCTGGAAGCCCAGCAGAAAGCCCAGTGACTGATCCCAGCCACGTCCGATCCCCTTCGAGAGCCTGCTCCTAGAGCCACTTGGAGACGTCGAGATGTGACCATGCACACAGCACTTTGGAGAACCAGATCCCTGCTGCTCCCTCCCCTCTCCAAGGCCTGGGTAGTTCCCAGGAGTCCTATGCGGCCTCCAAGCCCTTTTGTCTACACCCTGACTCAGCCCCAGTGTGTCTCCATGTCTGGTTTTCATTTGTGTACTAAGAGCTCAGACGAGTCGCTCCCACAGTGCCTCGTCCATCCCGGACCCGTCCCAGCCCGCCTGTTGCACCCTTGGGGTTAGACAGAGCAGCAGGCAGGAGAGTTGGGTCCGTTGTTTTCAAGCTTTTTATGTTTTACTTTAATTTTTTTTAATTTTTTTTTTTTTAACTCTTGCACCTTAATCTCTCACATCCCTTCTTTGACAGACCGCGAGGGTGGAGAGGGGCTCGATTTCCATTACGCGGTTCCTGAATTCGCCGTAGCGCAATGTTCAGCTGACAGCTCTTCCCACACACCCAAACCCCAGACCCGCCTGGGTCGGAATTTTTTTTTTCCACCCTTCATTTGAACTTTGGGGAGGGAGGGAATCATGCTGGGGAGGGTCACTTTTGGTTTATATAATCCCAGGAGCCTGGTAGCACAGACCAGTTCGCCTCACGTATCTATGAGGCACGGCTGGCCCTTCGGACCACAGCCATAACCCTGGCGCGGTGGGAAGGCGATGGATGGATGGACAGATGGTGGGAATGGCTGTGACAGTGCAATAGAGACGAGCATCCGCTGCTAGACAACTCCTCTGAGGTGACTCTTGGTTTGCCTGAAGTCAGGAGGGAAGGACAGACGGACAGACGCCCTTTGTTCACACGGACGGCCAGAGCTTCCCCACGCGCAGCCCTGCCTAGAGACACGGAACCACGACGGGAGTTGGGTTGGACTTAACAAAGGAAGAAAATAATAAATTAAAAAAAAAAAGGAGAAAAAAAAAAGGAATAAGAACAACCGCTGTAGCATGGAACTTGAAGGAAATGAATGAAACCCCCAAGCACTTGCCTCAAAACTAGTTTCTCATGCCTGGTGTTTGGCTCTGAATTATTTTATGGCATTCAGTATCAGTTGCCCAAACATGCCAAGTTAAGAGTGTATTGGTGGCTCTACAAGTGTGAACAAACTAAACGAAGCACTTTATTCTGTATAGATTAAGGGAAGGCGGGGAGGGGAGGGGAAGCTTGGATGCTTTTCGGAAGCGTCTTAAGTAATGTTCTAGGAAATGTATTATTATTATTATTACCTTTTTTTTTTTTATGACCATGTGTAATCAATATATGTTTATCTTTAACTCCAAGTACAGCAGTTACTCTCTTTGGGATGGTGTGAGGAGGGGGAGGCTGAGATGGTTGGATTAGTCCATCCCCGTGGGGCCAACTGAGGCAAGTCATTGTCTACCGCAGGAACGGGCGAGTCTTGTTTCGTTGATGGTCCCATTGGCCAATGTCCAGGAGGTCCCAAGAGGTTCATCAAGGCCACCTCCCAGGGCACAGCTCCCAGTCAGACATCCCCATCCCAAGCCATCTTCTGCCTGGGGGTGCTGGGGCTGCTCTCTGTGCTGCCCACCAGCGCAACAAGTCACGGTAGGGAGGCTGGTTTGGGTTGTCCCTCGAGGCCAGGTCCTTGGCCATGCTTTGAAATCTGCTTTTGGCCTCTCACCAAGGCACGTTGGGGCTCACTGAGCTCTGAAATTGGTGAGAGGTCAGAACTGGGCCTTTCCACTGCGTTCTCCCAGTCTGGAAGTGTTATGACTGTTACCAAAGAGGTTGCAAGTGGAAGGACTGAATCAATAAACGATTTGTCTTTTATAAAAGAAAACCGAAAGCTCCACCACTTTCTTTTGTTACCTTAATTTTGCTTTATCTTTTTCTTCCCCCCCCCCTCCTTTTCTTTTCTTTTAAAAGGGTTTTTTTCAGGCAACTGTGTGAGCAGTCAGAGATGGGGAGGATGAGGAATTTGCTGCCACTGCTTCACATGTGCAGGCTCTGTGCTGGGTTTGGTGGGAGATGTGTGAATGTGTGTGAGACTGTTGTGGGGCCAACAAAAAAAGAGCTTTTCAGGGAAGGGTGATGAGTGGATAGAAGAAGGAATTCAGTGCTTACAGCCCTGGGGTAAGGACTGAGCACCTGATCCTACTGGCTCCATCAGGTCGGTGTGAACTCTTGAGCAGGAGCTCTCTGATCTCTGTTGGCAGAGGAGAAACCAAGGAGCACATCCAAAAGCACCCAGTGCCTTTATTAATTTAAAATGGAGCAGGGGGAACCTCACCAGCAATATCAGCATGGATTTTGGGAAGATTGGGGAAGAAGAGATGGTTTTCCCTCACCCTTTGGATGCATTCTTTGCCACTGTCATTATCTGTAGGGGGACCTGTGCCACTGAAGCTGTTGCATCTGAGCCAGGAAAACACCAGGCAGCAGGGAAGAGTGATGTCTCTCTGAGCATTCCTGGTGGCATTTCTTATCTGTGATGGCCTTTAAACTGACACAGCCTCTTGGAGATATGGAAGAACATCCCCAGGCCATGCCTTCACTTGGTGATGTCCAACTTTGCCTCCTTCCTCCGACCAGCATGTGCTGAGATTTGCCTCTTGTTGCTCCAGCAGTGGGATATTTCAAGTTCCTCTGGATATTTTTATACAACAGCCATTTTTTTCTATTTTATAGTTTCCTGCCCTGTGCCAGTGGTGGCTTCTCCACAGCTTTATAATGGATGTGAACCACACATGAGCACCAAACTCCAGTTTATTTGAAGCATCTTGAGCCTTTATCAGGGACTACATCACAACAGCTCATGGAAAGTCAGCAACATTCTCCTGCTGGCTTCAAAAAGCCCAGAATTCCTCCAGGAGAGCCAAGAAGTGTGGCAGGAAGTGAGTGGGGATCAAACCTCTATTAGGATCATCAACAACTTCCCAGCCTGCATTCAGCAAGAAGAGCTGAAGCAAAGGTCACAGAATCACAAAATCATTAAGGCTGGAAAATAACCTTCAAGATCACTGAGTCAGCCAGACCAGAGCACTGAGTGCAACTTCTACTCATTCCTCACGAACAATTCCAGGGATGCTGTTGCTGGAGGCAGGAGGTGGGATCCTGACACTGTAATAAATGACTTTTTTTAATGGTTATTCTATGCAGGGATTATTTTTTTAAAATCTTTTTTCCTGAATTTTTCTCTTTTTTTCTGCCAGAAGCTATTTGGAAGAGTCATCTTTGATTAGCTAGGGAATTGTCTACATGAATTTCTGCAGAACTAGGCAGAAGGTGTTTATTTCTTTTTCGTGCCTTTTTCACACATTTGATTGTTTCAAAGATTTTTGTTCCTTTTTTTTTTTTTTAAGCTACTTTGTGACAGCCAGTCACCTTGGATTTCTTTTTCTTTTGAAATATTTCATTACTGTTCTGATGTGATTGTCCTCTAAGGAGCTTATCCTGTAACTTCCTAAATCCTTCAAATGAAACCAGGACAAGACTCTGGTTCCTTTACTTCTCTTGAATTCTTTTTTCTTACAAACATATTTCAGTTTCTCCACAACTGCATTTTGACCTAGATTTGTGATACCAGAATTTTCATACCACTTTGAGGCAATTGTTTTGCAAGGTTTGTTTTTGTTCTTTTTTTTGAATTATTATTGATTATCAACCCTGTTAATAGTACTATGACATCACAGAATCATAGAATTGTTGGAAAAATCATAGAATTGTTGGAAGAATTCAATTCATAGAATTGAAAGGTAGGAAAAGACTTTTAATCTCATTGAGTCCAGACACCAGCCCGGCACCACCACCTTGTTCACCACTAAACCATGTCCCTAAGTGCCATATCCACATTTTTTTGAACACTTCCAGGGATGGTGACTCCATCACTGTCTTTTCTAGTGCTTTACAATCCTTTCCATGAAAAAACTCATCCTAATATCCAATCTAAACCTCCCCTGGCACAGTTTGAGGCCATTTCTTCTCACCCTGTCAGTGTAGGCATCCAGCTTCCTTCTAGTCCTGGGTAAACTCCTGGTTGTGACATCCATAGGGAAGGGCTGTAAGGATATAGATACTAAAATTTCAGCTCTCAAATGAGGGAAAATAACAAGAAAAAGATGAGGCTCTCCATGGGGCTGTTTTGCTGCATGTGTCCATCACAACTTGTGCTCAGTCCTTGTCTTTGGTTGCTGTGAAGGATCAGTTTCAGCTTTATCAATGTGCAGACACAGGGGGTTTCTTTTGGAATAGTCACATTTATTTTTGAATAAACCACTGGTCAGATGGTGTGGGCATCAGGAGATTTTTGCTCTAACAGATCTTTTTTCCTGCTGCCAGTACAGTCGTGTCTCTGTCAAAACTTCATTATTGACAACTTTAAAATAAATACGCGTTTTTCCTCAGTCAGAAGCTCTCTTTGAGCCAAACACATCTGAGATATTAGCAAAGTAAAATACTCTTTAAAAAAAAAAAAAATCTGAACATGAAAAATAAGAAAAACAGCAAAAATATAAAACCTTTCCCTAAAAACCAGCATTTGTCCATCCATAGGTGAGGACATTGTGATCTGTGATTGAAGATGAGGGGCCCAAAAGGCTGGAGGTGACCACACATGGCATCCTCTGTCCATCTCTCCCCCTTCCTACCCTACAACTTCCGTGACTCCTCCTTTTCTGACACTTAACTCCCAGCCTCTCAAAACTCCAAAGTCAAGCTGGAGGCAAAGAACTGAGATTATTTGCTTTTCACCACATCTTCCAAGGTGCTTCTGCTGCTCACATGATCTTTTCTTCTGCCTGTCTTATCCCAACAACCCTCTTCACTCAGGAACTCATCAAATTCTACCAGGTCTCTCCTGTGCCACTTGACTTTAACCCTTCCTTCTCCTCTCCAAGGAACACTGTGCTCACAGACACCCTAGGCTGGAAAATACTCTGTGGATGCTTTTCCCTGGGGAATGTAATCCTTGTCCTCACTTCCTGCATCCCCTGTTTGTTGGAGGGGACCAACAGCAGTTGAAAAGATGGGAAAAAACATTAAGAAATAAGCTAAAAAATGTATCATCTATTTGTCCTGTCTCCTGAGACTGGAATAACTAATTTTTCTGTGCTTCTCAGCCTTCCCCAGCTCCTTACAGACTCCAAATCCCCTCTCTAATTACCTTGTGAATCCCTTCAATTTCCCGGGAGGTTTTCCAGATACTCTCCCCTCTTTCCCACTTATCCAAAAATTACCAATCACAGATGCAATGTCCTGGGCAGTGTTTAGATGCCCCATCTCTGAGAAGCATCTCCCCACCCCTCCTTGCTCCAGCAGTCCCTGGAAAGAGGACCAATCTCTCCTGACTACATCTTGGTGAGGCGCAGGACGTTGAGGCGCACGGGCAGGAACGTGGCACCGGAGGCGTACTGGATCTCCCGGAGAACCCCTTCCCACTTCTTCTGCTCCTCGTCATACCTGGGGAGAGACAGGCAGACAATGCTGAGGAAAGGTCTCCTCTCCCTCCCTCCAGCTGCTCTCCATAGGGGTGGCAGCCCACAGGAGTTATATGGCCACAAGAATTGGCGTGAATTGCAGCCCTGGCGTGCTCTGCCTTGGGGGACGTGGATGTCAGCGCGTGGTCTTGCAGGGGAGGGGATATTTTTCTTCTGGGAGTTGGGTTGATGGCACCAAGGTGGAACATCCATGGTGAAGGACAGCAGGATCCTGCTGAGGGTGCCAGAGCACTGAATTGAGGGACAGGAGCAGCCAATGCTGCACTAGCAGCTGTCACTAAGTGCTTTCTGCCCACTCCTCTTGCATGTAAGACTATCTGCTACCCAACCCAGACTCTGCTTCCTAATCCAGACTCTGCTTCCCAGCCCAGACTCTGCTTCCCAGCCCAGACTATCTGCTTCCCAACCCAGACTATCTGCTTCCCAGCCCAGACTATCTGCTACCCAGCCCAGAGTCTGCTTCCCAACCCAGAGTCTGCTTCCCAACCCAGACTCTCTGCTTCCCAACCCAGACTCTCTGCTTCCTAACCCAGACTCTGCTTCCCAGCCCAAGCACTGGTTGTTCCCAGTGAGAGGAACATTGCACAGATGCTGCTCCACACCAAAGGAGAGTCTGGAACCAGCTCCAGGCAAAATGTCAATGCACAACAAAGCCAAAGGAGCAAGTTTTCCCTGGTCTGCTGCTACGTGAGGCTGGGAGAGGTCACTGAAGCACCAATGTGCCCTCCAGCACAGCACAGGGCAAAATTCCCAGACACTGAGTGCTGAGCCTGCAGCCTGGTGCTGGGGTGACAACCTCCACCTGACACTGACGGCATAAAACCAGACAGAAATGATCTATTTCATTACTAACATCCCTCCCATGCTCCCTGGGACAGCCCTGGGGAAGGTTTGTCACCTCCAAACGTCGTTGAGCTCTGTTGGCACCAGCTCTCCCGACTCGGTCTCCACCGTGGCGAAGCCCCCGAGCAGGTAGAGCACCCCAGAGAGGCTGACCAGGCTGGCAGAGCTGCGCTCCTGGGGGAACTCAGGGAAGGTGTCCCACCTGCCACGTGAGAGAGGGGACAAGTTCAGAATCACAGAATCACAGAATAATGAGGTTGGAAGAGACCTCCAAGATCATCGAGCCCAACCCGTGCCCTAACACCTCAGCAATAGCACCCAGTGCCATGTCCAGTCTTTTGTTAAACACATCCAGACATGGGGATTCTACCACCTCCCTGGGAAGAGCATTCCAGTACTTTATTATTCTTTCGGTGAAAATTTTTTTCCTAATATCCAACCTGTACCTTCCCTGACGTAGCTGGAGGCTGTGTCCTCTGGTTCTGTCAGAGACCAACCCCACCTGTCTGCAGCCTCCCTGCAGGAGCTGTAGAGAGCAATAAGGTCACCTCTGAGCCTCCTCTTCTCCAGGCTAAACAGCCCCAGCTCCTTCAAATGTTCCTCAAAGTTGGAGCATCCTGGCCACCCCCACGCTGAGGACGGCCTCAAATCAGGATTCAACAGCTGAGCTCACTAGGACAGATCCAGTTGTGCAGGTCAAGGTGGTTATGGGACCATACCCTGGCTGTTTTCAGGGAAACTGTTCCCATCATCATCGTTCAAGTTTGTTTTGCTTTGGGTGCATGGGCCAGTTTGTCCCAGTGCTGGGGCAGCAGCTGCAAGAGCCACCCAAATTCTGAGGGTCGATTGTGTTGGGTGAAGCCCCAGCGAACCCAAGGATGGCACAGTGGGTGAAACCACTTTGAGGACAAGCCTGAGATGATCCCCACCCCAACCACAGTGGATTTGGTGATGCCCAGCTCTCTGAGGAACCATAGAACCCTCAAATGTCTTGGGTTGGAAGAGACCTTAAAGATTATCCAGCTCCAACTCCCCTCCCATGGGCGTATAAACTGGAGGAACTGACATCAGGAGCCACAAACAAACTCCAGGATGGTTGGAATTTGCTGAGCCTACACCTGCACCTACTCCTGGTGTAACCACAACTCAGGACATACTTGTTGGTGGCAATGTCATAGACCTCCACGGAGTTGGTCAAACCAGAGTCGGTGACACCAGCTGCCACGTAGATTTTGTCCTTGTGCACGGTGGCCCCGAACAGGGAGCGGGCAGTTTTCATGGGAGCCATTTCCTTCCACTCAAACTTGGCTGGGTTGTAGACACACATCTTCTTCAGGCACTTCCTGGAGAAAAAGGAGAGGGAAAAGGAGCCTTGGTCGCTTTCCAAGGGGTGGTTTTGCTCTTGGAGGGGTTTGGGGGTGTCTGCTGGGAAGAAGGTGGGGTGCCTAGGGAGGATTTTGCTCCTTCACATTGACTTTGTTGGGTGTGCACCCAAGGATGTCCCTGCCTGGAGTCACCACCTGTGTGTGTAACGCATCCCCTCCTGCTGTACCCTTGGACAGAAGTCCTGAGAGCTCAGCTTGGTGCTCACACACCTGGATACAGGTCCAGGCAGCCCCTTAGGACCTCTCAAAGCCTTCAAGGCTTTGATTTATTGCTCCTGATCCACCGTGATGCTGCCAAATATCCTCAGTGATGCTCCTGTGGCCAGGTGAGCAGTGTGAGGATGTTCACATCTTTCAGACCATAGCCCTTCCCGAGCAGGACCAATCCTTGCTGGACTGTGGAATGTTTGCTCTGCAAACAGCCACATTTGTGCCCTGCAAGGGAGCCACTGTGATGCTCCTGAGAGAGGCTTTTCCTGCTGAGCTCATCTCCTGCAGGAGGGTGGGATGGGGTCAGGGTGGATCAGGTTTTTCCCTCCTGTTGCAAATACATGTCTGGATTTGGCTATGGTGACCACTCTGCTCCACAAGCCCACGACAGGACACCCTAAAAGTGAAGGGGCTTCTTGCTCTTCACTGCCTCTCCCAATCTGAGTGACATTTGGGTTTTTTTGTGGTTTGATTGGGAAGGATCTTTAAAGAACATCTCATTCCAATCTCCATGGGCAGGGCCACCTTCCACTGGACCAGTTTCTCTCAAAGCCCCCTCCAGCCTGCTTCCAGGGATGGCACAATACATTCTCTCTCCTGAGAGGACACTGCCATCTTCCTGATGTCCTGTTGGCCTCCTAAGGTTTTGGAAAGGGCTGCAGGCACAGAGGTGAGCAGAGAGGGGAGGATCCACATCTCCCATCCCATCCAGCCCTCCTTAAAGCAGGCTGAGGAGGTACCAACTCTGCATTCCCACTGGTGTGAGGGATTCCCTCCTTGATTTTCCCTTTCTTTTTGACTTACTTGTCACTTCCTTTGCCCCCAATGACATAGACAAGGTCCTTGTGTGATACCACTGCGTGGCCATAGACTGAGTAGGGAAGGGGATCAGCCTCACCCCACTTGAAGGACCTGGAAAAGATGGGAAAGAAAAAGATGGGTCAGAAAAAGATGGGAAGCGAAAGGATTTGTAGCTTGCTGGATGACACCTAGAGGACATGACATTTCCCAGGCCTGGAGGTCAGCACAGGGTTGGACTCAGTCTCAGAATCACAAGGTCTGTAATGGGAGACAGGCTCAGACAATAAATGTCTAATGATCCTAAAAATAATAATAATGACCCTAAAAATAATAATAATTATCCTTAAAAAGGGTGACAGTAAAATAATAAAATGAACAGATTATTTATGCTAATATCCATTGTTTTCTTGAGGTCTTCAGGTAGGAATAGGGAGCAATAATGACCCCTTGAACCCCTTTTTCTCCAAGCTGAGCCCCCCAGGTTCTTTCAGCTGCTCCTGGTGCTCCAGACCCTTCCTCAGCTCTGTTCCCTTCTCGGGGCTCACACCAGCCCCTCAATGTCCTTCTTGTCATGAGAGGCCCAAAACTGGATGCAGGATTTGAGGTGCAGCCTCGCAGTGCCCAGCACAAAGGAATAAACTTTTCCCTGGTCCTGCTGGTCCATCCAGGATGGATGGATGGATACAATCCACTGTCCCTCTTGGCCACCTGGGCACATGGCTGGCTCATGTTCAGCCATGTTCAATCAGAATAATGACCAAAAAAAAACCAGAGATAGAATGGTGCTGATCACATCTCTACCAGCTCCAAACTGACACTCAAACCACCCCCAGACACTTAGTGGGGGCAGACAAATTCTTTCCCAGAGTCTGCAGGGGCAGATAAATGCCCTGCTCTGTGGGAATGGAACTGGTTTCAAATCTCTGCCTATAAAACAGACTTGGAAGCACGCACATCTAAATATAGACCAAGAAAAGGCTTCTTGGTGCCTGCTGCTCTGTCTCTTTGGGGCAGAGAGCAGCAGGCTTTGGAAGTTTCTGTCTCCTGAGAGAAGAACAGGATGGTGCCTTTTAATAAAGCCCATGAGCTAGCATGGGTCAGAGCCCATTGTCCAAAAATAATTGGATATTAAGCCTGATATCAATCAGGATAAGCCATTCTGTGACACATCTGAAAAATTTAAAAACAAGCTTTTCTGTTCAAACCTCTTTTGGTGAGACCACAGTGAATGCCACTGATCCTTTAATCAATGGGCAAGAGCAGGAGATTTAGCAGAAGAAAAAAACCACCTCTGTACATGTCTCACGTGAACATCTACTAATGTCAATCCCAAATAACAAAATATCCCCATAAAGGCTTCCCTCTCCAGGAGGCTCAATAAAGGGAGCAGCTGGAAGGAGACAGCTCAGAGCCCCAGGGCACAGCTCGAGGACAGTCCCAGCATCCTCATACAGAGTTCAAGCCCTTCTCCCAAGCCTTTTGACCCATGGCAGCTGCTCCATTTCTCCTCCAAGGAACACTCACAGGCGGTCGTAGCACAGCACTGAATCCAAGGTCTTCTCTCCCTCCTTCAGTTCCTTCCCTCCAACCACAAAAATTGAGTTTTCTGCCTCCCCCAGACCAAAAAGGCAGCGAGGAGAGGGCAGGGGGGGCATCCCCAGCCAGTCTGCATCCAGGTGGTCGTACTGGAAAGGAACAAATGATCATTAGTGTGTGTCCATTTGATTAGCAAAAATCAGGGTCCAGAGGTGGAGGACAAAGTGTGCTCCCATGTGCAGCTTGGTCACCCCAGCAGCACTCCCTGCAATGCTCCTGTGGCTGTGCCTTTGTCAGCTGGAGCAGGATGGGAGATCTGAGAGCAAACCCAAGTCACAATTTGTATGATAAACCTTTTATGACAAGGCATAAGAGCAGAGATGGGTCTGCAGCAACATTTTCTGCTCTATTCATCAAATCCAGGTCCTTACAGAACTATGTTAAAGTTGGAAAATGCCTCTGAGATCATTGGGTCCAACCTTTGACCAATCACCTCCTTGTCCATTCCATGGCACTGGGTGCCACATCAGGCCATTTCTTGAACACCTTCAAGGATGGTGACTCCACCACTTCCCTGGGCAGCTCATCTCAATGCCTGACCACATTTTCAGTAAAAAAATTCTCCATGATGTCCAACCTGAACCTCCCTTGGTGCAGCCTGAGGCCTTGTCCTCTCATCCTGTCACTGTTTGCCTGGGAGAAGGGGCCAACTCCACCTGCTCCAGCCTCCTTTTAGGGAGTTGTGGAATAATAAGCTCTCTCCCGAGTCTCCTTTTCTAACTCGGAACTTGGAACAAGCCTGGTCATCTTTGGGTGAAAGACTTCTTGCTGCACTTGCAATGGATTGTTCCTGGGACTGGAGGAATGGAAGCATTTCAATCCTAGAAATTCTCCTGAGCCTTTTCAAGCATAGAAAACACCTCACAGTATTTCATCCTGGCATTTTCCATCTCTGCCAGGTAACAGGGTTCTGCCAGCAATATTGGCTACACAGATAAACTGTGCCAGAGAAAACTGCTGGATCAGATCACCAAATCCTTGGGCATCTGTAGATCAAAGCAATGCCTCGTCTCCCACCCGAAAAAAATTAAAAAAAAAAAAGAAAAATTCTTAGACTAGAGACTCTGAGCACTGTGCCTTAATGGGAATTGGGAAAAAAACAATTATTATATCTTGATAGAGGAGGGAGGGATGTCTTGCAGCCAATTTTGTGGGGCTGCAGGATGAAGCTGTGACGCAGCACTGCCTGGAGCATTGTTTGCCATGGGCTCAGGCCAAGGAGCTCCAGCCTGATGGGTTGGCTCCAAAGACTCGCCCTCAGCTGGGTGCCTGTGGTTTTTGTCTCTTTGTAAGCTGTGGTCCACACATGTGTTATTTATAGTGCAACCCTGAGCAGCTCAGTCATCGGGGTGGTTCCTGCTTCTTGATGGGTTCAGCATTGTTTTCGAGTCATAAATCTTGCAAGTGACGAAGAAAGGATACCCTTTCCCATCTGAAATGTCAATGGAATCATTTTGCTCCTGCCAAAATCTGCAAGGCCCCTGGGATTTATCAGCATTTTTATATTTTGGTGCCTGTCCTTAAATCTAAATTATCCCTGACCTAATGCACCTGGCTCCAGCAGGGAGAATGTGAAATTTGGGGGGATAGAAAGAGTCAGAAGGTGTAGGGAGCTGTGGCACAGTGGCTTGTCATAGAGCTGCATGTCTAAATGTGTCATTTGAGCTGAAAAAAAGGGCTCAAAACCTCTCTTGTTCATACAGCAACTTTGAGCTACAGAATGACACTGATGTAATAAATTAAACATTTGCAAACTGATGGCACTCTCCGGTCCCAGGGTTTGTCTGATTCTCCCAAGCACAAATGACATGGTGATGTGTGAAGAGACCCTTCTTGTGGGGAAGAGCTGAAACTCGCCCCACGATGCTCAGGACACTTGCCACTGAATTAGTGGCAAACGGGGAGCTGAACAGAGAAATCTTACTTTGTTTGCAGCTCAGAACCACACAGTACTTTGAGGGGAAGGACCACCAAAGGTTTTTCATGCAATCCACGTGTTCAAAGGGGCACAGGTGTGGAGTTAGAGCAGTTTCCCAGGGCTTTGTACAGCCAAATATTAAATATTTCCAAGGATGCTGCCCCACCCCTGGAAGTGTTCAAGGCCAAATTGGATGGAGCTCTGAGCAGCCTGGTCTGGTGGGAGGTGTCCCTGCTTATGGCAGGGGTTTGGAACTATGAGATCTTCAAGGTCCCTCTCAGGATTCCATAGGATGGCCTCCCAGGCCATTCTATGATTCTGTGGAGGTTCTGTGAGGTCTCTGGACCCCGCTCCTCCTCTGCTGGGAAGATTGATCCTTAGGCACAGGTTTGGCTGAATGCATTGCCCTGCTCCTCACAGGTACCTGATGGGGCTGCCCACACCTCGGTCATCATGGACTGTCCAGTGCTGTATCTCAAACAGGGCACCCCCAGCACTTCCTCAGCTTTCCCATTCACTCCTGCTCTATAGGGCTGGGGTTTCTTCCTCCTGGCTTCTCATTCCCTGGGCTTCACCCCCTGCCCCTTCCCAGGTGAGGACAAGCCTGGTCCCTGTGTGATGTGCGGCCCCACTGATGAGGGCAATGAGTCAAGGCTGGGATCAGGGCTCTGTGTCTCAGCTTGGCAACCACCATCCTTTTATCCTTTCTGCCTGGAGATGTTATTGTTTTTCCCAGAAGATGCGAGCCTGAGACACGTTATTGTTTCTTCCCAGAAGATTTGAGCCATGGAGAGGAACAAAAAAAGGATTTCTGGATATGGGAGGAAGAATAGAGGATTTACTGGATTCCTTGGGGTCAGGAGGAAGGGCAGGAGCCTTGTGTTAGCTGTCTACAGGGAAAGAAATCTGGGCTGCAGCCCAGGCTGGGGCTCAGATTGCCTGCACAGCTCAATCCAGTCACAGTTGGGTCACTGCTGAGTTAGAACAGCGACTTTCCCTGAGGGGTATCCCCAAAGACAGCTCGAGGTGGTTTCCCCCTCTCAGGATGGAAATGGCTGAGG
Source organism: Molothrus aeneus (assembly GCF_037042795.1). NCBI lineage: Eukaryota > Metazoa > Chordata > Aves > Passeriformes > Icteridae > Molothrus > Molothrus aeneus. Next base: position 2,832,627 of record NC_089646.1, on the reverse strand, counting down.
CAGAGACTCTGAGCTGGACCAAGCCCATCTCCAGGGGCAGGACAGCACTGGGAATGGGGCACATGTTGGGAGGCAGGGACATGCCCTGTGTCCTTGGGGTGTTTGCTCTGTGGCTGAGGCTGCTGCTGCTCCTTTTTCAGCACCTGGCAGTGTCACCCTTGGGTTTTCCTGGGGTTCATAACCAGGGAAGGCAGGGGATGCAAGGTCTGATGCCACAAACCTCCCAGGTTGTGAACCCTGTGGCAGCCAGGGCTGGGCCAAATTCATTGTCCTAAACAATCCTCTCCTCAGGATTTGGATCAGGAAGGCTCATTCCTATTTCCTACTCCTTCAAACCTTCTTCCTCAACTACCACAACCACCCCTCAATGGCATCATCCTTAAAAATAAAGGGAGAAGAATCTTCAGTAAAGCAACCCAGATCATTCTCCTTCATTAACAACTTTAAAATCACATGACAACAAATATTATGGGAGTTAAAGCTTGGTGATGTCCCCAAGTGGTCAAAGAAACAAAAGACAAAGGTAGTACCTGTAGGAAGTAGGAGCTCATGGGATCCTCTTTGTTGTCCTCGTTGTAGTACAGTCCTCCGACGATGAAGATCTGATTCTCTTTGGTCACCAGACTGACGTGGTTCTTTGGGATTTGAGTAGACAGGGAGGCAAAATAGCACTCGTTGGCATTGGGGTCATAGGCCACTGCTCCACTGTCGCTCACCATGAAAATAAGGTCCTGGAGGAACATCCCAAAGCGCATGGTGTCGTTCAGGATCCCAGGGAGAGCATCCTCCTCCGTGTCCTCCCCTTCATCCACTGCTCCATTGACAACATCCTCCTTTGCTTGATTCTCACTGCTCTTCTTCACTTTCTTCTTCTTCACCACGGTGAACTTGCCTTTCTGGGCGTCCTTCACCATCTGCAGCTTCTTGAGCAGCTCGGGGCTGGACTTGACCAGGGCGTGCTTCTCCACGTGCTCCCTGATGAAGTCGCCGGGCATGAGGCGGAATCGGACGCTCTCGAAGATGACAGGCAGGGCCTTCTGCCGGCTCTCGCGCTCCTTGGCCCCCGCCCACTTCATCACCACCTCGAAGACACTCTCCTCCTTCTCCACGTTGAGGGAGTCGCTGGAGATGATGGCGATCAGCTCGTCGGGGGAGAGCTGGTAGAACTCCTCGTCCCGGGAGACCAGCGCGAAGCGGTCACAGATGAAATCCCGGGCGGCCACGGCCAGGCGGGCGCAGTCCAGCATCAGTCCCAGCCGGAAGATGGCCAGGCAGTTGCTGAGGCAGAGCCTCTTCTGCAAGAAGGACACGCACACGGTGAAGATGGAGGGGATCTGGAACATGTTGGCCACGGAGAAGATGTCCTGCACGTTCTGCTCGGTGATCTCCAGCTCGGAGGTGTAGATGTAGTGCAGGATCTTGCCCATGACGTCTGGGTCGACATCTTCCAAGCTGACCTCCCTCTTCTTGCTCTCTTCCATGTCTGAGAGGAACATGGCCCGGAAATAGGGGCTGCAGGCTGCCAGCACCAGCCGGTGGCAGGGAAACTCCTTCCCTTTCACTTTTAACACACAGTCCAGAAACTTATTGTGGTCCAACATGTCTTTGAGTCCGTCCTGGAGAAGAGTTTGCTGGTAGAGACGCAATTCTTCCACTTGATCAAGAGGCAAACCCATGGTGGCGAATAACCACTCGTTCTTCGCCCCAGTCCTTCTTTTATGGATAAATATTGGTGGCTGCACCTAAACCTGAGTAAAGAAAGCAGAGCTCACAGCCTCACGGGCTTCCAGACCGCTGGCACACCGGGAATGTGAAACCTTGCTATGCTCCCAGCTGTCTGTGCACTTCAGCTTCCAGCTCGGGGCTTTATATATAGACACAGCACTGCAGGGCTTAAGGAATCCATAGTGCAGCATGTGTAAGCCGATCACCCTTTAATATGACACATTGGACAAGGAGGAAGGGAGGGGGGCCGGGGGAACAGCTGTAATTCCAGCCCCAGGAATTCAGGAAGGGCCTGTCAGCTCGTGAGTCACCGCGGGGAGAGCAGCAGGTTTGGCTGCTGTGACACCACAGGGGACACCCATGGGCTTGGGAAGAGGACTCTGGGTGAATCTAACAGCCCGATTTGCTGTTTGGGTCATGGGTGGCAAGGCTGGGGCTTCCTCCTGATGATGCTCTGAAGGTGCTGGACCTTTAGCTGTGCTAAAAATAGGCCATGAAGTCCAAGCTGGAAGGATGTGCTAAGGGAAGGTCTTGTGTGGGCTTTGTGGCATCCCCAGCTCCAGCCAGCTCCCACCCAGGGCTGCTTTGCTGCACGGGTTTGTCCTTTATTCTCCTCTGGAGTCACTTTTCAGGGGTCTGGAAATGGAGTTAGAGGTGTTTATTTACAGCCCTGTGTGGGATACGAGATCTGTGCTGGAAGTTCCTTTAAAATCCTCACTAAAGCAGGAGATTTGAGGACTGTGGGAGAGGAATGGCGCTTTTTCCCTGCAGTAGGTGGTGGAGTCTCCATCCCTGGAGGCATTAAGGAAAGACTGGACACAGCAATCAGGGCCATGGTCTGGTTCAACCACAGGTTGGAGTCAACCCCAGAGCTCTTTTCCAGCCTCAGTGATTCTGTGACTCTGTCCTACATGCAAATGGGCCCCAGTGGCACAGTCTGTGGGCACCTTGGCACCAATGAATCCATCCTTTCCAGATCCCAGTGACTGAGAGAGTGTCTGAGGCTGGAGAGAAATAAAGGAAATGCAAGGGTGGGCTCAAACTCACAGATTAAGACATCTAAACACAAATACCTTATAGTAAACTGAGGGTCTCCTGCTCAGGCCTTCGGGTTCATCGTTCCCCTCTGGATGAAGTCTAGAGGCACAGCAGGACAACCTGCCTGGCCTGGAGCTGATGCTCCAGGGTGGCTGAGCTCTCCAGCAGCTTTTGTGTCCTGCTTGCCTACCCATGGATGTCTAGGAAGTCCCCTGGGTCCTGAAATGGCCAGTCCAGGTCCAGCTATTCCCACAGAGCTCACAAAGAAGCAAATTAGTTTTGACAGACATGGGTGAGCAGAGTAGCTCTAATTATTTATACCCATAGTAAAACTTGCACATGAATCTGTTTTATCTCTTGCTGTGGACCCTCTGGGCTGTCTGACACTCAGTGATGGCACAGATTTAATTAACGATTTAATTAAGTCTATGAAAAAATATTAGCCATTATTCTTGGTGTGTTTAAAGCCACACAACCCCTTACCCTGGCAGGGATATGAGCATAAAAATTGCCATGATGGTCATCTCTACAAGAGGGAGGGAGCTGTACCAGTATGAAGCCCTTCTGTACTGGTGTGGTTCCAGCAGCAGCTGGGAGGTACCAACAGAGCAGGGAAATAATCTCAAGCTGTTTTCAGAGCTCACATCATGAGCTCTCCTGTGCTGCTCATCTGTGCCAGGCCCAAGCTCCAAGTGCTGATCTTTGAACTGGGTCGAACTTCAGGAATTTTTCCTCGCTGACATCTGGGGCTGGACACCCCCTCCCTCCCCTCTCTGCCCCCTGTGCATCAGCTCTGTGCCATCCCAAGTTTAATCCTGTGTTGTTGTGCCACCAGCTGGGATTTCCCCCCTCCCTCTGCCTTTAATCTCCCTTGAGCCCTGCCTTGTTTTCCTTTTCGTGCTGCTGCCAGCTGAGTTTTGCTTCCTTATCCCCCACCCCACGGGTTGCCACTGCTAAAATTCAGCTGCAGCCCTTCCCAGAGGAGCTCTGGGACCTGCTGGGTCTCTGGCATCTCCCAGGTTGGTGGCTGACCCAGGGAAAGGGCCCTGTGCTGCTCCCAAACCTGCCCTGGGGACTCCCAAGGGCTGCAGTGGCTTTGCCTGGAGCAGCTCCAAGGCTTGGGGAAGCAGCCCTGGTTTTCCAAGAGCCTGGGTGCACTGTGCCCCAGGTCTGACAGGGCCACAGCCAGCGATTTCCAATGACCAGTGGATTCCCACAGTCCTTAAATGTGTCCCCAGGTGGGCAACAGTCCCCCAGGACATGGGAGGGGGTGGAGGTCCTGGTTTCATCTGGGAGAGTTGATTTTCCTCCTGCAGTGCTGTGCTTTTCCTGATTTAGGATGAGGATAATGCTGATAACTCACTGATATTTTGGCTCCTGCTGTCATCCTCACCCTGAGTCAGGATTTTCCATCTCTCACACTCTGCCAGGCAGGAGCTGCACCAAAAGCTGGGAAGCAGCGTGGCCAGGAGAGCTGACCTGAGCTGGCCAGAGGGATGTTCCACACCACAGAACATCATTTCCAGGATATAAACTGTGGAAATTACCCAGAAGGGAGCCAATTTGCTGTGTGGGGACAGGCTGGGCATCAGCCAGTGGGTGATGAGCAATTGTTGTGCAGCACTTGTTCCTCTCGGGCTCTGTTGCTCTTTCTCCTCTCCTTGTCATTATTATTATCATCACTATGTTTTGTTTCAAATGTTAAACTGTTCTCATCTCCACAGATTTACCTGTTCACCTTTTCTTTCTGATTCTCCTCCTTATGGGGTGAGGGGGAGTGAGTGAGTGGGATTAAACCACAACAGTGAGGATACACAGATACATCCTAAAGGGATGCAGTGCTGCAGGATCACTCCCACCCATACAAAATGTTACAACAAAAAGGATGGAGGAAGGAATTTCAGCCATGTCAGGCTGAACAAGAAAGTGTCCAGTGTAAGGCTGTTAGGTGGGATTTGTAATTACGATAAAAAATTGCTTTTCTTGGCTTCTTGGTGGAGTTTTACGAAGGGGCAGGCAATAATCAGAGCAAATGAGTGGATAAATCCCATCCTACAGAGACATTCAGTGAGGGTGGGGGTGTCCTGTGCAAGGCTGAGCTGGTTGAGACAGCACCAGGGGGCTCAGACCTCCTGGGCTTGTCAGATCAGCAAAAGCTGAAGGGAAAACTCCTGGAAAAGGAGGGCAAAGCCCAAATTCTCCCATGAACTGTCTCTAACAGATCACTGGCTGGGTTGGTGTCTAAGATTAGCTCCTTCTGGCAGCTTCAGCAGCTGCAGCTGCTGGGTAAATATAGCCTCTTAGTGGATGGGCTATTTTCTCTCCTGAAGTGTCCCAGTCAGGAGGGCAGTGCAGAGTCACTGGGCTTTGCCATGTGAGTCACCCACTTGGACACTGGGAGCTGACTCTGTCCTCCCAGGCAGCCACAGACCTGAGCTGAGCCACCCCAGGGACAGAGCCCGTGGGGACAGCAGCTCAGGGAGGTGCCACCTGTGCAAGGACACCCCCACAGAGGGCAGGAGAGGAAGCCAACCCTGCAGGAAGCACACGGTGGCAGAGCTGGTCTGATGGAAAAAGTAAAGCTGAAATAACGGAGATGCCAAAAACATCTATGAAAAGTCCAGCAGTGACAGATGTGCCAAAAAGGGATGTGACAAGATGCCACCAAGGCACAATGCCTGCCCCTTACTCCCAGCACTGTTGGTCAGGCTCCCAAAAGTAAAACCAAGCTGGCTTCTAACCCAAAACCCACATGGGTGAAGTTTGCTGGCCACAGGATCAAGATATGTACAAAAGCAGAGTCAAATTGAAGGTGAATATGAATCCAGTGCAGCCCAAACTCCAGTCTGGTGATGACACCCAACAGTAGAGTGAAATTAAAGGTGAATATGAATCCAGTGCAGCCCAACCTTCAGTCTGGTGATGGCAAATGGGTTTCTGCTGCAGTCACAAATGTCTTGTGTCACTTTTTTTGGGGGAGTAGGTGAAGACCTGCCAACAGATCCTTGTCCTCTCAGCTCTGGTGTCTGGGTGTTTCCAGGGGTGTCACCTGCAGCCAGCAGCATTAACAGGGATGAGCAGCAGGTGCCAGAGTTACCCAACATTTATTGGCTACATAAATAAGAGACATTTACCAGGGACTTCACAAATTGCTTTGGCAGAGCTGAAAGCTGGCTAGGAACCCATCCTGCTTCCCCCACAGGGATGCACCAAGGTCTCGACCCCACTGCAGAGGGGTGTGGATCCTGCCCCCAAACAGACAGAACTCAGACATAAGGCCACTGAGAGTTACTCTAAAGTGCAAGAGAGCTATTTCTGTGTCACAAACCCACCTTTTCCCCAAGGCACTGTGTTTCACACACTCCCAAAGTCTGATTCTCCAAGGAGTCTCCCATAGGCTTTCCCTCCACCACCTGGCCCCACTCCTTGCCCTTCACCTGGGGTTTTTCTCCTTTGATTGTGTTCAGCTGTGTGCTCACTGGGCTGTGCACACCAAAGGCAGCTGAGGAAAGGGATGGAGATGAGCAAGGGGTGGCTACAGCACCTTCTGTCCCTCAGCCATGGGCAGGAATGTGAGCTTAGACCTCTGTCTGTGGCATGTAAAAAAAACTGAGGTGGGGTTTGGCTTGAGTCCCAGGACACATGTCACAGCAGGGTGGTCACATCAGTCTCAGATCCAGCAGTGCAGGGCCCTAAAACCTCCAGCCATGGGGCCTGGAGTCTTCTCTGGGAGACAAGGGCTGAGGGGGAGCCCAGTGCTGGTGCACCAAGCATTGGGGGAAGCAGAGGGTGAAATCTCTGGGCCTGCACACTTCAGAGGGTCAGGAAAACAACAGGGATGGCTCTGGCATGGAAAAAACATCCTGGGAGCTGCCTCAGCATCCTGCCACGTCTGGGGAGACTGTGAAACACCCGCTGTGCCTGATGGAAAATCTTCCCTGCAGCAAGGGGGTGACCTGTGCCTTCCAGGTGTCTTCTACGTGGATGAGCTACAGCAGTCCGATTGTCAGGAGGGCTCGGAGAGCCCTGACCGGTGCCTGGCCTGGCAGCAGTGGCTGGAAGGGAGATGAAGCTTCAGGACAAGCCTCCCCTACTCCAGCTTGGCCTTGTCCCCCTTCTCCTCCTCCTGGATGGCCAGGATGCGCTCGCGCTCCTTGATCAGCTGCACGCCGCAGTAGGTGATGAACCAGATGGACAAGGTGCTCTCAGGGAAACCTAGGGCAGGGAGGGAGAGCTGGTCATGCAGCTGTGCTGGCCTGACAAGGCCACTTCTTCAGCCCAGCACAGCTGCCTCTCAGGCGGGTTTGGGAGGTCACACAAGCTCATGGTGGCCAGTGACATTTTTTTGTCATAGATCCAGCCCTGCAGCTTCAGCAAGAGGGAAATCCTCAGGCTTGGATTTTAGGTGAAGCTGTGCCTGAGCCCACCAAGGGGGAATGCTGGAGGGGTTTTGAGCCCCTCTTACCCCCAAAAATCCTTCTGCTCCCCAAGTTCAGAGGTCACGGTTGGCTTGCTGCCCATTGAACCTGCCCATGTTTATCATTGCTCAACACTGTGACCTTCTGGAATCTTTGGGCCCCACTGATGCTGAGATCAACCCCAGCCTTGTCCTGCCTCATTTCTTCTGCTCCAGCAGACACCCTGCATCATCCCAAAGGTGACAGGTACAAATCCTCGTCCTGCAGTCTGTACATTTCTAATCAGTGCATTGTGGCACTGTTTTGAAGTCTTCTTGTCCTGCACTTAGTGAGGACACAGTGTCCGCCCAGGAAAATACATATTTTTGTCACCTACGTCAGTGACTGAGCTCTCCCTCCTCTTTGGAAGGGTCTGATGGTGTTTGCAATCACAAATCTGGTCTCCACAGCACAGGGGTGGATCCAGGGTTTGTTCCTGCTAAAACAGGAGCTGTGCAATGAATAATGCAACCAGCAAAAGCCAGCGAGCTCAGCGGGCAGGCACTCCTGGCACAGCGAGTGTGACATTCTCCATCCCCATCCCAGAGAGGGCTCCTCAGGGCTATTTATACCCTGGGCAGCTCAAGAATACTTCAGAACAGTGCCACAATCCACTGATTAGAAATGTACTGATCCAGATTGCAGGGCAAGATGTATTCTATCACCATCTGTATGGCAGTTGTCTCTTGTCAGGTGGGCAGTTTGCCTTATCTCTTCCACAATCACTCCTCCCTCAGGAGGGGACATCTGCTGATAACAGCCATTGAATGTCCCTGCATGGCTGATAAGAACTACAGCATCCCCCTGGGAGATGTGAGCCCAGAGGGAGGAGCCAAGCATTCCTACCTGGATATAATCTGGAGATCTTGGAATAACTGCACGGCTTCTGCACTGGATTTCCCAGAGGAACAGCAGCTGCCTCTTCCCCTGGATCTTCAGAGGAAGAGACTGCACCTTTCTACAGGATCCCTGCTCCAGCAGAGCCACCCCTGACACTGCAGGAGGGCTGAGCCACAATTCCAATGGTTCTGCTGCCCACACCCTGACCCACAGGGTGTCAGGCTGGGTTCTGACCCTGTCAGTGTTGTTCTAGTTTACTGCATTGTTTATTTTATCCTTTTATTTTCTTCCCTATTAAAGAACTGTTATTCCTGCTCTCATATTTTTGCCTGAGAGCCCCTTAATTTCAAATTCATAGCAATTCAGAGGGGTGGGGAGGGTTTACATTCTCCATTTCAGGGGAGGCTCCTGCCTTCCTCAGCAGACTCCTGTCTTTCCAAACCAAGACATGCAGGATGAGGATTTGTACCTGTCACCTTTGGGATGGTGGAGGATGTCTGCTGGAGCAGAGCAGAGGAAATGAGGCAGGAGGGGTCAATCCCTTTCTCCGGCAAGGGGACATTTCACAGGCAGGGACTGAGCCCTGCTTGGTGAGGTGAACATCACCTCTGCAGTGCTCCAGGGAGGCTGAGCCAGGCTCAGGCTGGCCCAGGAGCTGTACAAGCACACCTGGCAGGCAGCTGGCACTCCAGAACACTCAGTGAGGAGCAGGAGGGGCTAAGAAACCACTTTTTGCGTGAGAATTAAGGACATTTGGAGCAGCCACATCACAAACCAGTGACCAGGGCACTTTGGACCCAGAAGGATCCAAGATCCCAGTGCTCAGCTCCCACAGCAGTTCAGACAGGGGTGTCTCAGTGGGGAAGGCTGGCAGCACCTTACCCGTCACGAGGAGTCTCTTGGTCACCAGCAGAGCAAACTCCAGGCTGTTGAGGGCCAGGATGTTGTAGAGGACGATGGCCCAGAAGTTCACAGCCCCAAAAGCTGCCCTGATCCGCCGAGACATGGCCCCTGACAGCTTGGCCTGTGGAGGAGAGAGGAGCAGAGGGAAAAGGGTCTCTAAGGGAAAGGGGGTGACTGGGGCAACCTCAGCTGGATCCCAGAGAGGAGGCAAAAATCAGAGCAGCTTTAAGTGCCTCTGGAATGAAGAAATGAAAGGACAAGGGAAGGACAAAACTGCTCTGCTGCTTTAGGGACTCTGGGCTGGGTCCCATGAGTAGGGGCAAGATGTTAGACACAGTTTCATGGTAATTATAGAATCACAGACACATGGAAGGGTTTGGGTTGGAAGGGATCTTCAGGATCATCCATTCCACCCCCTGCCATGGCAGGGACACCTTCCACTGTCCCAGAGTGCTCCAAGCCCTGTCCAACCTGGCCTTGGACACTTCCAGAGATCCAGGGGCAGCCGCAGCTTCTCTGGGCACCTGTGCCAGGGCCTCAGCACCCTTACTGGGAAGAATTCCTTCCCAAAATCCCATCTAACCCTGCCCTCTGTCAGTTTGAATCCATTTCTCCTTGTCCCGTCCCTCCACATCCTTGTGACAAGTCCTTCTCCAGCTCTCTCAGATCCTCTTTAAAATGAAATGGTTGAGTCCTGCTTTCTCCACCTCTTGCCACTCCTCAAGGCAGAAGAATCTGTTGTATCCCAGGATTATTATTAGCCCTACATGCAAATCACTCCTGGCTCCTGGTAAAAATAGTTTCCTAGGAATTACAGGAAAGAAAAAAAAAGCTCAAAAGCCAATGACAGCAGCAGAGTGGAATTGTCAGTGGCACATAATCTCCAGGATCAGCTGCTGTGAGTGGAGCAGGGAAGGAGTTCAGAACAGCCTCCAAAGAGCCTCCAGGCTACTTAGGGCTGGGAATTGTGGTGCTGCAGGGAAGGGGATTTCACTGCCTCGAGAGCCCTAATCTGATTAGGAGTTCAACCAGGAGAGCAAACGGGAGGATTGCTCTCCACGGTTTGTATTCAAAATAGATCTTTAACTAATTTAGGACCTCCAGGATTTAAATTGGGAAAAAGAAATAGGGAGCTTGTGATAATTTATTTGTAATTTGAGATGTGAGGCATTTGAGATGTGATTTTTTGAGTTGTGGTTTATTTTTTTATATTTTATTTTTTTATATGTGGTTTATATTTTATATATTTATTTGTATTATATTTTTACATTTTAATGGAAGGAATATATTTTTTGGAAGGAATTTGAGATAGGATTTTGGAATTGTGGTTTATTTTTTCCTGTGTGGTTTATATTTTATGTATTTATTTATGTTATTTTTTATATTTTAATTTTATTTTTATTTTGATGATGTGATTTTTAAAAAATTATATTTTTATTTTTTATATTTATGTGGTTTATCTATTTTATATTTATATTTAATTTTTTATAGGTAGGAAGGGGGAATTTGGCTTATATTGTTATAGCATGGTTTAGAGTGTTTTAAGATTTTTAGTTATGATTGTTTAAGAAGTTATTGATTAATAAAATACTGTTAATAAGGATATTACGGTTTTGATTTAATTTTTAAATATTTTGTTGTATGGATTTGTGTTACAGTGTAAGTTTTTTTAGTTAATTGATATATCTCATGATATATAAATTATAAATTATGTAAATGATATATAATTATAAATTATACAATATACATGTATATATTATATTATATATAAATTACATAATTATATACAAATTATATATAATTAGATATATATTATATATAAATTTATAGAATTGCATTTTAATTTTTGTTTATTTTGCAGTTATTTTATATTTTAAATTTTAAACTTTAAATTTTTTAAATTTAGTTTAACATGGTTTTGTTTTAAACTATAAATTTATATTTTTGGTTTTAGTATTTAAGTTTGGAAGGTTTTTTTAAGGTTTTGGATTAAATCTTTGGTTTAATTCTAAGCTTGGGTTTACAGGTCTAAAGTTCTGAGAGTTTCTTGCATTTTGGATTCCAACAGGAAGATAACTGTTTTCAGGGTGGAAGTTTTAAAGATTTTTTTTTCCAGTATGTCCCTGAGATATCTTGGTCCCAAACAAAGACAGGGCACAAATTATTAAAATTATTATTAAATTATTATTAAAATTATTAAATTATTATTATTTTAAAATAATTTTTTATATCATCCAAACGATTTTAAAAGAAATCAGATCAAAACCACTGAGAATGCCAAGGTGCTCTGTGGAACAAGAAGAAATTAATCCCATAAGGAAATATGTAAACATTTCCCCCTAGGATCTGGATATTCCCCATAGAATATTCCCCATATGCATAGACCTATTCCCAAGGACAGATATTGACAGACATCTCAAATTTTGTGTCCATCTGTGGCACTTTGATGCCTCATTGGAGATTCACTCCTGCTTCTCTTGGACCTCTGTTTTCCCTCTGGAATTTCCACCCCAATCTAAATTCCCTGTGAGCAGCACAGGGGCAGGAGTTGGTTTGCTCTGGGTGGGTGACAAAGCGCATGGAATGAGGGGACACAGAGCACCAGGACTGAGCTTCCCTTGCACAGCTCAGTGGCTGATCCCAAGGCTTGTCCAGGGACAGTTTCCATCCCTGGAAATGTTCAAAAAAAACCCCCATGGATACAGCACTAAAGGATGTGGTTTAGTGGTGGGCATGGTGTTATGGACATATTTACTGAAAAATACTTTTGGTAGGATTTTTCTCCTGAGAAGCTGAGAGGCCTCAGAAACAAAATGTAACCAATGGTTATCTGCTGCTGTGGAATGCAACAGGTGCATCTGGGATTGGTCTCTTGTGGTTGTTTTTAATTAATGGCCAATCACAGTCCAGCTGTGTTGGGACTCTGGTCAGGCACAACATTTTATCATCATTCCTTTCCTTTTCCTTTGCTAGCGTTCTGATGAAATCCTTTCTTCTATTCTTTTAGTATAGTTTTGATATATCATTTTCTTTTAATATAGTATCTATCATAAAATAATAAATCAGCCTTCTGAAACATGGAGTCAAGATTCTCATCTCTTCCCTCATCCCGGGACCCCTGTGAACACCACCACAGTGGTGATCCAGCTGGACTTGCTGGTCTTTTCCAGTCTTAATAATTCCACGGTTTTGAAGGCCACAGCAAAGACCTCCAGATCTCCAGGCAGGAGCCCCATGGCATCCCCAGGGATTCTGCTCTTCCTCCTCACCCAAAAACCCAACCCCTGCAACCCAGTGTGAGCTCCCTCCAGGCACAGGCATTTCCCAGCCCCCTGGAGCTGTCCCCACGCCCTCACCTCCAGCTTGGCAAAGGGCCCCAGCTGGAAGAACTTCTGCACCCAGAGCTCGAAGTTGAGGCCGAAGCAGTTGACGAGGGACCAGATGTAAACGACCTGGCAGGGCCCCAGCCAGAGCGTGGTGATGGCAAAGGTGGTGATGCTGGCCACCAGCTCCTTCAGGATGTTGTCGTGGTTCTCTCCAATGTGGTCATACACGTACCTAAAAGCCAGGGAAGGTGGTTAATGTTTTTTCTATATAAATTATATAATATACATTTATATATTATATTCTATAAAATTATATAATGATATATAAATTATAAATTATACATAATGATAAAATAAAATATATATTATATATATTATTATATATTAATTTATAGTATTGTATTTTAATTTTTTGTTTATTTTTTGTAGTTATTTTACTGTTTTATATATCATTATATATAATTCATATATATAAATTATAAATTATATATAATGATAAAATATATTTTATGAAAATATATGGACATATTTTATGAAAAATACTTTTGCTAGGATTTTTCTCTCCTGAAAAGCTGAGAGGCCTCAGAAACGAAATGTGAACAATGATTATCTGCTGCTCTGGAATGCAACAAGGGCATCTTTGATTGGTCTCATGTGGCTGTTTTTAATTAATGGCCAATCACAGTCCAGCTGTCTCAGACTCTGGTCAGTCACAAAATTTTATTATCATTCCATTCTATTGCTTTCAAGCCTTCTGATGAAATCCTTTTCTTCTATTCTTTAGCATAGTTTTAGTATATAATTTTCTTTTAATATAATATATATCATAAAATAATAAATCAGCCTTCTGAAACATGGAGTCAAGATTCTCATCTCTTTCCTCGTCCTAGGACCCCTGTGAACACCACCACAGGTTGGTGCTCCCTGTAGTCCAGGAGATCCCTCTGGAGTTTCTTTTCCCAAGCTCCTCTCACAGAGAGGTCAGCCCAGAACATCCCAGTAAAACAGGAGGGATGTTATGGCAATAAATTGATTTTTGCTGTGCCCCAACTGCTTGGGACTTGTGTTCCTACCAACCTATAAATACTCAAGGACAAAATATCCACCTTTCCTCCTCTGGCAGGTAAAACTGGGGTTCCCTCAGACTTGCTGGTGCTCAGGATTTTATCACAAAGCAGCCACCACCCCCCTCAGTGGAGGTTTGCTGGTGTGAACTTGTGGATGAAGGGAGCTGAAGGGCTGAGGCAGGTGCAGATGGAGATACAGTACTCAGTTCCCCTTTCCTCCTGGAGAAATGTAAAGCTGGCTCTTCCTCCTCTGAGGGAACCCTACACCCACCAGACCTAAAGGGATTTTGGGACAGCACTCTTTTATTCCCAGCTTTGGAGGAGGGGGCTGTTCTTTGTGCAATTAATTCAATGGGTTTGGGGCTAAACAGAGCAAATAGTGGGATTTATCCAGAAGAGAGGACACCCCAGCTTTGGGATGAACAGCATGTGATGCTTCATTGCTCTGGGATGGATGAACCAGACTAGAGGTGCTCAACCAGACACTTACTTGCACAGCCAGTCATTAATCCCTCTGTCGAAATGCCTAAAAATAAGATAAGAACATATTAAAACACACAATGACAATAAAAACCCGTTGAAACAGAGAAAACACCCAATCCCCTGGCAAGGCACATCATGGACCTTGCTCACAGAAATCCTCCAGGCTCCTTCCTTGGACAGATCCCGCTAGAGACGTGGCTTAACTTTTCTCCTTATCCATTTCTCCCCACCTAAGAATATTTCCCTGGGTTCTGGCCAGGTCCAGGCTGTGGTTTCAGGTGGTCTCCAGCTCAGAGAGCAGCTGCCCAGGACTGCCCAGGAGTCCTCCCCTCCGCACAGGTCCTGTCCAGCTCAAACAGTCTCCATTCAGGGTACTCACGTTTCAGCAAAGATGTAGAGCATGGTGATGCATTTTGGGGGCTGGGGTGGGTCCAGGTGGTCCAGTCTGGCAATGGTGTTGATGACACCAAACATCACAGCAGCCTTCACCCAGTCATACACCAGATTGGAGTAGGCCAGGCCAGCTGGAGCAAAAATGGGAGACAAACAGAGAAAAAGGAACACGGAATGCATCAGGATTTCTGCAGAACAAACCTTTTAAAACTAATTTTTTTTTAAGAGGCTTGAACCAAAGGGCAATTTCTTCTCGGGGTATTAGGGAGCAAACTGCTTATTGGTCTTAATAGTCCAAGAAATTCTCTTTGTACAGTAATTTATTCCATCATTGTGCCTTCCCTCTGAGGCTTGTTAAGCCTTGATGAACTCATCACAGTTCTCAGGTCTGCCCTTTGAGGTTTTATTGGCACCTCCATCAAAATCCCCCCCACCCCAGCTCCCTCTGGCCATGGATGTCATGCTACAGCGGAGCCAGGGTCAGAACCTCTGCCTTAGAGAGGTCTGACACTGGGAAACAAACCCTGCAGGAACAGCTACTAAAGATTTCACGTCTCTGCAAAGAGCTGCTAAAATGCCCCTGTCTTGGTGGGATCCAGCTCCCAGATTAAGGGAAAATCTGACCACTCCCACCGTGGTCAGGACAGTCAGAAGAGCTCAGCTCCCTCTGGAGTAACATGGGATCCACCTAGCCAGGGCTCTTGGGACACCCTAAATCCATGTTAGTGCCACTCCAGCTGCATTAGGATTTTATCCTGGCCTCGAGCTGCCACTCTGGAGACACAGGAGGCTCCTCCAGCCCTGCTTGTCCTCTGCTGTGTGGTGGTGTCTGAAATGCTGCCATCACACATGGATTTGATCATCTGGAGCCCTCCCTCCAGCTGCCAGCGCTGCTTCCATCACTTATCCTGGGGATTTGCCTTCTGGAGGTTGCTAACCCAGCCATGCTTGGAGAACACCCACCTTTAGGTAGAGATTATGTTGCCCTGGACATTGTCCATGTAAGTGTCCAACAGACCCTTTTGGGACAATCCACAACCTCTCTGGGCACCTCTCCCAGTGTTTGACCACTCCATGGACAACTTTCCTTACATGCAATCAGGCTTTGCATTGCTGCACGTGGTTTGCTTTGTCCTGCTGATTTTTCAGAGGTGCTGAGCTCCCTCCCAGTCCAAAGGTAACAAAAATAATTTGGTGCTCAGCTTCCTAAACCCCAAACGAATCAATTTACCCTGTGGAAAGGCCAGACCAGCACCATGTGCTTTCCAGAGCCACCCAACCTCCAACCCAACCTCCAGGGCCACCAACCCAGCTCTGTGCATGGCCAGAGTGAGGATGAGGAGTTTTTTACTCAAACCTGTCCAACACAGGCATTCCCAAAGCCTCTCAGGGGTGTGGATGGAGATCTGGATCCCTCCCCACTGCCTTGGAGCTGAGGACAGGGGAGAAGGTGCCCAAGCACAGCCACTCACCCAAGGACCAGTCCGAGAGGCGGTTCACGAACTTCAGGTCAGAAGGGAGGGTGAGGATGTAGAAGAAGTGGAAGAAGATGTCCACAGCCACGATGGCCCCCACGTGGAGCAGGGCATTGACACGGATGCTCTTCATCTCGTCGTCCTTGCGCCTCAGCTCGCGGGTGCTCACCTGCAGGGAGGGACAAACAGGGGCAGTGTCGCAGACATCTCTTATGAGAAATCCTCTCCTTAGGATTTTTCCTCCTGAGAAGCTGAGAGGCCTCAGGAACAAAATGTAAACCATGATTACCTGCTGCTGTGGGATGCAACAGGTGCATCTGTGATTGGCCCATGTTGGATGTTTCTAATTAATGGCCAATCACAGCACAGCAGGCTCAGACTTTCTGTTCGAGCCACAAGCTTTTGTTATCATTCTTTCCTTTTCTATTCTTAGCCAGCCTTCTGATGAAATCCTTTCTTCTATTCTTTTAGTATAGTTTTAATATAATGTATATATCATAAAATAATAAATCAGCCTTCTGAAACATGGAGTCAGATCCTCATCTCTTCCCTCATCCTCAGACCCTGGTCACAGGGCAGGGCTGAGCCCAGGGACAGGATGGGCATTGTTCCTTCATCCACAAGGATGGTCAAGGTCCAAACAGGGATTGATTCATCCTTCCCCTTTAGAGGTCTGTCCTAGGGTGACGTTATGATACCTGTATCCCCATTTGTGTGTTCTGTTTATGCTGGATATTATATTCTGTGCCTTCAAGACTGGCTCTGAAGAGTGAAAGTTTTGTTTTGGTTTTGCTATCAGATGCTCCCCCATGGCTGGCGGGACACACAGACAGGGCAGTACATGGTGCTGCTTTGGCTTTTTGCTTGGCTTTTCACTTTGCTCTCGCTCTTGCTTCTGCTTTGCTCTTGCTTTTTGCTTCTGCTCCTTAGCTAGTTTAGCTAAACAGTCCAAATTTTTTCCTGGACTGTTTCTCCTTTCCCTTTTTCTGGACCTACTTGAGCCTGCTCTGGACTGGGACCTGGGAACACTGAGAGTTTGCACCTTGTGGCTGCAGCAGCTGCCCCAGCACAGGAGGGACTGAGAACAGAGTGACCACCCCCAAGAGAGACTTTCTGAATTTGTCATCTCTTTTTCAGAGTGGTGCCATCTGCTATTGTTCATTTTGTGTGCTGGGGGTGCTGTGCCTGTTAAACAAACAGGTTCTTTCCACTTCTCCCTGAGGAATCCTTCCCAAACTGCTGGGGAGAGGGGCTGTGTGGGTTTGCTTTCTGGAGGGGCCCCTTTTGGAGGTTTTCTCCCAAATTTGCCCTAAACCAGGACAAGGTCACACTGTGGACTACATTGCCCAAATTTCCACTGATTAAGGAGTTCTCAAGGGCTGGCTGAGGTGAGCACATGCACAAGGAGCAGGACCTGTCCCACCCACAGCAGGGCTGTCCCTATTGCATCACCCTGCTGCTCCCAGGGGGTTCCCAGCAGAGCAGATGTGTGGTCAAAGGCCTGGATGTCCTCAGGAACTCCAGGTGGGCTGAAATCCACTCTGACCAGGGAGCTCCCAGGGTTTCGTGCTCTTTCTGCAGCGATGTGCTCAGGAAATCAACTTTGCTTAAGGACAGCCCCTTCCAAAAGGCACTGAGAGGGAGCAAATGCTTGCACCCATCACATCTCCAGGATGGATTCCAGGGTTGGAATCTCAGCCTGACAGCTCTGCCAAGGCCTGGTGTATTTTTGTTCAGGGTCATCTGGGAGGAAGAGGAGAGCTGATGATGGCTGAGGCTTCTGTTGCAGATTCCTGCTGTAAATGAGAGGGAGACTTGCTCGAGGGGCTGTCCTGAATTGGTGAGACCCGATTGATGGGGATTTCATTTTTGCTGTCTCCTGCACAAACAGGGCCTGGGGTTTGCCTCCAGGAGCTGCCACATCTCTGCTCATTGTCACATAGCCATCGCCAGAGTGAGCTCTCAGGATTACACGGGGCAGAGCCACTTCCTTGCTTCCCCGCAAAATCGCTGCTGTATTCAAAATCCTCTTATGTTTATTACTTCCCCTTTATTCCCTGCGAGAGGTGGGAGCTCTCCCTGCATAATCCACAGGCTGCTGCACCAGCCCTGTTGTCAAATCCAGATGATTCCTGAGAATTAAAGCCTTTGCCATATTTTTTTCCGTGCCTGTTAAGTACCAGGTGCTTTGAGGATACAAAGAGATCACCGGACCCAGGTCTGAGGGAGGACAGGCTCTGCATGGAGATGTGTGGGTGGGCACAGAACCCTCCTTCCATGGAATCACAGAATGGCTTAGGCTGGAAAAATCCATTAAGATCATTGAGCCCAACCATTAACCCAGCACAAAACCCTGTCCCCAAGTGCCACATCTACACATCTCTGAAATACCTGCAGGGGTGGTGACTCTACCACTGCCCTGGAGAGCCTGTTCCAATGCTTAACAACCATTTCCTTGAAGAAATTATCTTTATTATCCTATAGATAGGATAATAAACCTCCCCTGGTGCAACAACAAATGTGAGGATGAGAGGTTGTTTGCTGTCATTCTCACATCTGTGTGTGGTGCCAGCGCTTGGCCATCACCCCCTTGGGATCAGGGCTGTGTCACTGACACTCCCAGCCCTGGAAAGGGGCATTTGTTCCCTTGGTCTCAGTGAGAAAGATGCTTCTCCACCCAAATTTGGCTGGCCAAGCCCTGGTACAGATGAGTTCCCATCTCACATAGGAATGCAGGAGCTCCACCAGGATGCAGGACCAGTAGGATCCAAAGGGACAGATCCAATCTCTAACGGGACCATTCATCCCACCCTGGGGAAGGTTCCACCTGCCTCCTGCCCTAATTGCTCTTGGGCAATTAAGAATTCACCCCTGCGTCCAGCTGCAGCTCCAGCCGTGCAGGGGGATGTAGCCAGGAGATGGCAGTGGTGGCCAGGCCAAGCCAGGACCCCTGGCCAGGGCAGGGGAGAGGGGCTGGGGACTTTAATCCTCGTGCCTTTGGGGTTTGAAGCAGCAGAGAGGGGAATTGCTCATTAAGAGGCTTTAGACAGCCTGGTTTGGGGTTGTGCAAAGGAGCAGGAATAAAACTCCCCCTGGATGCAGCTCTGCAGGAGCAGTGGGAGCTCAGGTGTTGGAGACATGAGGAGTTTCCTGTCCCCATTTGTAGGTACCTGGCTGGATCCCTGATAGGGACACCAGAGCTGACCTTATGATCTTCAAGGTCCAATGCTCTAAAAATCATTTTTAGTATGTCCAGTAAGACCTGAGGGCTCTTGTTCCTTTTAAAAGGCATCATGAAGCTGTAAATTCCACAGGTGAAGAGCAGGCAAGGAGCAGGACTGGGATCATGGCTCACCCTGGAGGAAACATTCCAGTGCAAACCCTTTCTTAGGCAACCAAAACCAGCTCCAAGTGTGAGAGAAGGTGCTGGGCTGGTGGGCCTTCAGTCTTCTCCTCCCCACGAGGCTCTGGCTGCTCTCCCCTGCCCTGGGCTGGTTTTTCTTCTGAATCCACAAATGTTTTTCCAAAACATTCTTGTATCCAGGCATCAGTTTGGGTCCAAAAACTCAGTGTGGCTGTTCTTCTGCAAAAGGAACCAGGGGTGGTGGTGGTGGTGGGAATCCTCCACAGCACCACTGCTGACCAAACACCCCCCCTTGCCAGCATCACCAGCTTGCTTTGGTGGCCAGGGCTGATCCTTGGTGCAGAAGGAGGTTGAGGTGGGAAGAGCGAGGGGGGACACAGCACTGCTGGTTTCCTTGATCTTGGACTGTGGAACAGCTCCAGAGGTCCCAGCCCAGGCTTCTGCTGGTGTTTTCCAGTTCTGTTTGGAGTCTGCTCACCCAAAAGCTCCCTTGGTTGTGTGGAACAGGCAAAGACTTGGGGCACCAGGCTATTAATGGAGCCCCTGATTGCTGGAGCTCAGCTTTCCACCAAATCTTATTTGTTTCCTGAGAAATAACTGGATCTAAAGAAACACAAACCATCCCTGGGTGAAGCAGCTGCATAGAAATGGGAGACAGAAATGTCCTTGCTGTCACAGCATGCAGAGATCCCATGTGCGGTCCTCACCATGAAGGTGCTGGGGTGACAACACAAGGAAACTGAGGCACGGAGCAGTGCCCAGGGAGCAAGGACATCACAGCAAGATCTTCCATTGTGAATTGGCCAAACAAAAAAACCCCAAAAGAAGCTTAAAAATCCATCAGTTTATGCCCTTCCCCACAAAAATGCACAGCCACAGACTAGAGGTGACCACAAGAAATTCTACAACCATTTGCAACTTCACTGTGGCAAAAGTTGGGGTTTTTGACCACAAGCAAATAAATTCTGGGGGGAAATCTTGCTCCAGCCTGGCCTCAGGCTCACTCACCTGGGTGTGGAACTGGTCAAAGGTCATGACAGGCCCGAAGAAGAAGAAGGGGAGGTAGAAGTTGTACTTGAGGAGGTCGAAGATGGAGTAGATGCCCTCGTCCTTCTGGGAGCTCTCGAGGGCGAAGCTCATGCAGCGCATGATGGTGAAGGTGCAGCCTCCGTAGAAAAGGACATCTTGGAGATCAAAAGCTCCTGTCACGAACCCACTCTGGGCAGGAAACAGAGATTAACAGAGACAGAGATTACCACCAGGAACGTGGTGTCCCTTCTGTGCTGCCTCGCTGTGTGGGGAACACCACTCCTGGGGTGTCGCCGTGATATTTTATGGAAAATCCTTTTGCCAGGATTTTTCTCCTGAGAAGCTGAGAAGCCTCAGAGGAAAAGAAAAACAATAATTATCTGCTGCTGGGGAATGCAACAGGTGCATCTGTGATTAATCCATGTTAGTTGTTTCTAATTAATGGCCAATCACAGTCAGCTGGCTCAGACTCTCTGAGAGTCACGAGCTTTTGTTATCATTCCTTTCTATTCCTTCCAAGCCTTCTGATGAAATCCTTTCTTCTATTCTTTAATTATAGTTTTAATCTATCATTTCTTTTTAATATAATATACATCATAAAATGTGGGATCTCAGCACATCGTTCCCGATGTCCAGAGATGCCAGGAGAACCCTTGGGGGGGTCTCGAAAATCCTGGAATGTTGCCAAGAGTGTTTGGTGGCTTGATTTTGATCCATCCACAGAAGTAACAAGAGTTTGAGGACAAGAGAATCACTTTAGAGTGAAGGGTGTAAAAGGGGCACATTTATAGGGTGAAATATAAACTTTAAGGGTTTTGGTACAGGGGGGTTATGGAGACAAGATGGAGGGATCAGGGCGTGTCTCGTCCTTCTTCTTTCTTCTTCTTGTCCTCCATCTCCTGTGGTGATGTTGGCACTTGGGGATTGGTCCATGGGGAAGGTGCACTTGCCAACATGGGTGAAAAGTATTGGAAAATAAAGGTAAATATCATGTACGTAGATTTTAGTATAAAAAGACACGACCGCCCCGTGGGTGGTCAGAGAGTGCCTGTGACTGCTTGTAGATCAGACCTCTGTTGGGCAGACAGAAAATTTTGTAGATAAGAAACAATAAACAATCTGAAGACCGAAAAGCTGAAGAGTCCAGACTCGTCCTTTGAAACGCGTGCCACCCAAGAACCAGCCTACCCGTGTCAGGGCAGAGACAGACAGCTGGACCCGACAATAAAATAATAAATCAGCTTCTGAAACATGGAGTCAAGATTCTCATCTCTCCCCTCGTCCTGGGACCCCTGTGGGGCAGCAGAGAATTGTGTGAGTTCAGGGGACATTAAAGCCCATCCAGTGCCACCCCTGCCATGGCAGGGACACCTTCCACCATCCCAGGCTGCTCCAAGCCCCATCCAACCTGGCCTTGGGCACTGCCAGGGATCCAGGAGCAGCCACAGCTGCTCTAGACACCCTGTGCCAGGGCCCCTTTTCCACTCTCACAGTGAGGAATTTTTTCCTAGCATCTCCTCTAGCCCTGACCTCTGCCAGTTTAGTTTTCAGTTCAAGGAAAACCTCTAATTATGCTCTGACACCAATTGTCTCTGAAGTTAATGAGCTGGAAGGAGAAAACTGGGGCTCGATTTCCCAGCTGGCTCCTGCAGCTCAGAGCAGTCAGGAAGTGGTAGATCCTCTTGGCCGTGTCACCAAGCAGCTGTTGGTCACACAGGCTTTGGTTTGGGTGGCAATGTCACCCTGTCACAGGTGTCCCCACAGAGTAAAGCAGAGCCAGTTGCTTTGGGATTGATGGAGAGGGAGGGAACACATCTTTGGAGGCAGGGAGAGACAGCAATGTCCTGCTGAGGGATTGAATATTTTGATAAAGTCCTGCCTGGGCTTCTCTCCACCCACCAGTGAGATAAAATCTTACCTAGGCTGTCACCTAAGAGATGAGCATCACTGAATCCATCTCAGCTCTCTGTTACAGCTGGGGAAACTGAGGCACAGGGCAGCAACAGGCTGACAAATTGCTGCCTGAGCAGCAAGCAGGACTCAGATGTCCTTTGTTCTGGAACAGCATGAAGCCACCAAAACGTGACATAAGCACTGTGGGATTACTCCCAAGCTCACACCTCAACAGTCCCTTCCCTCTAAAATGCTGTGAGAGCTCTGATACAGCCAGGAGAAATGGCCAGGAGGGCCTGGGGATGCCCCAGGAGCCCTCCTGGGGGGTGACCCCGAGGAGATGGACACCAGTGGGCTGGAAATGGGGCAGACACACGGCCAGGACCCACCTGCCATGAGCCAAAGGGCTCCACCTTGAAGGAGGCGAGGCAGCAGAGCCCGGCCACGTAGCAGAGCCACTTCTGCTTGGCCAGGGCCACCGAGTAGAGGAGCAGGCAGTGGGACAGGATGATCATCAGGTAGAGCAGCCCCATGCTGGCCAGCACAGCCAGGAGCCCGTAGATCATGTACATCACAGCCCGGTGCTGGGGAGAGAGCAGCTGTGGTCAGCGTGGGGAGAGCCCTGAGCCCAGAACGTCCCCAAAACCCCTTCTGTCAGAGCCCTGAGCCCAGAACGTCCCCAAAACCCCTTCTGTCAGAGCCCTGAGCCCAGAACGTCCCCAAAACCCCTTCTGTCAGAGCCCTGAGCCCAGAACGTCCCCAAAACCCCTTCTGTCAGAGCCCTGAGCCCAGAACATCCCCAAAACCCCTTCTGTCAGAGCCCTGAGCCCAGAACGTCCCCAAAACCCCTTCTGTCAGAGCCCTGAGCCCAGAACATCCCCAAAACCCCTTCTGTCAGAGCCCTGAGCCCAGAACGTCCCCAAAACCCCTTCTGTCAGAGCCCTGAGCCCAGAACGTCCCCAAAACCCCTTCTGTCAGAGCCCAGGACATTCCTCTGACTGCCCTGGAGGACTTGAGACCCTGGCAGGGGGCTCAGAGACCTTGGCATGGAGTCAAAACCACCTGTGCCTTTGATTTTAGCCCATGGAAACAATTCCCAACTTTGTGTGAGTAGTTACAAGCCACAGGGGTTTGAGTAGAATGATAGTGAATTTATCACAGGGTGAAAATGTAGAATTTTGGGGATTTAGATTGGGGGTTCAAGAGGCAAGATGGAGGAGTCTGGGCATGTCCTGTCCTTCTCCTTCTTCTTGTCCTCCATCTTCTGCTGTGATGGTGGCACTTCTGGATTGGTTTAGAGTAGAGACAGAGTGTCTAACACAGGTGATAGGTATTGGAAAATTATTGTAAATAAAGTACAGGTAGGTTTTATTATAAAAAGCCAACACCGCCCCAAGGGTGGTCAAGGTGCCACGAACTGACCTGCCAGACAGACCTCAGCAGGTCAGAGAAAGAATGTAATGGATAAAAGTAAATAAACAACCTTGAAAACCAAAGCCAAAGAATCTCCACTTCTTCAGTTGTGAAGCTGAACAAAAGACTCTTTAATACCTTGGGAGCCATTTCAGCAACAGCAAACCCGAGACCCTTCCACAGATGCCAGGCCACCCCTGGTGCTCTCAAATCCCTGCTCACCTGTGGCACGGTCATGGAGCAGATCTTGCCGAAGAGGACGTGTCCCGAGAGGGCGAAGATGATGATGTTCCTGAACGAGGTGAACCACATCACCCACTCAAAATCAGCCACATCCTGCAGGAGCAGCATCAGGCACTTTACTGCCCCCAGCTCCACAACTTTTAGAGCTTTTGCTTCCCATTTTCCACCCAAGGGCTCCCAAGTACTTTAGATCAGACATAAAACCCCAGGAGGGACGTGCAGAGGTCACTCATCCCAGCACACACAAAGTGGAGCATCCACAGCCCTGCAGTGAGGCCTCAGGTTTGGCTTTTATATTTTTCACATTCTGTGCTGCTTTAGTGTGTGGGTCTGAGCTTCACATCAGGGCATGCTGAGCTCTGTGCACAGAGCAGGGAGACAAAACAATTCCTGCTCCAGCTGGGCACCAAGGACAAATGATCCAAATCTCAGCCCAAGAGCACAAACCCCGTGGGCTGGAGAGAGAAAAACAAGCAGGGTGGGACTGCAGGGGCTAAAGCTGGAATGGGACAATGAACTGCAAGATGCAAATGGAGCAGAACTGATCCCAGGGAGAGAGCCCGGGAGCGCTGGTGCATTTTGGGGCCATTTTGGTTCATCTTGGGTGCAGCCCTGGCTGGGCTCTTGTGCTGCCCAAGGTGCATCCATGGAGGCCTTTGAATAAATCCCTGCTTTATTCTTTAGCTCTGTCCAGTTTCTCTGTTCTAGGTCAGCCTGCACAAGGCATCAGCAGGGCTGGTATTTTCCCCACTGCTTTAGGGAGAAAATTATGAGTCAGGTGGACCTCACAGAAGTGTGTCAGTAGCAGAAAAGCCAGCTCTGTTTCTCCACTGCCCAGGCTGCCTGTAGCTAGAAAAGCCCAAGCCCTTCCTCACTCACCATCTTCCTGCCAAAGTAGTGCCAGCCTGGCTTTATGCCATCCCGAAAGGCTTTTCTGTTCATGCTGTCTGCAGAAGAATCAGAGTTAGAGAAACAGCTCTGGGAAACGGGATCCAGGTTCAAGCCAGGCCCAGAACCTTCATCATTGTGATAATGAGCAACCAGGGCCCAAATACCCCACCCCAAAATTGCCTGATTGCCACAGACAACTAAAAGAGTCAGTGACAGCAGGTTTCTGCAGGAATTTTCAGCAAAGTCTTTTTCTCATTACACATTGCCTGGCTGATCCCATAAAGTTTTCAGGTTTGCGAGCTTCCAAACAAAAAAAACAAACACAAAAAAAAAAGCCAAAACCAAACCAAAAACCACAACCCAACAAAAAACCCCAACCAAAACAAACAAAAACCCCCCAAAACACCAAACAAGAAAGGGAATCAGCCCTGTGTAGGCAGGGTGGTGGTTGCCTGGTGTGGCACTACCTGGAGACCTGTGACAGTGGGAACAGGGACAAAGAGACAACCAGGCAAAAAAAAATCCCTTTAAAAAGGATTTGCAAGCTGTTTCCTGCAGCAGTTAAAGCCGGGGATCTGCTGCTGGTACCAGCAGCTGTAAAAGCAGGAGCCTGAGGGCCACGGCCCCTCCCAGGGGATGCAGCGTTACCTCTGGATGCCTCGAAGATGCCGCTGCCGCTGTAGAGCACGGCACAGGTCACCACGAGGGCATAGAAGCCCAGCTCGTAGCTGGGGAGCATCGCCTTAACCCCCATGGTGGGAGGTGACAGCCCCGGCCGGCACCAGGGAGGGATCCACACCTGGGCAAGGGAGAGAGCAGAGAGGGGAGAACCGGGGGAAAACGAATTTAGCAGGAATTTAGGGTCCCTCAAACACCCTGAATTCCTGCTGCTCCTCCCCAGCCCTGAAGGCTGAAGGGAAAGGAGAAGAGGGTCACACCTGGGTGCCAAGGGGTTCCTGCAAACCCCACCCGGGAGCCAGGATTTGGGGCCAGGTGTTCCTGTTCTTCCCGTTATCCCGATGTTCAGAGCTGCTCCAGGATGGGCTCCCTCCAGCGTTTCCCACCTCTAATTCCTGCTTGGGTCCCTGGAGGGGATCCAGGACACGGAGCCACCGCTGATGGAGGGGACGCGATGGGTTTCCCCACCTCCCCATTCACCTCGCCCAACCTCCTGCTCTCGGGGGCTCCCAAATCCCCGTGATCCCAAAATTCACCTGCCAGGAGACTTTATGAGCCCGCAGACACGGCTGAGCCCCCCCCGGCGGCATCAGCAGCAATTAGCCCAGGGGCTAATTACTCCTGCGGGGTTAATTAACCTCGGCGCGACGTGCCTTGCCTCCCCGGCTGAGTGTCCGGCAGCTGCAGGCGGGAGGAGTGGGACAGGGGACGGGGACAGCCCCGCTGCTGGCACCCCCCTGCCACCATCCCTGAGAGCGCTGAGGGGATTAAGGCGCAAAAGGCGCCCGGTCACCCTCTGTCTGCTCTGGCATCCGCGTTGCAAAAGCTTCTGAGGTTATTAAAACCACTCCATGTTAAAATGAAAATAAAATGAAAATAATATTTAAATTAAAATAATATTTAAATTAAAATAATATTAAAATAATATTTAAATTATCGTTTTCATTTTAAGCGTTTATTTTTTGTTTGGTCGCCGGGGTTTTTAAGCGGGGGTGGGGGAGGTCCTTGGCAGCGATGGGGGGTGACCCCATCTCCCCCCGGCGTGGACCAAACGCGTTTCCCGGGGGGAATTTCGGGTTCATCCCGGGCGGAATTTTGGGTTCATCCCGGGCAGAATTTCAGGTTCATCCGGGGGGAATTTCGGGATCATCCCGGGCAGAATTTCGGGTTCAACCCGGGGGGAATTTCGGGATCATCCCGGGGGGAATTTCGGGATCATCCGGGGGGAATTTTGGGTTCATCCGGGGGGAATTTCGGGCTCATCCCGGGCAGAATTTCAGGTTCATCCGGGGGGAATTTCGGGATCATCCCGGGCAGAAATTCGGGTTCATCCCGGGGGGAATTTCGGGATCATCCCGGGGGGAATTTTGGGTTCATCCCGGGCAGAATTTCGGGTTCATCCCGAGCAGAATTTCGAGTTTATCCCGGGGGGAATTTTGGGTTCATCCCGGGGGGAATTTCGGGCTCATCCCGAGGGGAATTTCGGGTTCCTCCCGGGCGGAATTTCGGGTTCCTCCGGGGGAATGTCGGGGCTGTCCCCGCCGTCGGTCCCTCCCTCCCGGTGCGGGGCCGCTGCGGGCGGGCGCTGCCCCCGCTCTGCGGTGCCCCTGCGGCGGGAGAGCGCGCACGGCCGTGCCTGTAAAAAGCTTTTTTCCCCCTCCTTTCCACGCTTTCCAAAGCTTCTTTTTATTTATTTTTTTCCCTTCTTTGGCGAGGGAGCGGGCGGCAGGCGGTGACCAACCTCGGGGGCTGACGGGGACCCCTCGGATGATTTTAACTCTGATCGCTCCGGGCTGCCCAGGGAGGCTCGGGGGGGGGGTCCCAGCAGAGCCCCGGTGGCAGCAGGGCAGCATCATCCTCATCATCCTCATCATCCTCATCATCCTCACCCTCCCGCTCCCTCCGCGGCCCCCGGGCGGGCGCTGGGGACACGCAGAGGTGACAGAAAGCCCCGAGGTGTGACAGCAGTGTCACCACCCGCATCGTGGCCCCCCCAGCCCCGCATCGCTACTGACCTTGAGCCCCGGGGCCGCGGGGGGAGGCGGGCGAGGGTCGGGGATCCAGCGTCCGGCAGCGCGATGGGGACAGCAGGGGGACAAGGGAGAGGGGACACCCACCGAGGGTTTGGGGGCGGCCGGTTTGCCCTAGAGCATCTCTGAGCCCGGCTCGGGGAGCGGGGCAGGGGTGTTTTTGGGCTGCCGTCCCCCCAGCTTGGCCCTGGGGGAAGTTTGGCCGGGAGTGGAGCGGAGCAGGCGGGAGGTATTTTTATTTTAGAGCAGCGCTGCGGAGGGGGGTGGCTCGGGAGCTGTCTGTCACCGCAGCTGCTGAGAGGACCCGCGCCGGCTGCCAAACTCACCCCGAGCCAGGGGAGCCGGCCCGGGGAGCCCCGGGGCTCGGCAGCGCCAGGCAGGGACTGGCTCCCCCTCCCAGGGTGGGCTTGGGTCCCCGCTTTTAGGAGGGGATGTCCCCATCACCTTGTTCCAAAGGGAGATGTCAGTGCGTGGGGATGGGGAAACTGAGGCACGGAGCCAAAAGGAAGCGTGGTTCCTCCTCAGATTGGGCAGGGTTGAAATCGAAGCGAGGCTCGGAGGCTGCAGCATCTCCTGCTGCCAGGTGAGAAGAGTCAGGGCAAGAGGAAATGGCCTCAGGGTGTGCCAGAGGAGATTCAAGTTGGATATTACTGTAAATCTCCTCACTGAAAGTGTTGTCTGGCACTGGAACAGCGCAGGTGGAATCACCATCCCTGAAGTGTTCCAAAAATCCCATAGATGTGGCACTTTGGGGACATGGTTTAGCACTTGGAGTCAATGATGCCAGAGCTCTTTTGCAGCCTCAACGGTCCTGGAATCTCCACAAAACACCTTTGGGTGTTCCAGCATCCCCAGCAGGGGATAGGAAGGGGCAGGGCTGGGTTCTGGTCTCTGTTATCTCAGGGTGGAGAAGCCAGCACAGCCTCAGGGCCAGGCCTGTGCCCAGTGCCCACATCTGTCACCAAGCCCCTGTGACATCTGGGCACAGCTCACCCTGGGGATGCCTCCCTGAGCATCCCTGGGCTGCCTGAGGGGTCAGCACGGAGAAACAAGGCAGAGATTTTATGAAAATGTTATATTTTAATAATTTTATGTTGTTTAAATTTGGATTTTACAAATCCCTCGGTGGTTGGTTAGTTTTGGGGTGAGGTTCTGTGTTCTGGGAGGGAGGATCTGCAGCCCTGGGATCAGCCCAGCTCTGCTGCTGCGCTGGCTGTGAACAAAAAGGCTTTTTAACATGGTTTTGTTTTTCACCTGGTGCACACAGAGAGGCTCTCCCAGCCAGGGCAGTGTGCTGACACTTCCAGCACCTAACAAGGTGCTTTGATCTTGTGAAAAACAAGGTTCACCCTCCTCTAAAAAATTAAAAGTTTAAAAAAGGACAAGAGGAGAAAAAGACAATAAAGCAAAGATTTATGGCTGGGTGCTTGGCTTTCACCTGCTATTTTGGAAACACCCTTTATATACCATTTCTGTTGCATCAGCCTGTTACATATTCACAATTATGCATATTAAACTTTTCCCCAAACTAGTTTACCTGTTCTGAGAACTGTTTAGCAGGGCTTCTCCTCGGGTCTGTCACAGACATCTTTTCATGAAAATCCTTTCCTTAGGATTTTTCCTGCTGAGAAGTTGAGAAGCTTCAGCAGCAAAATGTAAACAATGGTTATCTGCTGCTGCTGTGGAATGCAACAGGTGCATCTGGGACTGGCCCATCTTGAATGGTTACAATTAATGGCCAACCACAGCCCCGTTAGCTTGGACTCTCTGTCCGAGACACAAACCTTTATTATTCATTCCATTCTATTCTTAGCTTAGCCAGCCTTCTGAGATGAAACTTTCCCTTCTATTCTTTTTAGTAGTTTTAATGTAATATATATATATGTCATAAAATAATAAATCAAGCCTTCTGAAATATGGAGTCAGATCCACATCTCTTCCCTCATGCAAAGACCCCTGTGAGCACCATCACAGGGTCTGCCTGCCTTTTCGGAGTGTGTTTATTTCTTGGCTGTGGTTTTAGTCTGTTCTTGTTATCACCTTTAGGTTGGGCTTTGCTCTATGTTTTCTACTGATGGGAAGTTTGATAGTTGGCATATCAGTAGCAGGAGTCCTCTTCATATGTCCACTGAATGTTATCTCAACCAAGCAGGAATTTTAACACAAATATATTTCTATCGGTTATTTCACTGCTATGTCTAACAGAAATAAAAATTATATTTTTGTGACAAAGTTACTTTAACATTATCCCTATAGCAACCATTTTAGTATTTGTGAAAGGCCAATATTACAATATGTATTTATAACAAGCTGGATGCAGCCCCTGGGATGGCCCAGCCCTGATCCTGCAGCTGCTGCTCCATCCCTGCCGTAATTGCCTGGCTAATTAAGAGATCGCTGCAGATGAGCACGGGACACAATTCCTCACAATTCCACACAATTCCTCACAATTCCTCCATCTCCCAGTGCCTGTGACAGGCAGGAGTTTGTGGCCAGCAATGAGGGACAAGAAATCTGTGGACATGATGGACATGGGTTTGGTGTGGTGGTGGGGAGGTGCAGGGAGGCAACGAGGAAAGGCAGATCAATGTCACGCCCCTGGCTCCCAAAGCCACCCACTCCCCATCCCAATCCATGCACAAAGCAAAGGCAGCCCTCAAATCCATTATTTTTCCTATTGTTTTTTCTTTTTCTTTTTCTTTTTCTTTTTTATTTTTGTGTATTTTTTTCTTTTGT
The DNA here is from genome assembly GCF_037042795.1 of Molothrus aeneus. Classification (NCBI taxonomy): domain Eukaryota; kingdom Metazoa; phylum Chordata; class Aves; order Passeriformes; family Icteridae; genus Molothrus; species Molothrus aeneus. Next base: position 2,802,643 of record NC_089646.1, on the reverse strand, counting down.
TTTTGTCACAGCCCCATGGTGCTGCTCCCCCTGGGCACTGGCATCATTTAGAGAGTTTCAGGCAGATATTAGATTTTCACCTTCTTTATTATTTTTTTTTTAATCCTGAGAAATCTGTAATCCTGCTGAATTCAAAGTGCAACACTGGTGAAGGGCTGGACGCTGGTTTTTCATGAGGCTCTAGGAACTGTGGTGATAAAAATAATTTAGCTTGAATTTATAGATATTATAAAAATTAAACCCCTCCCTTGCTTCTGATTTTTACGATAATAAGTAATAATCACATTATTTTTAATGTGACCAGGGTGTCTTCCTCAGCACTGGGGATATTTCTGTGTTTTATGGCCCCAGAGTTTATGGCTTTAAGCTGCTTCAAGTTATATTTTTTCAAATATCTGGGGAGTTGCTGGAAGTTGTGGCACAGGATTTGAGGCCAGGCCCCTCTGCAGAGCTTGAGAGATGTGGTGGGGTTCCAGGAAAGGTGCTTGGCTCTATCTCAGGGAGGCTTGGGACAAGCTGGGGACATTAATGGGGACACCAAACAAAGTCCCTGGCTGCTGGGCCCCTGCTGCTGGAGCAGAAATTTGAATGGCAAGCAGGGAAGGTTTCAATCAATCCTAGAATGGTTTGGGTTGGGAAGGACATTAAAGTTCCTCTAATTCCACCCCCTGCCATGGCAGGGACACCTCCCACTGTCCCAGGGTGCTCCAAGCCATGTCCAGCCTGGCCTTGGACACTGCCAGGGATCCAGGGGCAGCCACAGCTTCTCTGGGCACCTGTGCCAGGGCTCACCAGTCTCACAGCCAGGAAGTTTTTCCCAACATCCCTTCTAAACCTACTTCCTTCTGTCAGTTTAAAGCTGTTCCTCCTTTTCCTACACTCCATGTCCTTGTCCAGAGTCCCTCTCCTGTTCTCACAGGCCTCACATGGATTATTTTCACTGCTTGAGGTTGTCCCACTGGGTTCCTCATGCAAACATCACTGGGAACATGCCAATTCCACCAGGATGGCTCAGGAGAGAGGGACATGACATCCATCCATCCATCATCCATCCATCCACCATCCATCCATCCATCCATCCATCCATCCATCCATCCATCCATCCATCCATCCATCATCCATCCATCCATCCATCCATCCATCCATCCATCCATCCATCCATCCATCCATCCACCATCCATCCATCCATCCATCATCCATCCATCCATCCATCCATCCATCATCCATCCATCCATTCCATCATCCATCCATCATCCATCCATCCATCCATCCATCCATCCATCATCCATCCATCATCCATCCATCCATCCATCCATCCATCCACCATCCATCCATCCATCATCCATCCATCCATCCATCCATCCACCATCCATCCATCCATCCCCCATCCCTCCATCCATCATCCATCATCCATCCATCCATCCATCATCCATCCATCATCCATCCATCCATCATCCATCATTCATCCACCCATCCATCATCCATCCATCCATCCATCATCCATCCATCCATCCATCCATCCATCCATCCATCCATCCATCCATCCATCCATCCCCCATCCCTCCATCCATCATCCATCATCCACCCATCCATCATCCATCCATCCATCCATCCATTCCATCATCCATCCATCCATCCATCCATCCATCCATCCATCCATCCATCCATCATCCATCATCCATCCATCCATCATCCATCCATCATCCATCCATCCATCCATCCATCCATCATCCATCCATCATCCATCATCCATCCATCCATCCATCCATTCCATCCATTCCATCATCCATCCATCCATCATCCATCCATCCATCCATCCATCCATCCATCCATCCATCCATCCATCCATCCATCCATCCATCATCCATCCATCATCCATCCATCCATTCCATCATCCATCATCCATCCATCATCCATCATCCATCCATCCATCCATCCATCCATCATCCATCCATCCATCCATCCATCCATCCATCCATCCATCCATCATCCATCCATCCATCCATCCATCCATCCATCCATCCATCCATCCATCCATCCATCCATCCATCCATCCATCCATCCATCCATCCATCCATCCATCCATCCATCCATCCATCCATCCATCCATTCATCCCTCATCCATTCCATCCATCCCCACCTCCAGGACCCCTCTCAGCACCCCCACAATGGCTCTGTCCATCCCCCATGGCACCCATGATCCCATCCAAGCTCCCAAATTTTCAGCCACCCCAGGGAAGGCTCTGAAGGAGGCTCCCACCACCTCCCCTCACCCAGATCAGGTCAGACCCCCCTTTCTCCAGCTCCTCCCCTCAAATCCCCTCCTATTCCCCAGAAATGCCCCAGTTAGCTCAGGGACAGGCTGGAATAACCCCTCTGTTCCTTGCTGCATCCCCAGATCCCTCTTCTCCCTGACCAAGGAGCTGCTGTGAGCCCAGGGTCCCTGCCTGGGATGGTTTTGGAGCTGTAAGTGGAGATGCCAGGGATTTAGGTGGCATTTGTGAGTGAGGCCAGCCTGTCCCATGGGAGCAGCCAGCTCAGGAGCTGAAAGGGAGAGGATGAAGGAAGGAATGAGAAACCCAATACCCCTCTTGGCTCTGTCGTGGCTTAATTTAGAGCACAGGGGCTCTGCCAGAGTGTTTTTCCATTTAAAGCTGAACCTCTTCCCTTTTGTCCTGCACTGTGCCTTGCAGGGCAGTGGCAGCTGATGGCTGGGGGGGTCAGCAAAGCAGTTTCCTACTCAGTTCCCCTGTGTCACCAGCTTCTTCCCCATTTCTCCCACATCAAGGACTGAAATCCATCTCCTCCTGCTGTCCCTGTCCTGCTTTGGGAGGGCAGGAGACACCCACAGCCCCAATCCACAGCTCTGAATTCCCATGGGATGGGCTTTGACCCCTCAGCTGATCCTGTGCCCCTTGTCCAAGCAGATCCCAGGGCAGGGAGAGCTCTCCTGTGACAACACTGTCTATGTTTAACCACCCTAATGCAACTTAATTCATCTTACAGCCACTTTGGAAAGCTCTTTGCAGGTAAACTGCTGGCAAGAGGCCCAAAGGAAAGGAGGACAATTCATCAAAGATCATTTATTCCCAGCAGTTCAGCTGTACTTTGAAATGGGATGCATCCATCAGGCACTTGATGGCTGCTCCACGGAAGAGCTCTGCCCAGCTCCAGGCCAGGAGACAGATTTTGGTTCTCCAAGTGTTTGGAGAACTCATATTTGGAGTTAGGAACTGCCCAAATCCTAACAAGGAGTGCCCATAACTAAATACTGGCAGTAAAATTAACTTTAACTGTACCCACCAGCCTGTGCCAGAGATGTCACCTTTAGCCTGTCACCACCATCAGCTGCAGTGAGAGGCTGAAAAAACTCAGAGCTTATCAAAAAGCTGCCTGGGACATGACTTCTCACTGGATGAGGGTTGTCCCAGGGAGGAAATGCTGGGGACTCAGAGTGCTTTTATCTGAGAGAGGCAAAACTATGGCTGGCTGCAAACTGGAGTCAGAGAAATACAAATTAGAATTGAAACACGGGATTTTAACAGGCTGGTGTTTATCCATGAGGGAAAAAAAATCCAAAAAAACAACCCCAAAACACTGAAAGTTCCAAGGGAAGCAGGGGATTGTGTTGATTTCATGTCAGTTGTATCTCTGAAAGAAATCCAGAAGTGTGCTGGAGAGATCCTGGGGCTGAGGATCTCCAGTGTGGGGATTTTTCAGGCAGAGAGAAAAATATTGCCATTGATTTTGTTCTCTGAGTGATGGGCAGGGGGCTGCTGCTCCCAAGGTCTGCCAGGGCTTCTTATATTTAGCAAAATGCTGCAAGAAAATTGGGCTCATTCCTTGAAAACTGGGAACCAGGAAGAGCCAGAGAGACAAATAGATGGCTGGCTGCAAACTGGAGCCAGAGAAATTCAAATTAGAATTGAAACACGGGATTTTAACAGGCTGGTGTTTATCCATGAGGGAAAAAAACCCAAAACAAACCACTGAAAGTTCCAGGGGAAGCAGGGGCTTGTGGTGATTTCACATCAGCTGTATCCCTGAAAGAAATGTGTGCTGGAGAGATCCTGGGGCTGAGGATCTCCAGTGTGGGGATTTTTCAGGCAGAGAGAAAAATATTGTCATTGGTTTTGATCTCTGAGTGATGGGCAGGGGGCTGCTGCTCCCAAGGTCTGCCAGGGTTTCTTATATTTAGCAAAATGCTGCAAGAAAATTGGGCTCATCCTTTGAAAACTGGGAACCAGCAAGAGCCAGCACCGGGAGAATTCAAGCCAGGTCACTCTGGGGAAGTGCATTTCAAAATCCTGAGAAGCCCTGGACATTCTGCACTCCCCACTCTGACAGGAGACAGATTGCACATTTCCATGAGCAGCAGCTGCTTACAGGTACAGGCTGCCTAAATAAATTGCTTTATAGTGGTTGGGTTCTTTCTTTGGTAAGCATCTGGTGGTGCAGAAAAAAAGGAGAAAATGCTTCTGTGCAGCACTAAACGAGCACAAGGTTAAAGAAATGAGTGTTGCAGCACTTGAGAAGAGGTTTGCAGGAGAGCCATGTGTGTTCTGTGACATCCCAGCTTCCTCCCTGTGCTTCAGGGGCTGACTCAGAGCCCTTTTCCTGGAGAGAGGTTTGATCTTCACAGCTTCCATGGGCCAGGGCACAAGGAAGGGCAGCAGATGCATCTGCTCTGCTCCTGGGAAAATATTATTGATTCACACTCCTGTGTAAGTGAAATCAGAACCTGCAGCTCCAAGTTCCAGCCTGAATTTAGCAGCCACTGCACAGCACAGCTCCCACAGCCTTGCTCCTGCTCAGGCAGCTTTTCCAAGGGATCTGCTCCCTCCTGCAGGTCCTTAAAATCCCCATCAGAGGATTCCTCTCCTCTACAGAGACATCAGATGGAGCAGAAACCAAAGCTGTGGCTCCTTTCAATCCAGGATTTATCCCTCAAGCTGTCCAGAGATGACTGAGGGTTACAAGATGCTTTTTCCTCTGATGATACTGGCAGGAAAATATTGCAATGGATGGTCCTGCTTTTTGTGAGAGAGGGCCCTGAGAGCTGGGCTGAGCTCCAGGGCAGTGGAGCAGCCTCATGAGCACAGAGAGGGTTAATTCCCTGCTAACTCCCAGATTATCCCCAGCTCCCTGACTTCCTCCATCAGGGACTCCAAAAACTGTTTGAAAAGAAACATTTCTTGAAGAGAGACATTTCTGAACCTAAACAGGAAAAAAAAAGACAGGGACAACACATCTGGAGTGACTCCTGCTCTGCTTTTTTCCACTCTGCACAGGGGGGTCAGGATGAAATCCCTGTGCTGGGGAAGGGAGCAGTGGTTTTCATGCCCAAAAATCCACTTTGCACTGGTGCTGCTGGCTGGGGTTAAAACCTGACAAACTTGAAGCTCATAAAAAGAGGCTGACAAAGCAAAGGAGAATAAAGAAAAGCTTTCAAGACTTTCAAGTGAGAAACAAAGCAGCACTGTACAAAAATGCCTGGCTCTCCATTTGCCTGGAATCCCCAAGGCTGCTCTGCACTGGCAGGCTGCATGGCAATGCCTGATTAGCTTGCACTCTGTGTCCTCACTGTGCTGCAGCAGAGGAGGACAGGGCTGCCAGGGTTTGCAGCAGCTCCAAAAGTCCCAGCACTGCTGCAGTGAAGAGCTGCCTGCATTTTATAACATTTCTTCCCAGGGAGAACAAGATCTGCCTGACAGATGAATGCAGAGACCCAGACACAGGGAATTCACAACCTGGATGGCAAGTTTTTTATGGAATGAGCTGAATTTAAGGTAGGTTGACTCATTGCAGGGGTAATCTGCACAGCTCTTCAGTGGAAACTCACTGGAGTTTTAGCAAACTGCTGCATGTTCAAGCAAAGAAAGAGGCTGGAATGATGAGAGGAGCCCACCCAGAGCTGATTTGCAGATAGTCCCAGGTCAGGCTAATCCTGTGCCTGAGCACTGAAGTGCTACAGAAAGCCTGAGACAGGCAGGTAGCAGTGTGGGATAAAAACAGAGCTTGTTTTGTTCTAAGGAAGGGGGCTGGCCTAACTTTTGTACAGCAAATTCCTTCCTGAGCTGATAAAGGCAGCAGCAGATTGAATATCAAGCCCTCCCAGGGAACACTGTGCTGAAACCTGGAAGGTTTTGTCCCAAATCCCCCTGCAGAATTGCAACTTCCCAAACTACACCCACCAGCCCTGCTTGCCAAGCCTCAGAGCCACAAACTGCTGACACATAAAACCTTCACTTTTTGTATTTCATCTCTGTTTCTCATCCTCTCCTGCAAAAGCTGAAGAAATGACACGATCTGAGGCTGCAAAATGACACTGGTGCCTGGGCTCTGTCCCTGCTCTGCAGCCCAAAGGACTGGGAATATCTGGATGAACTCTTTGGTGTGTGGTGCTGAACAGCCTCTGCAAACCCATCCCTCACTTCCTCCACTGTGGCTTGATGCAGTTAAAAATCCTCCCCTTTGGTTGTCACAGTCTCCTTCAGAGCAGCCTTCAGACCTTTGTTCTCATCCATCTGGAAGCCAAGCCTGCAAGGAAACAAAAGGAAAAACCTCCCTGTGAGCTGGGGAGCTTCAAAGCAAATTGAGAACAGTCACCTGTGTTCTGGGGGAAAAAACAGTGAAACCCAGAGCCCTGAGAAAGAGCAAACTGAGCACCTGCTGCTCCTCTCCCTGAGGCAGGACAGGGTAATCCCAGCATGGAGAAAGGGAGAACATACCTCCTGCTCAGCTCCTCCACCTGAGACTCCAGGGGCAGCTCAGACAGGGGTGCAGAGAGCTCCTCTCTGTCATTCACATGCAAGGGGAGGCTGGGCTGGGCTGTAGATTCAATCACACAATGGAGTTTTAGCAAAACAGCAAATCAGTTTTGGCAGCATGCTGAGCCAGTGTCAAAAAACCCTGAATTTATTCTCTCAAATAATGTACTTAATCTCTTAAATAAATATTTAATCTCCTAAATTCTATGTTACATCCATAATATATCATAAATATATGACAGAATTATTTTAATTTCCTTCCAGCAAAATGAAAACATGATGAATTTATGTTTCAGGGCTAAATACATGCCTACATATGTAGGGAGGAAAACAATGAATTCAAAATATTGAAGTGACCAAAACAAGAGGTCACAAACAGCTGAAAAGGATTGATTTGATATTAATCTTGTAATTGTGTTTCAGATTATGACAGCTGTTGCTTCCTGAATGTCTGGGACAAAGTTTGCACGTGGCACTCATTGAAACAACTTTTGTAAAGCACTTTGATCCTCAGCATAAACAAAATGTAGGTGTTAAATGTACTTCAAGGTGAACTTCAAATCAAGGTTCTCACTCAGGAATGCTTTCCTAAATCAAAGTCTACCCAAAACATGCAGTTCTGCTCACCCCAAAAAAATTCAGAAACTTTTTTCAGGGTTATAGAGAAACATATAATTCAAATTTACAGCTGGGACTGGAGAAGCAAAACCTGTGACCAGTGAATCCCTGCAGTGGAAGGAGGAGCAGAGAAGTGTTCAGGGAGCTCAGAAAGGAGTGCAGGAAGGGAGCACAGGTGTTGCAGAGGATGCTGAACTCATCCCAGCCCTGAGGGACTGCAGGGTGGTCTCTGCTGTAGACAGAAGGCTGAATCATTTTAGTAGATGTCAATAAATGGCTTTTTCTAAAATAATCAATAGCCAGCACTACCTACCTGGACCTTGGTGACATAGGGGAAGGATTTGTGTGGATAAGCCCCAAATAAATGATAAAAATCAAGAAAGCAGCTAAATGAAGAGAACAAGAGGCTGGAGCTGGCTGCAGTCCTTGTAACTGGGAATCCAGCACCAGGTCAGGGAACAGCCAGGCTGGAATCTGTGCTGTGCTCCTACTGTACACTGCAATTGCTGGTTTGTGCTTGTGTTGTCACCTTGGCACATTTCTGTATCCCTTTTCCCAATTCATACCCCTCATAACATCAAATATCTTCAAATTTGGTATTAAAACACTAAATCCTCCTCGTGTGGAATTATCTGAAAGAGCCTGGTTGGAGAGTAGAGAGTACTGAACTCTGACAAAAACAAATGAGAAGAAAAGGCTGCATTGTACAGCTAAAAAATGCTTTTGATCTTGAGACTGTGCTTTACAGGGCTGAGGAAATCCTGGTGTTACTTACCTATCCCTCCTCTGGGATTATTCTTTGATAATTTGGAATTTGGATAAAACAGGAACAAAAGCACAGAAAATGAAAAGCCTGAATGATTTAAAAACACGACTGGGTTGTTTGCAGCTCCTTAGCATCATTATCTACTTCCCTTGAATTGAAGGGGCCAGAAACATTAGACTAGCAATTAGATCAGCTCTCTACAATTTTGTACTTTCAGAAAGAAAGGAAAATATTGTGTTAATTAGCAGGTTCTCTAGTCTCTATTTTGTATTCAAGCTTTTCATTTTTTCTTATTTCCTCAACCACTGGCATGAAAGCATTGAGATAACCTCCATGTTCTGCTGAAGAGGTGTACTACAGACTTGGTTCTTGTACAAACTCCAATTTTGGCACATCACAAAGCTCTCATCAAAGCAAGGGAGTGAAATAGATTGTTACCTACTCATCTCATGGATTTAGAGAGGATTTCTCCTTATTAGCCTTACTGCCAATCCTTTTCTACTTTTGCTTTTAGTCCTTAAGCAGAGGAGATTAATGAACTAAATATTTAGTGAGAAGGGATCTGTCACTAGTGAAAACAGTTTCTTCCTCTGGCTGTGAAATGCCAGCCAGCAGAGGGGAGTTACTAAAACTTTACTACAGCACAACAAAACTTGACCAAAAAGCCTCAGGACCTGGAGAGTTTTTTGTCTCTCTTGGAGCTTGCAAGGGGAAGATTTGATAACAGAACACATGAACACTTCACCAGGTTGTGTAAAAGTCTGAGCACTCAGAAACTCAGTTAAATTCTGTACAAAACAGCACCAAAATGCTCCCACACTTCTGGGATCTACATTTTTCTGCTCTCAGCTAATACAGGTGAGACAACTCTAAGAATCAGTGCTCATAAAAAACCACATGAGAATGAGTCAGTGTGGGCTGGAGCCCCTTCCCAGGACACAGCAATCCTGCTCTAAGGAACAAATCCATCTTTTACAGAGAGGAGCAGGTCTGAAGCACCCATTCAGTCCCCACTCAGTATAAAGGCTCCTCTGAAGGGCTCATCCAAGGTTTCTGATGAGCCCTGTGGTCCCTCTGGTCACCCTAACTCAGCCTGACACCACCCCAACATTTGCCAAATTGAAATTCCCCTCCCTGCTGTTCAGCTTCTGGCATTTGAAGTCTTTTTACTTTATGAAAATACACATAAAAAGGGAAACCACTGGAAAATTTTCCTTAAGAATATGTGCCATTTTATTGGTTTAGACATTTTACAGAATCAGAGTCCTTAAGCAATAAAAGGATCTGATCAGGGAAATAAAAATTTAACATCCACCATGAATTCTTCTTCTTTAACTACGCCAGGGAGGCTTTCATATTTATAGCAGGAGATTATCACGTTCATGGGATAATAAATTACACCAGATCTAATTACTTCATCACCAGCAATAGTTTTTCATAGGCACTGACAGGCCTTAAATTGGGATATGTCCTTTAATTCTGCTCTTAACCTTCAGCTGAATCCCTCAGGCACGAGTGCAAAAGGAGCTCTGGGCCTGGGGGCAGCACAGAGCAGGGAGAAGCTTTTTTTTCCCTGGAATTATCCCATGGAAACACACTGCAAAAATCCTGGTCCCCCCTCAGAGCTGGGGGAAAACCCTCTTCAGTGAAGAAGGGCCAGGATTTTGCCTCCTGCCTTGCTGCTGGCTCTGAGCAGGTCCCATCACCACGTGCAAGGTCAAGCACTGGGCTGGGTTTGGCAGTGCAGCCCAAGTGTTGTCACTGTCTGTAAAGGCCAGAGGTGAAACAGGGGATGTGGCTGTGGCTGAGTGTGCATTCCTCATTCCTATTTTCTGGAAAAATCCCTTTGCCCAGGATTCTTCTCCTGGGAAGTTGAGAAGCCTCAGAGAAAAAAATGAAAACAATTCTTATCTCATTTGCTTCTCCTGTGTTTTGCTGCTTTGGAATGTGTTTGGAGATTGTTTATCCAACAGATGATTGTTTCATTGGTTTCATGTGAATTGTTTTCACTCATTGATCAATCACAGCCAAGCTGTGTTGGGACTCTGGAAGGAGTCAGGAGTTTTCATTATTATCTTTGTAGCCTTCTGTCTGTATCCTTTCTGTATTCTTTAGTATAGTTTAGTATAGCATTCTTTAATATAATAGAGTATCATAAAATAATAAATTAGCCTATAATATAATATAGTATCATAAAATAATAAATTAGCCTTCTAAGAACATGGAGTCAGATCCATCATTCCTCCCTGCCATGGGGCACCCCACAAATAGAACAGCTGAGGGCTTCCCTTTACCTTTTCTGCTCCTCAGGGCAGGCTCCTGGGCAGCAGTGCTGCTCTCTGGATCCACCTGCAGCTTTCCCAGCTGCTGTTCCAGGCTGTCACTCCACCACTGCTCTTCCTGGAGCTTCTTCTCAGCTTCCAAGGCTTTGTCACTGCTTTCTTCCACCCTGATAGGCAAAAAAAAAAAAAAAAAAAAAAAGAGTTCAGCTCATTTGTGTCATGTCTATGTCAAATCTGTCTTGGTACTAAATCCTGCTTTTTTCAACAGAAGGAAAAGAACTTTCCATGCATCCAAAGTAAGAAATCCCAGTGAAATTGTATCAGGTGACTTCTTCTAAATATGCAAAAGAGAATTAACTAATGAGTACAGTTGGAAACAATGGGTTTGTTTGCTCAGATCCCTTAATTCTGGCTCCCTGTGTGAATTTACCCCTCAGCTGAGCAGGGAAGCTGCAGATTGCTGAGGAATAATAAACTGAATTTTTCAGTCGCTCTGGGAAAGCTTGGAAGGCAAATAGTTTATAAAAACACAATCTAACATTTGCGTCAGTTATCTGAGAGGAAGAAAAGAAACTTCTGCTTTTAATAAACATTAGACATAACCATGGATGGGAGAGGGTGGAAAAGAAACTGGTGGTTACATCACAAATAAAGCAAACTGCCTCTCTCCATCCTGCATGACATCTCAGAAAATGAACTGCAAAAATCTGATGTGCACCCACAGATGCTGCCAGTGGGGCAGTGACTGACACCAAGCGATTCCAAGGAGTTTAAGGCTAAAAAAAAGCACAGATTGACTCACTGGATTGGACTGGAAAAGAGAATTTCCCTCCTGACCCCATGGGTGGAAGCTGGTTACTCTCTGAATCAAGAGACTTGATTAGTTTAGTTCCCTCCTAGCTGGCATAACTAAAAAAAAATAAAATTATTACAACTCTAATAAAATTATATCACTGGTTAAAAAATGTAGCTACAGGCAAGACTCAACCTCCTGTGGCAGTGAATTCCCAGGCTGGTGATGTGCTCTGAGACATTTTATTCCTCTCAGTGGTTCTGCATTCACTAAACTTTCATTTGACCCTGGTGTTCCTCTGGCATCCACTTTGCACCAAAAATTAAGGAAAAATGGCAAGATCTGTGGGATTTTTTAATGGAATCATCTGCCAATAGGAATAATTTAAACTAAAATGCTGTAGAAAAATCCCACTTGTAACAATTCCCAGGGCTCATCTCTTGATGTAAGCATTATCTGTGTTACCTGAATTTGTTACAGCCCAGCAGTGGAGGGAAGAGGAGGAAAACCTGATTTTTAAAAATACATTCACGTTGAGATCTGACTGGTGCTATATTACCCTGAGGTCTTCCAAGAGTTATTGCACAGAGTCTCACAAAATTTATGTTACCTGCTTGATAAATGTGTGATAACTGTGGAGCTGCTGAATCATCACTTTATGGCACATTTTACAAGCAATTGTGCATTTCATTGACTCTGTTTTTCATTATCCCATATTGGTGGTGGCCACACTTCAGTTACCACTCACAGCCCCATCCTCCTCTGACTGCACAGTTCTATTAAAGTCGCTGGGCTTACAAACATGAGAAAGATTTTTCCCAGCATGTATTTCCAGAATTTAGCTTTAAAAGCACCTTTTCCACAGTTCTAAAAGAAAAAAAAAATCTATTTTTTTTCTGACTGTGATTAATCATGCAGGACAAAAGTTGTACAAGTGAGAATGATAACTGTGATAAATTAAAGCAAGTAAGCAAACAGTGCTTATTGTATTGACAAGCACACAGACAGGAATATACTTCCAATATTGGAATACAGATTTGGGAATCAAATAACACATACTGGGGAAAAAAACAGTGGCTGAAAGGTGTCAAAAAAAAAAAAATTACTTTGCTTTCCCTTCTCTCCTAAAACATGGTTGGCTTTTATCATCTTACTTTGAATTGAATCATAGAAAACAAAATTTAAAAAAAAACCACTGCTATGCCTCTGTTAAACCAGAATAAATTCATTTAGAAAAGGATATAATGAAACTTAAAAAGAATGTGAAAAGCTTTGGAAGAGAATATTATAACAATAATTACAGTATTTACTACTGATGAATAATATTGCTGCCTCAATAAAGCCATGCATACATAAATACAGCAATTCTGGTTTTATCTAGGTGCAGCAAGCTGGAAGATGGCTCCATTTTTTTCTGCCCTTTGTTCTAAAAGAATAAGAAAAAGAATGAATCATCAGCCAGGCAGGGAAATTGAGCAGAATAAAATTGAAAAGCCCCTATTTAAGGCAAGGATGGCAGTGTGTGATGCACTGTAGTGCACGTCCCAGACTCTGCAGTGCTCCCTGATCCCAGCAGCCCACAGAGGGTGCTGCTGGCAGGATGAGGCTGTACCTTTTCTGCAGCACAGCCACCAGCTCCAGGAGCTTTTCCCTCTCCTCTTCAGCAGGCTGGCACAGAAGCCTCTGTGTTATGAGCTCTCCCAGCAGCGCTTCCCAGCTCAAGCTGTCCGTGCCAGCAGACCTGAGGAAAGCACAAGCACAGAGAGTCTGGTTCCCACCTCTGGGATGAAAGGAATGAAACAAAGGCAGGATTTGAGCACTATCTCCAATACACTTGTCTGAAGGTGAAGGCAGAATGCAGAGCCAGGCTCACTACCTCCCCCCAGCACCCATCTCTAGACTGCAAGAAATAGAACAGAAATATTTGGCTATAAAGTCACTGGGAGTGTCATTAAAAAGCTGCTTCCAGATTGCTTCCCCTCCCCATCACCCCTGAAAACAAACTTCCAACTCTGATCAATTCATTATCCCTGACTCTCCTCTCACTGCTACTGCCAAAGTAAAAGGAGATTCTATCTCCCAAGTGCTACACTAAACTATTAAATGTCCTGCTATTGATTTTCTCCCTCTGAAAGGCTTCAGGCAGCACTTGCACAATGGCTGTTCTTGTGGCCAAAATGTGCTGAAAGGAAGGGGCAGTTTTCCCATGCATCCCATTATTATGTAGTTCATTACTTCTCTGACCTCTCTGCTTTCAGGAAGACCTTCTTTAGAACAAAAAAAAAAAAAAAAAAAAAAAAAAAAAAAAAAAAAGCAGGAGAAATCTTTGTGGTTGGGAGCAAAAATGGAAAAAAATTGATGTCAAACAAGCAGTCAATTACAGAATTAAGAGAGAAATCAGATGTTAGAGCTCTTGGACAGCTTCAGCTAAGAGGAATGGTGCAAGAAGCTTTCATTACAGAAACAAGGCAAGCAAGACAAGGATTTCCAGCAGCTTGCAGAGCATGGCAGAGCACTTTCCTTACTGATAATGAAGTTTATGTACCCACCTTGCAGGTGGGATGAGGAAGAAAGGCTCTGAGGCTGCTGACTCCACGAGCACGTGGCCCATCGCGGACACTGTGCTGGGGGCAGGAAAGCTGGGTTAGGGCTTCACACAGGGCAGTCTTCCCAAAATTCCAGTCCTTCCCCAATGCCTGTGTTTTGTAGGGAAGAGCTCCCTCACCTCACACCTTCACCCAGCACTGGGAGAGGCAATCCCAGCTCTGTGCACTTTGATGGGGATTGCATGTCCCAGATTTTCCTAACAAAGCGACCCCTGCTCTGCAATGCAGGGCACAACTTGGATTTCCCAATGCCCTTTAAAATATATATTTCACACAGCTTTATGTATTTCACACAGCTTTATGTATTTCACCCAGCTCTATGAAACCTGCTTTGTGGAAACCCTCAGGAAGGTCTGTCAGGTTCACTGCTGTAAGAGGAGGAGCCAGCTGATAACACTGGAGTATCACTGCCAGCCTGGATGAGTTTTATATATAATGATGTGTGCTTGGTTAGGACATCCCATTTAGGTGTGTGTCTGTTTGGGACATCCCATTTTAGTGTGGGTTTGTTTGGGATACCAGATTTTGGTGTGTGTGTGTGTGTTTGGGAAATCCCAATTAAGTGTGTGCTTGTTTGGGACATCCCATTTCAGTGTGTGCTTGTTTGGGACATCCCATTTAGGTGTGTGATTGTTTGGGACATCTCATTTAGGTGTGTGTTTGTATGGGACACCAGATTTTGGTGTGTTTGCTGGGACACCCCATTTCAGGAGGTATTTGCTTGGGGGTGTTCATTTCCTCAACACAAATTCAGCTGCCCAAAGCCAAGTCCCTGCCAACTTACCCCACATTTCCTTACTTTAGCTGTAGCTAACAAGAGGATAAAGCCTTAGAATTGTGGAAGTGACAGATGTGCCTTCTGGGCTAGGAGTGGTTAATCCTAAAATCAAGTTAAGTTTCATACTGACAGCCTTGGCCCAGTCTTAAAATGCAGATTTTCACTCTGCCATCTCCAAAAGGTTTAGCATCTATTTATAGAGTTTTTCATTGCACCTTTTCTGATAGGAAAAGATGAGATTCACTACAGCCAAACAGAATTGAGAGTTCATCAGCATATTAAAGTTAACAGAAGGAAGGAGCCTTGCTGACCAATTTATTAACAGCTCTCAGAGTTTTTCAGGATCATTCATTGCCCACCTGACACGTCAGCTCTTTCTGCAACAGAGCCCTTGGCCCTGTACACAAGCAATAATTTATGCATTGCACTTAGTGGTTTCCACAAAGCCATTACCCAGCTTTGGTTCCTGCTTACCATCAGCAGACATGTGAGGTAAAAAAAAAAGGGGATAAAATATAGATTTGCTCCAGGAGAGCACAACAATTTCTGCAGAGTTAGAAGGGGTAGAATTAACACAGTCAGAAGGGTGTAGAAACTTTCAAATTAAAGATGTTTTAAGTCTAACTCAAAACTATAGAATTCTTCTTAAATTTTATAGTAATGCTCTACTTAGGGATACTCAGCTGATTTTAAAGCCAAATTGGGTGTCTAAAGTAATGAGGTAGGAAATTACACAGAAGAGATCAGTTGTAACTTTATCTTGATGAAAAATTTCCCCCATCCCCATCAGACCAGTCTCAAATCCTCACTATCAATTAGACCATGAACTCTTTAGCAGCAATTTAACAGGAAAGGATATAACTTGCTGTGGTAGCATGGTCCCTTTACACAGCCAGAGTGACCCAGAGCCACATCAGTGTAAACACAAATCAGATTTATTGCTGCACTAAGATTAGTGTAATTTACACAGCCCTGAGCGATGCTTTAAAGAGGGTGTTTGGTAAGAACAAATGATGTGGTGTGTTTTCAACATTTTTGCATGTAAATCCTACTCAAAGAGCATTTATTGATTTAAATAATGCACCAGTGATTTAGTGCTTACCTAAAATGGCACTTTGCCTTCATTCCCCACCCTGCTCACAGAAATCTGCTCCTTAGAAGCCCCGTGTCTCACAAGGGAAAAGATTCCCAGGCACTTAAGCTGACCACATAAACATTAGCTGAGCTGCAGGAGAAATAGCTGCACCACCACCATGCCAAATCTAGTCATGTCTGCAAGTCTGTACATCCTTCTCAGTTCCAGGACAAAAGTCCAAGAGATAATGTGATTAGAGATTCCCATATATTGCAAACAGGCTGCCACAGCTGTTGGCACAAAGCACTTGTGGTTTGATGAAACTCCCTGGGAAAACCAAGCTCCTGGATTACTCAAACAACTGGAAATATTGACTTTCTGATCTTACCGGGCAGATTCTGTCCTTCCAGCCTCAGGTGATCCTGAGTGCTCAGAGGGTGGTGGATGAGCAGCTCCTGACTTGTCCTATGGATGGGCAGAATTCTTCTGTTAATGGTGGAGCATGTTGTAAAAGCAATTACATAGTTCAGAGGAAAACAGCTGCGCCGATGCCAAAGCAGCAGCTTTTGATTATTGCTACAAGCCAGCCAGAACTTTTGATTTACAGGGCCTTCTCAGAAGCTCTGCTTTAATTCCCATCCATTGCAGGATGAAAACAAAGCAGAAGTCAGTAAAAAGGGCAGCTTCATATGAAATCAGAGTGCACTAATAAACCAACTGAGCTGGCAGTGATGCTGCTGCACTGTGGGTTGTGTCCCTAAGCCAGGTTTGATCCGGGGTTCAATGCTCCAGCCCCCACTCCTGAGGTATTTGGGAGATTCACAACCTCACCAACCCAGGAGGGTTTTGGATCAATGAGAATGGGATGTCTAAATACTCTTCACAATTCCTGCCTGTGAGACAGCAGCAGCTGCTGATGTTGGTGTGACACATTTGTTTGCTTCCTGCTTCCAGCAGCCAAAGGTGCTGAGCACTGAGGAGTCCCCAGTGCAGCCCCACGTCCTGCTGTCAGTCAGTGACAGTCCTGACATGGCCCAGGTGTGGATGTGATTGGTATTTCTGTGTTTGCTGCTGCTGAAACAGCCTCAAGTTATGCACAAAGGAACTGAGGAGTCACAAAAGAGAATTCCTGCTTTATCATTCTATCAGGAAAGACTGTCAGCAGGACAGGGATCACTGTCTGGAGGCAGTGACCATGTCAGATAACAAAGGACAAGGAAGTGGAAGAGCAGATCTGAGGTGATCACCAAGTGTGCTCCTCTAATTAATTTGTTTGCCTACCTGATGTGTGAGCTGCCCAATCTCCTCCTCCAGAGTTTTAACCTTTGCTTCTCTGTCAGCCACCAACTGCCTGAGCTCATCTATCAGGGTGCTTTGTTTCTGAATCTCAGGGTCCATCATCTCCTTGTTCTCACCCTTCTTCTGGCTCAGGCCCTTTAAAATCTCCTGCATTTGCTTCTGCTGGCTCTGGTAAAAATAGAAACAGGTGAGATCTTTATTTGGTCCACAATGATTATTTTAAACCTCCCCAAGACAAATATCCATTTAGGAATGGTAGAGCAAGTCCCTGCCCTGCCAAGCCCATTCCTTGGTGGGAGCACACTGGTGTCACTTTGGCAATTTGATTTGTTATGTTAACCTGAGCAACGTTCAGATTCAATTTGCTGCCAGCTCTGCTGCTCAGTGTAGCAGAAAACAGAACAAGAAAGGCTGGCCTTTGATAAAGAAGTGATTTTTTTTCCATAAACTGAATGAAACTCAAGATTTCAATGTGCTTTTTGTGGAATTAGAACATGATCAGATCCTGTGATAGTGATATTAAAAGCTGAGGGTACTGTGGGGTGACAGATATGAGGCCAGGCTGCTTCACCAGTAGTTTTGGAGGTTTTTTTCCACACTGACAAATCTAATACCTGTCAGGCAGTTTGTTCTGTCAGGCCAACAACCTGCAAGTAAAATGCTTTTGTGATAGAAGGGATAAAAGAGATTAACCATCCCTTCCCAAATAAACTTGCATCTTTCTGTACTAATTTTAGTGGAAATGCTCAGAGAAAGTGACAAGTGTTCTTTGGCACCCCTAATCTGCTGGTCAGCACCCACAGGGCCTGGTGGGAGAAGGGTGAATGCCAGCTGAGCTAAAACCTACCCAGAGCAGCAGGGAAATCTGGGTGGTTTGAAACTAGTGAGGAGTTGGATCAGGAAACACAGAATTAACCCTGCTAGGAGGTGGTGTATGAATTTATTTCTATCTCTAATAAATTTGCTATTTTAATTGAGGAAGGCTGCTTAAAACCATGGCAGGACCATGACAGGAGCCATTTATTTCTTTCTCAGCATCTTTGAGCCTTTGTTAAAACTCTTGGTTTTGAAGAGGCCAAATCCTCTCAGCCCCTGCAGGTGAGTGTGCACATGGTTTAGTGCTCATGGTTCAGCTTGTGTGTGGTGGGCTGTGTAACAAAATAAATGGAAGTTTTGTTACAAACAAAAAATTCCTCCAGGCCTGCAGGCATTTTAAGGGAAAAAAAAAAATCTACCAGTGGAGCTGAAAGCAGAACAAAGAACACAGGCCTTGGGTCAGACTGAAGCCCTTCCTCTACCTACTTCAATCCTTCTGCAAAATGTTTCTGCAGTTCCTGCAGCTCAGGGCCACTTGGCTGTCACTGTCACACCTGGTGCTGTCTCACAGCCCTTACAGGACCTGATCCCAAATGCAGGAGGGCTTCAGCTGACAGGAAAACCTCTGGCTGTCACACTTGGATCCATCAGGCTCCTGCACACCCTAAGGCTGTGTGTGCCATGGAAGGACATCATGTTTTATCACCCATAGAACAGGGCTGGGGCCAACACAGACTGTACCAGCAAGGCATCTATGAGCTCATCATCGTGTTTCCCTTTCTCCAGCAAGGTTCCAATCTGGCCCTTCAGCATCTTCACTTCTCCACACAGCATTTGGTTCCTGGCTCTTGAGGCATCAAGTTTTTTTTTCAATTCCTCGTGGTTTTTTTGGAGAGTGTTGTGTTGCTCAGAGAGTTTCTGCAGTGATGTAAAAGGAAAAGAAAGTTATAACTTATCACCAGGCCTCAAGTGCTGTGGTGAGCAAAAAGAATCACACATTACCTGGTAGAATCTAAAAAATGGGACTGGAATACTGTATTATTCCTAAGGAAATAGAAATTATAAATGCTACTGGCTGCCTGCTTGCCAACATCCAAAAAGGGTCTGTCTGCTCAGGAATCCAGGTGGTCTGGGTAGATTCTCCATTATTCTGGATTCTGATTCTCCATTATTCTGTTGATATGGAGAAGTCCTACAGATCCAGGAGTGTGAGGGGATGTCTGTATTTGGGATGAAGAATGCACACCTGGCCAAGGGGTGAGAGGGCTGCTAAGGAGTTTGGGTGCAGCTGTAGCAGGGCTTGGCTGTGAAGTGGGGCAGAGCTTCCTCCACCAGACCAAGTGGGTTTATGAAATGGTTTTAGGTAGGGTGCAACACACCCTGAAGGCAGAACAAGCTATGACACACTGCTCCACACCCAAACAGAACTCTGTCAGCTCACAGGATTCTACCTCCAAAGATTCCCTCTTTTCTTTCTCCAAGCTGCGAATCTTCAGCAAGTTCTTCTCTTGGACTGACAATTTCCTTGGATCAGGAAATGCCAGCAGTCCCTCATCCATCTCCAGCAGTGAAGTTCTGATCTTTTGCTGATTCAGTTTATGCTCCAGCTCGTGAACCTATGGCACAATGATGACAACTCACCCAGAGCTTCACCAGGGGCACAGGGCAAAGAGGACACAGCCAAAGGCAGCTCAGATTATTGCTTGATATTTTCATGGTTAACTAAGACACTAGCAGTGTCTGGTCTTTCAAACTGAAATTTAGCTGCTAATAAACATGCAGATTTTAAGGCATCTGTGCAGGATGGAGATGTGGGACACATGGGAGATCAGTGCCTTTGTGGAGCCACATTTGGAGGCCAGACAGGCACTCCAGAGCACTGGAATTGCTGCTGTGTGAATCCAAGGGAACTCAGCTGTCCATTGCTCACTGCAGGCTGCTTTCATTGTCAGTGGAAGGAACTGGGCACTTCCACAGCTCAGTTCCTCTGCCCTGCTTTGGAGGAACCTGCCTCACTTTTGATCCAGTGACTGGATTTACAAGATCCCCACTGACTACAGAAGGGGCCTGAGGAGTCTGGATCAGAAAGAAATCTGCACATTAGAGCAGAGAACAGTAGGATCAGTGGTCAGATGAACCCCAGGCAGGGATAAAACAGGGGGAAAGGGAATTTGCTCAAGGGAAAGCAGAGGTTAAAAATCTCAGTCAAAATGCAAAAAAAAAAAAAAAAAAATCAGTTTGATGGCATATAATTGAACAGCAGGAAAATAGGAAAATTACATATAAAATTGCCTGAGAGAAGTTTTATTTAGATGCAGACAAAACTGCCTCCCTGCCTCCTGCTGACATTTCAGCTAAACTCTGCCCTTCAGAAGACTCAAGAGTTAAAGATTTTACTGAAGCTCCTGAGGGAACAACTTGAAAACCTGATCTGGCCTCAATTCTTCCCATCTGACTCCAAGCACTGAACAAAGGTGTCTAAGTCAGAGCACAGACACTGACAGGGCTCCTTCTGTTCTCAGTGGAGAGAAGCACCTTCAAAACACCCTGGGACTTGAACCGGGCTGCCACAGCTCTCCAAGGTCACTGAACTCCTTCCTTTGACACAGATGTGAAAGATTCCCAGCTGAAATAGCAAAGCTTGCAGGGCTGCAGAGTCATTAACATGGTGTGCACACATCAACAGAGAGATGCTAAGAATTAATGAAGAACTAACAGTACTTTTACCTTAATTGGAGGTGATATCTGTACTTAGAAAGAGAATTCCAGCTGAAATGTGTTCCAGCCACTGTGCAGGGCTGTAACTCACCTTGCTTTGGAGAAGGACAATTTGCTGAGCTCGCCCACGCCAGCTGCCAGAATTGGTCAAGAGACTTTGGATATTCACATCTTCCCCAACTTCTTTGGCTAAAATCTGGGAAAAGGGATTGACATCAACAATAAGGCTTAAAAGGATGTGTTTGGGAGAAGGAAGGAAAAGCAGCTCTCTGTAACAGGGAGCACAAGCAGTTTTCAATATCCACAATTATTTGTGATAGGATGAATATTTACCCATAATTAACCAGGAGCAGAGCAGAGGTATTGTCCTCATACACACCAGGAATTGAACCAATCTCCCTTGCAAAATTCTGACACAGCCAAACTTAGTATGAAGAGCATTTAAATTATTTATAAAAAGGTCAGCAGAGCTCTATTTTTAGGACCATATTCTCTACTCTGATCTGCATTGCAGGTCTCCTACACAAAGTAGGGAAACCAAAGAGAATCAGAGCACATAAGAACACTTAAATCCATCATGAATCAGAGGAAAAGGTTATTCTGGATGTCATTCCAACAAACTCTTTAAACACATGCTTTAGTTCAAGCAAGACCTTGAATCTCATTGATTCCCATGGCACTGGAGCTACATTAAAAGTAAATACATAATTAAATGTATGGGAAAGGAGGAATGAACCTGGATGTCACAAACAGTTCTGCTGATCTGGGACTTTAAAACTCAGAAGGATTTGTGTCCAATGGACAGTGGGAGGCAAAACATGAGATCCCTGTGTCCAGGAGCACAATTTCAATCCCAACCCCTACCCTTGTGTCTTCCTCAGCTCCCTCCTCCACTGGAACAGCTCATGGGGGCCAACCAAAGGCCAAAGCCCCCCAGTTTCCCAAGACTTAACCTCCTGCAGGGGTGCCAGCCCCAGACTGCTCCCTGCAGTGGTACCTTTTGAGTCAGCTTCAGTTCCTGTTTCAAATTCTGGAGCTGGTTTCGATATTCTGTCACTTTTCCGTTGGCTGTGCTCAACTTTTCTTGCAGTGCTTTCACCTCTGGATTTTCAGCCTTGGAGGAGAGGAATGTATTTGGTGAGAACAGAACCCTCAGGGAAAAACTGAAGGGATTAACATCTATGGAGCCATCAGAACCACTGAATTATTTTTTCCAGACCTAATTTTTGGGGCATAGAGGGGGTACAGGGGGATTTGGTCCCAAAACTGGTGACAGGGACCTTGTTCTACAAAGGAGCTGAGTATCAGCTGCTGATTTCCTCATTTTTGTTAAAATTCCTACCAAGCTTCCTTCCAGCTTTTTCAGAGCTGATTCCTTGATTCCTGCAGCATCACCACCAAGGGAATGGATTTTTTCTGCAGCTGCCTGTAGCTGGAAAAGAACCCCATTGTTAGTGTAGAATGGATGCACAGAACAGCATCACTCCATGGAGTATTAATTAGCAAAAAATTAAAGTTGCATGTTTATGTACTCTAAAAAACCTTAATTTTCCATTTTTTTGACACTATCAGTAGGAAAGCATAATTTTTTTTTCTTTCTGAAATGCTTCCTAAAGAATCATGCTGTATTTTACTGTGGAAAACTTCAGAAGATATCTCTGACTTGCTGAGATGGGGTCAAATTTCAAGTATGGAGACTCCTGAGGCATTTTATCACAAAAAGTATCTCAAATGAATGTTTATATACATAAATCCAAATCTTGTCCAGCCCAGAATATTTCATAAAAAGCAAATAGTACTTAATAGAGAAACACAAAAGGAGAAATCTACCTGACACCCTAGAACTGAGATTTAATGGTGTTAAGGTTCTTTTTCTTTAGCTGGGACCTCTAAAGCAGCATTTTTTAACTGCTTTAAATAACTTATTATTTAAGAATAAAAACTCTGTCTCCTCTTGCTTGCCACAGCAAAGGAAAACAGACATACAACCCCTCCTGCTCTGAATCATGCCCTATGCTGCTGTTGCAAAGATTTTTAAATGGATGAGAGTGCAGGAATTTGGGACTGGAAAGGCCAGGAAGTGTTGCTTTAAAAGTTTGGGACTTCATTCTTTGAGGTGGGTGGAAAATCTTGATTATTTGCCTGAATTAAGGAAGGCTCTAAGGAAGAGCTCCTTCATTAAAAAAGGGCATCTGGGGAAAAACTCACTCAGGGCCAGCTCTAATTTCACCCTTTTTCATGGGGTTAGGGCCACTCTTTCTATCCAGTCCATAAAGTTCTGTATGAACTGATAATGAGGAATTTCAGCTGGAGCTGGCAGCTGCTGGCTTCAGTTCTGAGGAAATTTTCTGCAAACATCCCTTTGCTTCCATGGCCCACCCTTTGCCAAGTGATTGTTCAGTGGCCACACCTTCCATTCTGTTTGGGGTACATAATTATGGTAAAATACTTATGATTTACAGATTTTTCTGTTCTCATGCAAGGAAAGAGCTAAAAATAGGTAAAATAACAGTGTTTTCCAAATATCAGTCTACATTTTTGATAGATACCTCCCAGTGTCTAACCTTGCTTTCATTTTACATCATTTCCATCTTTATCTTCTTCCTGAAATGTTTGTGTTCCTCTCTTTTTGGGCCAAAATCTGAGAATGTTTATGTTTCTGTTTGAATAATGTTCATTCCACTTCTGCAGTAGGGGAGAGGAACCAAGTTGATTTTTTCTTAAGTTATTCATGAATTGCTCCATTACTTGTGTGATTTTGTAGGTCCCAAACTACACCTGATACTTGTTTGCCAACCTGCCAACTGTTTGACAAGACCCCTGTGACCAGAACACTGTGGATTTATGCAGGAGTTCTCAAAAATTTAATTTAATCTATGACTTCTTGATCTTTCAGGTAGCTGGGGTGCAATTCAGGTAGATGCATGAGTCATGATAATAAGTGATGGTGAAAGGCTG
Source organism: Molothrus aeneus (assembly GCF_037042795.1). Classification (NCBI taxonomy): domain Eukaryota; kingdom Metazoa; phylum Chordata; class Aves; order Passeriformes; family Icteridae; genus Molothrus; species Molothrus aeneus. Next base: position 2,779,164 of record NC_089646.1, on the reverse strand, counting down.
AGTGAAAATGCAGCTGTCAGCATTATTGATTTATTTAACTGATGTCTTCTAAGAAAGCAAAGTTCAGAAAAAAAAATAAAAGTAATAAAAAAATCACCAATACTGTGTAAGGAAGAGGGGCAGTAGCCAAAGGACAAAGCAAATATTGACATCAGGACATCTCCTTTTCAATTCAGCAGCCACCTGAGCAAAATTACTTCTGTGAAAGGTTGGCAAAAAGTCACAGTAAAGTAGAAAATTTAATCTGCCTGAATGAAGATTTGCTGTCTTATATGACAGAGTTTGGTGTTGTCTCAGCTCTGTAAGTACTTATTCCAGAAAACAGCTTTCATTACAGGGATAACAAAAGCTTAAAAGATTAAAGAACTAATTAGTGACTGGTTTTAACGAGGTGGGAATGTAAGACATAAAGGTGTGAAATTTGCTTTTCCTCACAAAAAAATAAATAATAAGAGAAATAGCATTGACAAACTGGTAGAAAAGTCTCTGAGCTTCTACAAATGAACATTCCTAATTGTTGTTTAATAAATCCTTGGCTCATTATAACTGCAGAAGTGAAATTTGATTCCTCTGCCAAGGTGAAACAGCTGAGGGAACATCATGGACAGAAATGACCACAACCCAAAGCAAACACGGATTTAAGAGCAAATTCAACACGGGAACATGAACCAAATCCATTCTCTATCCCAGAGGCTGGATTTCCATGTTTTATCACACAAAAAGAACAAGAAGAATGCCTCACTTCTCTCTCCAGCTCCTTGACTCTGTGATTCAGCTGCTTCACTCTGGCTCTCTCACTCTCAAACTCAGCAGTCACCTCCCGATTCTTTTTGGCCAACTCCACGATTTTAGTGGCAGCCACGTCTCCAGCTAAACCAGACACCCCTGAAAGGAACACATCAAAGCAGAGGGCACATCTCACAGGCAGGATTCAGAACAGAGCAGGCTTTTGTTCTCTGTCACAATGAACTTGCATTGTCCCATCCCTTCCTCTCTGAGCTGTGCCAGGCACTCCAATGAACAAGTGAGGGAAGAGATGGCAGAGGTGCCAGCTTGATGGGTTGGTCCTTTGATTCAGCAGCACACCACAGCCACATTTCACACTGTGGCAATGTTTATACACATAAATCCAAATCCTATCCAGCCCAGAATATTTCATAAAAAGCAAATAGTACTCAATAGAGAAATATAAAAGGAGAAGTCTACCTGACACCCTAGAAGTGAGATTTGATGGTGGTAGTAGCCACATTTTTACCTAGAGAGGGCAGTGGTGTTTCCTGCTCGCTGCTGGGAAGGACAGCTGGGAACAGGATTTTTTGGCATTATCACAGCAAAAGGCAACGCTCTGCTTTGCCTGGTTGTTTACTACAGGAGGAGCTGCTGGAACAGAGGTGTGAACGTTTCTAGACATCAGTCCTCAAAGGTCAGGCACAATATTACAGCTGGGTCCTGGACAAGGTCCAGGGAATTTCATTGTGCCTATTTATAACTCCCTTGGGATTACACAGGGAGCTTCACTGTCTGACTCTTTTAATTGCTCTTTCAATTAGCCACGTCACTGGCTCCCTCATCAGGGAGGGTTTGATTAGTGCCACAAACAGAGCACACCCCAGGCCTGGCTGTTGTGTCACCTGGCTCTGGTTAACACCACACAGGTGAAGCAAAGCTCTTGTACAAGTGCAAAATCAATGTCGTGGGCAAACAATGTCCACAGAAACTTCCAGCTCAGTGAGGAACATGAGCCTGCAACAAGAAACCCTTGGTGGGGGTGTGCAGACTCAACTTGGCTGCTGTCATTGCTCTTAACTCTTTCATCCTCCTTCAGAGCCCTGCAGGAATCACTTTTCTCTGATATTCATGAACTGGGGTGGGATGAGAGGTGAGAGATCACTCCCAAGTGAATGCTGAGGCCCATACAGAGACATTCATGGGACCACACAGAACACAGCTGGGAACAGAATTTGTTCCTATGCCACTGTTTAGAAACCTTCTAAAGAACACAATTTATTGTTTTAAATGAATTTATTTTAAAAGTATTTAAAATGTTTTTTTAAAAGCAATTTAGATCAATACATTATTTTCAAAAGCACTATTCCTTTGTGTGATTTGTGTTACTCCTCCCACCTAGGAGCTACTTTTACCACAGTTTTCAGGATAAATAATGGCTGCTGAGAATCACAGTAAATACTAAATTAACCAAAGCCAGGTTGCTGTTTCCATGTTAAATTGCTGGTCTTCAAATGCATTGCACACACTCACCCCAGGCTTTTCACTCCCAAGCAATGTGGGGATTGCCACAATGCAGAGAGGAAAACAGAGGCAAGGGATTGGCATCAGCCAGAGGAGCTGCACCAGCACATCTGGCTCCTCTGCTGACCAGGAAGAGATCATCACCTCTCCTAAGCACAAACTACAGCTGCTTTTCAAGGATTAAGGTGGAATTTCATGACATTTCGTTCTCTTCGTTGCTGGTTTCCCCTTCTCTTCAAGCCTGGTTATCGCTGCTGTCCTGACCAACAGTGGCACCCAGTGGAGGAGGTGCAGCCTGCACAGTTCCGTTGTCAAAAACCACCAAAATCACTTTAGAACCTGAATTTTGCATTCATCCAGCATCCTTCCTCTGCCCTGTTCAGGCAGGAAAAAAAGGAGCCTGAATAAGAAATTTAACCCTACAGAGCAGAGAAAGCTGCAGCACAGCTCTTTAACACTAACAGCAAGTTTTCCAAAATAATATTTTTATGGAACTTCATTATTTTTGTGCCAATAACAGCAAGCTTACAGTTTTATGAGGAACAGAAATCACTGTGTACCCTAACAGAGCACAATTCTTTTCAGGGACACTTTTTGGTGATCAGCATCAAGCAAACCAACATGGGGAGAACACAAAGTTGCTGTGTTTACCTGACAGAGCCAACCTCTCCTCCCTTACTCTTTTCTGGAGCTCCTTTATTTCAAAATCTTTCTCTGCCATCAGTCTGTAGAGCCTGCAGTTCTCATCCCGGAGCTCTCGGAGCTGATCCTGCAGCTGCTCATTCTCAGCCTCAAAGAAACTGGGAAAAAATTAACCAGAATGGTAAATAATGCACAAAGAGGTGCTCCTAGAAATAAAATAATGAAACAACTGCATGATGGATGGGCTGAGCTTATCAGGAGTGAGTTTATTGAATTAGGCAGAATGTCCTAAACCTCAGATAAGAACACAAGCTGATTATCTGATCTATTTAGATAACAACTCCTTAAAAAAAAAAATGCACTTTCTTGAGCTATCTGGGGTAAAACATCACAGAACAGGTTGAGGTTACCAAATAGTGTCATCTCAGTGTTACTTACCTGCTTCTTCAGAGGAAATCAGGCAGCATTCAGCATGTGGGACATTCAGGCTTTCTTTTCTATACTTGACAAAGCCAAGAGAAGCCAACAGAGCATTGACTATAAAGCTGCCCCTGGGGTCTTTTAAAAAATCAATGTTTTAGAGCAATTCATAACAGACCAATTTCCCATGTCCTCAGCTGATTCTCCTGGAACCCTGTGAGCATCAGTTTGTATTGTTAATGGTGCCTTTTGGAATTCATTTAGAAACAGAGAATGCTCAAAAAAAGCCCTCTGAATGGAAAGAAACAGCCCTGCTTCTCCTATTCTTCAGGACATTTAGCAACATTTAAAGGTTTCATCTCTCTAAGATGTCCAGAGAATTAATAACTTTAATCCCTTTATGGCCCTGATGTGACGGGTCCTTCAAATAATAAAATCCAGGAGCTGTGGCCTCAGGGGCTCCATTCAGTTGTGGGAGTTCAGAATTATCTGAGCTCACTGACACAGGGTCCTTGAGAAAACTTGGGATTTAATAAAATTACCCACTCACAGGTGACATTTGGGCTGCCCACCTGACCCCAGCTGCTGCTGGTGCAAGATGCAGGTCTCCAGTGCCCTGGGATTCCCATGTGGAAGTTCCTGATAATCTACAGCATCTCAGTTATCCAGACACCTAAATCAGCTGGATGAATTGACTCCTAGATTCTCATTTAACCCTCAATATTTACACTTTGGAGATGTGGTTTGGACAAAGCCTGGTTGATACAGTAGGTACCTGTAAACACAACCAAGTCAGGTGTCTCAATAATCATCTCAATTTTTTTTATTCCAAAGTTTTTGCAAGCTCTCAGCACCCCTAGGACCTGAGAGCTTTTAAATGCACCCTCCATCTGCCCATGGACCCCTGAAAGCACTGCCATAAACAGCACAGGCAGTTTAGGAGAGGATTCACAATGCATAATTAAGAAATGCACTTGTGTTTCAAAGCTGCAAATCAAAGGGAGATCAAAGGCAGCTGTTCACAAAGGAGAAGAAAGCAAAGAGCAATGTGAGCAAAGGCAGAACTGAGTTATTCCCACATGAACCACTCAGAGGAGTGAGCAACAAAACTCAGATCCAATTAGAGACACTTGAACCAAAAGATTTTGAACAGTTGGGGGATTAACGTGGAAAAAAGGTTCTAAGCTCTTAACACACCTGAGCAGTGAATTCTTCTGAGAGCTGGAGTCCAAGTGTTGAGGAAAAGCACTCAGAGGAGGATGGACAGAAATCCCAAGTGCACAGAGCTGGAGTCTTCTCTGAGGAACTTCCCACCCCACCCCACCCCAGAGTGACTCTCCCTGTCACAGAGGCTACAGAAAATGAGCCAAAAGAAATGGGCTGCCAAAGGTGCCCCTTTTCACTCTCCTTCAAGGAATCAAAGCCAGGTGGAGCTTATGAGCAGGGCTCTGCCCGGAATTCAGGTGGTTTCCCACATTGCCTGCCCTGTTCAGGCCAAAAAAAGTAAGGAGTGATTTAACTTTTGTCAAATTGTGTCTTTCCCAGCTCTTGTTACAGATTCTGCACGTGATGGGGAGAGTCACTTAGATACATTCAAGTACAACAAACAGAGAAGGGAGGATAAAGTTGCAGAGAGAACATAACAGAAAGGCAGGAATATCAGCTAAACACTTGTCTAAACAAGACTGGGGAGTAGGATGGGAGGAAGGAAAAAAGAATTCCCAAGGCTCAGAGGAAGGGAGACTTCTGAGAGGAAAATGTTTTCTGATTGCTGCTATAAACAGCAGTGACAAACTCAAATCACTGTCACTGCAGGCCATGTGGAGTCCTGTGATCCTGGAACAAGCCTCTGATGTGTTGTCATGGGAATATTGCAGAGAACATCCTGGTGAATCCCTTCCAAAAACAAATCCTGCCTGGATTTGATCACTCACAACCACTCTGCTGAATGTACACGAGCAAAGGACAGTCCAGATCTATCTGCCACACCTGCCATGTTAAATGAGGACTTTTGACAGTGACACAGCAACAGAGATGAATAAAAAATCTGGGGTTACTCAGGCCTAAAGTACTGAACTCTAAATAGCAGAGAACTACTGGGCTTTCCTGTGCTCTGCACACTGCCCAGGCTGTGCCATGGGAGCACCTAAATCCCTTTCCTCTGCCAAACATCTGAACTATGGGAATCAGCCTCACAGGAATTTTTTAAAAATCAAATTTCCATCATAATCTTCTACAGATTATCAGAAAACAATGTTGAAGGGAAGGGGTTGGACTGGGGGCTAAACTTGGCAAATCAGAGAGCTCTGGTGAGTGCATGAAAATTTCTTGACCTGGCTTCACTACTGCCACAGAGCAAAGCCCTGAACAGCTGATGTTGCAGTAAGGTAGAAAAATCATAAAGAAAGGCTTCATAAAATCAAGCCTGCTCTGTTAAAATCAATGGCTGGTCTGGTCAAAGCTAATAGTTTGCAGTTCCCATGTGAAAGCAATCCTAGTGTGAGCAGTTCATTAACATAACAATCTATTCCTGGGTGAAAAACAACGGGTACCTGTATAAACTGTTTTTACACTGTTAGAAAAATGAAAACTATCCCTCACAAACAACTTTTCCTGCACTTATACCCCGAGGATTTGAGTGACCAATCAATACAGAGTAACAACTTGTTGCTAACCAATAAGTTACAGAGTAACAACTTATTGCTAACCAATAAGTAACTGTCAAGCAAAATACTGAGCAATTGGAGTCCCACATGAAGTCTGAAAAACTGAATAAAAAGGAGTTATGTGAATAAAGAATGGGCTTTTTCCACCATGAAGAAATGGAGTCCCATGTGATTTATTCCCATAGCCAGCAGTGCAGACACCTTTGGGTGTGTCCAGCCCCAGACCTGCTCTAGTCAAGAGCATTCATTGGGTCAGAGGGAAAGGCTGACTGCAACCTGGGAGGAAGAGACATGATCTGAGCTGGGGCTTTAAATCTCTGCTCCAGTACTCAGCTCAAAGGAAAACACAAGATTAAGGGATATCCATTCCAAAATGCCCAATGTCCTGGTAATCTTGTGATCCACTAAATCAGGATATACTGCAAAGAAATCCCAGGGAAAACTTCTGCACTGCAGGCCTGTGGCTTGCTCCCACTAGCTGCTTTGCCTGTGTCCATCTTTGGAAATTATTCCTGTAGAGAACCTATTAGTTTAAAGCTAGGCAGGAACTAAGCAGCAGCTCAGAGGGTGCCAGTGACCCCAAAAGGCTGGATTGTGTCAGGTGGTACCTGGCTGCCCCTTCATTTGTAAAATACTGACATTAAAGAGCACAGAGCACAATGCCCTGAGGATAATTAGGGACAAGGAGAATCTGCTCAGGATAATGAAAGCCCAGTGTGTGAAAACAGAAAGTGTCCTCTCAGCTTAATAATACTGAGTTTCATGAGATCATAAGCAAAATACACTCCAGTGACTTCCTGAAGGAATGGTGCTGCCAGACCTTTACCTTTTGCTGGCATCTTCCTTTACAGGAGGTCCTTTTTTAAACAGGTTTAGATCACTCAGTGCTCTTACAGTCTCCTTTGTGCTGCCAGTGCTCTTCTGCCTGTCCTGCTTCTCCTTCTTGGCCTCCATCAAATTCTTCAGCCGCCTTTGCTGCTGCTCCTGATAAGCCTTGAACTGGCTTTTGAAATCTTCAGTCACTTTTACCTCTGGCTCCATTGTTTACTAAAAGCATAAGGAGAGGAAAATAAGAAGTGACAGAGAGCAGAGATCAGCACTGCTCTGAGAAACATCCCCTTCTGGCAGCTGCTCTGCAGCTTTTCCTCCCTGACCTTGCCCAGTCTCCCACCTCTGTCACAGACATGTTTTATGAAGAATCCTTTTTGCCAGGATCTTTTCTCCTGAGAAGCTGAGAAGCTTCAGCTTCTCCATGTTTTGCTGCTGTGGAATGCAACAGGTGCATCTTTGATTGGTCTCATGTGGTTGTTTCTAATTAATGGCCAATCACAGCCCAGCTGTCTCAGACTCTCTGGTCAGTCACACGATTTTATTATCATTCCTTTCTATTCTGTTCAAGCCTTCTGATGAAATCCTTTCTTCTATTCTTTTCGTAGAGTTTTCATTTATCATTTTGTTTTAATATAAGATATATCATAAAATAATCAATCAGCCTTCTGAAACATGGAGTCAAGATTCTCATCTCTTCCCTCACCCTGGGACCCCTGCAAACACCACCACACACCTCCTCCTCCTCCTCCTCCTCTCCAGCCCTGCTTCAAGTCCCTTTTCCATAAATGGCTTTTAAACAGCCCTTTTAAAAAAAGCTTTTGGTTTTTTTTTTTCACTCCAGAATTCAAAAAGCAACGTTTCCAAATGTTCCTAAACAGACCTGCTTAAATAAACATTTTAACAGAGGAGCAGGCTGGGGCCAAATCCCAGCCAATGTGGCAGCCAGGCCACACTGGAGTGGTTGGGACCCTCCAGCCTCCCTGCCCATGTCCAGGAAAGGTGCAAATCCCCCCATTTTTGGGTTCATGAGAGAGAAAGAAAAATATTTTTTTCCTTATGATCCCTTCAGGCAAGACAAAAGTGTGGCTTACACCTTTCCTGCAAATTACTGAGTGATACCAATAAATAACTAAATAATAACACATTAATTATTAAGTATATTTAATTATAACAATATATTATGAATAGATATTTTTAAATATTAATATCACTACCCAAACATTTTCTTAGGATGACTAAAGCCAGTTTTCTGATAAATTGCAGCCCCTTTCTCCTTCTGTTTGACATTTATTGTGGGCAAAAAAAACCCCCCTATTGCACCTTTGGTCTATTTATAATACATAAATACCTCCAAAGGCACGCCCTGCACTGAGTAATTATCACAGGGCCTTTCCCACACTGAGGGAAATCCAATTATCCTGATTAATGCACCAAAAGGCAGAGTGTCCCTTTGTGTATTTTATGGGCAGAGAGTCACCTGGACAAGGTGCAAAGAGCAGAGTCTGGTGCCTCTGCACAGCCCACAGGGCTCTGGGCATGAGGGATCAAAGAATTACTGAGTCAGTGAGGCTGGAAAATTAATTTTAATTGATTAAAGGCGATTCTGAGATTTAGAAAAAGCCTACAGAGATAAGGAGCCCATTCCATTTACTTAAGCAAACTGGATATAAAATTTAGACAGCTTTTCTGGGTTCAGTAACCTTTGGGTTGATAATTAAATTTCTAATTAGATTGGATTTCTTGATAGGTTTAGCTACTGACCTTAAAGATAGCAAAGATAAGCAAGAACATCTTCAAAGAATAGCTGTCTCTGTTCTGAAAATATCCTAGAATTCTTAGTAGAGTAACTATTTTAGGCTTCATGATTTTTCTCAGAATTTTCTTTACTTAGACTGCATTGCTGATTAATTTATTATTTCGTAACTTATTGAGTTATTTACTCATCTATAGGCCAGAAATGTGCATGGTACTCAAGGTGCAGCTCCAACCCCACAATGCTACAATGGAAAAACCCTCTCAGATCCTCCAAGTCCAACCATTACCCAGTGCCACCACCAAACCTTGTCCCCAAGTGCCACATCCATGTGGGATTTGAGCTCTTCCAGGGATGAAGTGCTCCACACTGAAAGGTTTGTGAAAAACACCAATCACTTGTTTCTTAAAATTTTAAAAGTTTAATAGTAATAAAATGGTTATAAAAATAGTAATATCATTAGAGTAATGATAATTTGGACAATTTGGATTAGGACAATATGAGACAATAGAAACAAAGAGTTACAGATGTCCAGGTACCTTTTTCTGGGCAACATAAGCCTGAAAAAGGACCCAGGTTAACAGAGGATTTACCTTTAAAAACAATAACCTGTTGCATATTCATACACCTCATACATGATGCATAAATTCCATTCAAACACAGGATTCTGTCAGGGCAGTGTCAACTTCTTCCTCTTAATCCTAACTGTGTCTTCAGGGCTGAGCAAGGCAGGAAGAAGTTCATTTCTACTGATAATGGGGCAATAAATTCTCTTTCTCTGTGTGAAAAATGTGTATTTTATGATTGGCTTTTCATAAATATTAAAATGAATATGATATGTGTTGTGTTAGAAAGCAATGCTGTATTAATTCTCGTAAGTAGTGTGTTAAGTATAGTTTTAGGTTATAACATAAGGTTAAATAGAAACTATGCTATGTAGGATACTTTTTTTAAAGAAAGGATTCACAGCAAGATAGCAGCCACAGGACACCTGAATCTTTCAGAGAAAGAGAATTTATTGCCCCATTATCAGGGGATATGAACTTCTTCCTGCCTCGAAGGCACTGTCAGTATTAAGAAGTTGATGATGACCAGACAGAATCCTGTGTTTGAATGGAATTTATGCATCATGTATGAGGTGTATGAATATGCAACAGGCTGTTGTTTTTAAGGGTTAATCCTGTTAACCTGGGTCCTTTCTCGGGCTCGTGCTGCCCAGAAAAAGGTACCCAGACGTCCCTAACTCTTTGTCTTTATTGTCTCATATTGTCCTAAATCAGATTGTCCAAATTATTATTACTCTAATTGTATTCCTATTTTTATAACCATTTTATAACTATTTAACTTCTAAAAACAAGTGATTGGCGTTTTTCACATCTGAAAGATTCAGGTGTCCTGTGGCTGCTATCTCGCTGCGAGTCCTTTCTTTAAAAGTATCTTACATAGCATAGTTTCTATTTTAACATTATAACCTAAAACTATATTTAACACACTAGTAACAAAAATTAATACAGCATAACTTTCTAACATAACATAATATTCGTTTCAATATTTGCGAAAAGCCAATCCTAAAATACACATTTTTCACAAGGTTCAACACTTCCAGTGATGAAATATTCCAGAACATCTCCAGAATATCGATGAAACATTCCAGAATATCTCCTCTAAACCACCCCTGGCTCCAGCCAGGAGGGCTCCAAGGCGGGGTCACCTGGAGCAGGTGACACAGGAGCTCACCCAGGTGGCTTTGGGATGTCCCCAGAGAAGGAAACTCCACACCCTCCCTGGCCAGACCTTCCCAGCTCTCTGCAGAAAGAATTTCTCGCCCATTTCGAGGCAGAATTTCTTGTGTTTACGTTTATAAATTTTAATTGCAAACCTGTAGCTGTAATTGCCACCACCCCTGTGTCCTGCCAGGACCTGCTAGGTCCCGGCAGTGCCGCGCTGTTCCCCCATAGCGGGAACTCCTGCCCGCGCTTCCCGCACCTGCCCCGGCCTACCCAAGCCGCGTTCCCGAGGGCACCGGGAGGGTGGCACCGGCTGGGTGTCCCCGGCTGTCCCCGGTTCCTGCTGGGCAGCGGCGACACCGGAGTTTTGGCCCCGGCTCCCGGTGCGGTGCCCATGGCAACGCGCGCGCGCCCTTCCCCTCAGCGCAGCCGCCATGATGGCTCCCCCTCACACACCGCTCCCTATCGCCATTCCCGCCATTCCCGCACCGATCCCGGCCCCTCGGCCCCTCGAGCGGCTCCTTCTCCCCCTTCACGGTGGTTAAAACAGGAAAAAGCGTCGGGGCCCCATCCCATCGGTGTGGGAGCAGCCAAGGGCAGCAGGGTGATAGCAGCTGGGAGTCAATGAGAGCACCAGGCTAGAATTCCCTTTCCCTTCTCAGGGGATTTTTATTCTGCTCACACCATCCCTCTGTTGGGGATGGGAGCCCCCCGCCAACAAATTCATAGGCGGACAGTTATTACCTCCACTGCTCGCTTTTATTCGTGTTTAATCTCTTCCTGCTCCGTACAACAGCTCACAGAAATTACCTCCACTGCTCACTTTTATTCGTGTTTAATTTGCCCCTGCTCCATACAACAGCTCACAGAAATTACCTCCGCTGCTCACTTTTATTCGTGTTTAATCTGCCTCTGCTCCATACAACAGCTCACAGCAATTATTACCTCCACTGCTCACTTTTATTCGTGTTTAATCTGCCCCTGCTCTGTACAACAGCTCACAGAAATTATTACCTCCACTGCTCACTTTTATTTGTGTTTAATCTCTTCCTGCTCCATAGAACATTTCACAGAAATTATTACCTCCACTTCTCACTTTTATTCGTGTTTAATCTCTTCCTGCTCCATACAACAGCTCACAGAAATTACCTCCACTGCTCACTTTTATTCGTGTTTAATCTCTTCCTGCTCCGTACAACAGCTCGCAGAAATTACCTCCACTGCTCACTTTTATTCATGTTTAATCTCTTCCTGCTCCATAGAACAGCTCACAGAAATTATTACCTCCACTGCTCACTTTTATTTGTGTTTAATCTGCCCCTGCTCTGCACAATAGGTCACAGACAGGTAGGTGTAGTCTGTACCTTGTATGGGTAACATCTGAGACTGTCACCATGCAATGTGAGCTGACAGGAAAATATGTGCTTTTTTAGAAATTGGCTTTTATTTTTGTGACTGCTGTTGGAAGTACAAGGAGTTTGAGTGTAAAATAACTCACAGACAAGGTGATGGGGGGGCTTTTCAGATTTAAATGGTTTAGAATTTTCTGTGCAGAACAGTACTGCAGAAATCAGCTAGATCGTACACTTTAAAAGCATGAAACCACCAAATTAAAGTTCAGTTTTCACAATCTGTATTTTAAATGTTACATTTAGATGTTACTCAGAAGAACACTGTAAATAAAGTTACAAAATATCATAATCCAAGGGTCTGATATAGCAAAAATAGGGAGCCTGTGTCTTCGTTAACAATGAATAAATATAACATTTAAATAGCTGCAACATACTTATCTCTATGCTTTAAATAAAAAATATAGATGTTTATATAGCTCTCAATATTTTAGAAGTCATTTAGTGCTACTGGAAGCTTCTAAATTACAAAGTTGGAGGCAGAGGATAGAAAATGACAGCCAGGCTTTCCTGACAGAAGCCAGTTCAGACATCATGGTTTTGGGCAACAACAGCAGAAGAAATCACCAGTTTTAGGACTGAGTTGAAGGGGAAGATAAAGGGATTGCACTCCACAATATCCCTTAAAAACTGGGATGTGGTGGCGTCAATCAGAGAGACCCAGACCCCAATAGCCACAGGTCACATTCTGAGGCTGCCAGGTTCAGCACAGTGTACCATACACAAAATAGAACAATTCTCTAATGCCATGTATTATTTGTTTTCTTCAAGAACCCCTCACTCAGTAGGAGGTTTGGAGCTGCAGTACACAGGCCACCAGCAGGACAGGGATTTCAGACAGCTTCCCACTATTCCTTGGGCTTCACCACATACTCCTGGAACATGGAATACAGCACCCCTGCAAGACAGGGAAAAAAAGCACAATTAAAGAACTGTGTTCAATTGGAAAGGATGGGTTTCAAAATCTGAATAGTTCTCAGCAAGACAGAATTTCCCTTCCTCCTCCACATTTTTTAAATAAACACTCCAAAATTCTTCATACACAGAGAAACCGGGTATGAAAATACACAATTTATGAAAATGCAGATCCTGAGTTAATTCTAGTTGATTTTGTGGCCAAAGTCAAGCTTTTCTGATGTTCCTGCTGGGAATGCAGTACAAACAGTGTTTCATGGGATGGACATTTACACACAGAGGAGACCTGGGATGTACAGACCAGAGGCACAGTGTACATTCAGAGACACAAGTCCAGTCCTGTAAAAATACATACATATAAATATATATATGTATACACATATATATACATATAACAGTATGTATATATATAATATATACATATATATATTGTATACATGTATATATATATATAAATATATATATATAAATATGTAATACCATGGTCTACACAAGCTGTAGATCTTCCAATGCATTAAATTCAGAAACAGCAACATATTTAATGTCAGATGAACGTTTTCTTTTTTTGGTCTGTAAGAGGCAGAGATGCAGGACCTCACATTCCACATCTAGACATAATCAAAACTCCTACTCTGAAATTAAATACATAAAATCTGGTTACTCCAGAAAGGCTGATTGAGCAGCAGTAAGGAGCACAAACATCCTGAAATAAATGTTTTGGATGCTTCCAGCCAGCCATGCCAGCTCTGTTATCCACTGGAGAGATCCAGGAGGTTCTCCATGGTTTGCCATTGCCAAGCACAGCTCCCATTCCATACGTACCACACGTCAGGGCTCCCACGGCGAAGCCCTGGGCTGCCACACGCATGTGGATCAGGTGAAGGGACAGTTTCATGTCACCTCTGTGCTTCAGCTTGTACAGCCCGTAGGCCACCACGGCGGTGAAGCCAGCCATCCCTGCAAGGCAACGAGAGCATCCCTCTGAGTGGAGATCCAGGGCACCAGGAGTGAAGGGACCCACCTAAACAAAACAGCCTGTGAACCACTGAGCTGCTTGGGTTGGAAAAGACCCTGAAGATCACTGAGTCCAACCATTCCCCCACAACTGCCAAGGCCACCCCTAAACCATGTGTGGAAACCCAGGGCACTGGGAATGTTTCTGTGTCTGCTCTGGGGTGCCCTGAGCCCCAGGGCAGCACTGACTCTGACCCTCATCCATGGAGAAAGTTCCCCAGACTTCAAGATAGACTGGAACCCACAAAAGTGTGAAATAGATTCTAGAGAGCAGTGCAGGTGTGTCACTGGGTGAGAAATTGAGGTTTGGGGATTTCTAGTGTGTTGTGGATGGAAGCAAGATGGAGGGCACAGGGTGTCATCCTGGGCTTCTTCTTCCTCCTTCTCCATGGGTTTGAGTGGCATTTTGTAATTGGGCAGAAAAGTCCCCATTGCAGCTCTGTGGGATCAGTGATTGGGTTAAAAGGGAAAATAATCCAGGTGTCAGCTCTTCATTGGACAGTTTAGTCTGAAAAGACCTTGGAACAAGAGATTGTTGGCCATTTTGTGCCTTTTAATGAAAAACTGCTGAACTCCCAGCAGTGAGGCTGTTTTACTGATAAGAAATAATAAACACCTGAGTGTGAACATGAACTACTGTCTCAAGTGCCTTCAACCCAGACCCAGAGAATCCCACAACCATGTCCCCAAGTGTCACATCTATACAGCTTTTCAATCCCTGCGTGGATGGTGATTCCAGCACTGCCCTGGGCAGCCTTCTCCCTGAAATTTTTCCTAATATCCAGTCTAAACCTCCCCTGGCACAACTCTCCCATCCTAAAATAAGCCTGTTTTGGTCTAATCGCTCTGGTTTTGTGGAGTGGTAAATCCTAGCTCTGGTTTCACTCCAGTGCTACCTCATGCAATGCAATCAGTGCAGGCAAGAGCAACAGACTTCCATCAGTATTAAAATGCCAAAGGATTTTGGCATTACAGCTCAAGGTGTGAGAATTCCCTGGGTATTTTTCAGACAGAACCAGGGTTCCTCACACCTTTCCCTGCACAGACACAGCCAAGACCTCCACCCAGCTGAAGCTTAGACTCTCAGTGTGTGAATGCTCCCCGATGTATCCACTGGCCTGCTGCAGTTGCTATTTTGGGTGTTGTCACATTTGGCCAGGTGCCACCAGGACAGGACAAATCACATGTTATTGTCCCCAAACTGTGAGGAGGGAGGCTCTGCCGGGTCTCTTTCCCAGGGCCACAATTCACTGATAGTCCTTCAGCAGAGCAACCAGCCCCAGCTTTGCCAGCTCCAACACTGATGCTTTCTCAGAATACACAGAGAAATGCACAACCTTTTCCAATTCCATCTATTTCATTCCATTTTTAGGATTATTTGCACAGTTCATAGGTGCATGCCAAGTTTTAAGTGCTGTGTATATTTTACTGAGCAGAGCACGGGCAGTTTATCTTCCCTGAGCCAGAGCATTACACCAGAAAGCTGTAAACACTTAATTCACTCTCATTAAATACCATTTAAAAGTTTTAGGGCCTTCAGCCCAGCTCTGACACAGGTCAAAGGGGAGTTCTGCCAATCTGCTTCAGGGAACTGGAACTCCTGGAGTTCATGGTACAGCCCAGCAAGGTGGAGACAAAGTGCAGTGAGCACGGAAGCAGTGACGGAAATGTGCTGGCAAAAGCTTGGAACAGTTCACCCCAAGTGACCTCTCTGCTCTGCATTTAAGGTGGCTGGAAATCAAAACGTGTCCTGTGTCACACAAAAGCTGATCCCTGCTCTCCTCAGAAGCTTTTTGGAAGTCTCAACAGAGAGGCTGAGAACTGAACAACTTCCTCAAGCTGGAGTAACATAAAAGTTACTAAAAAATGCATTTTAACTAAGTGATGGTAGCAGAGGCATGAAACATTTACCAGAAAGGCTGTAATTTAAATCCTTCTAGTTTTTACAGCTTTTAAGTCACTTTGTAGTGGTCACATAATTCCCAGGAACTGTGCTCCAGAACAACTGCACAACACATTCCTTAACCACTTGACAGCATCACCTTCACATGTTTTGTAGCCCCACCTAAAAAGCCTTTCAGGGTTTGTTGGTTTGGGGTTTTTTTTTAATACTTGTAGGTTCTGAGTTTTATATTTAAGGTAACAGACCTCATTAATTTCCCTCTTTCTTTTAGGACAACTATTATGGGGAGGTAATTTCTAAGTAATTTCCTGTTTACAGAAAAAAGGTGAACAGTAATGGTGTTTCCCACATTGATTGTGCAAACACATTTCTCCATTTTTGAACTCACCAATTGGCACAAACGGCGTCTCCTTAAACTTTTTTATCAGCTTCGAGGTCTGGCTGGTCTCTGTCTCATAGTCAGGGTAAACGGATTCCTGGCTGGGTGACATTGTGGCTGTGAAGACAAAGAACCTCCCTTCAGGCTTTGGAAAGCCCAAATAAAGAGAAGCTTTAGGGAAAGAAAATCCCTTATCACAAATATCCAGGTAGTGAGAGATAAGAACAGGCATCATAGAAAGATGGTTTAATTCAAGTGAAGCCTTGGGAAGCAGGACTCTGCTCACCAGGAGAGGTAAGAATGAAACAAAACCAAAAAAAGTAGGAGAACAACAAATTTCTGCCATCTGTTCACACCATAAGAGATCCCAGTGACCCCTCTCCATAGTCACAGAAAGCTTTGGTCACTGCCTGCCTTTCCTTTTAGGAATTCCATGCCTCACCACTCCGCTTGGCTTTCGCAGGCTGGTCCTTTATGGCACTTCTGACCTCAGCAAAGTTCACTTCTCCCCCTCATTCCCTGCCAAGAGCAGCAGCCACAGCAGGTGGGTTGGGAAGCACAAGGTCAGCCCTGCCTGGCAGCTCCTCAGTCACCACAGCCTGTCCCACATCATCATAACTCCCAATTCCTGATGGAGAACACAGGGATGGAAAACAGCCACCACCAAGGAGTTGAGCAAGTCCTGAAGCCCTCAATAGGTGCAGACTTGTGAGGGGTCACATCAGGAGGAGACATCATCCACAGGTGATTTCTCACCTTCCCCCAAGGAAAATAAAAAGCAGCAACATCTTGAGAAGGCCTCCACTCACAGAACCATCATCATCATCAAAGTGAGACCATCCTCCAGAACTTCCCAGCTTTTTGTGTTGGGAATTGCAAGGATTACACCAAGACCTGTTCCCTCCTCAGTGCTCGGCATAAGCATCACTCAGTTAATGACAATTTCTGCCAGTGACACCACAGAGGGCCCTGCTAGAAAAATCTCTACTGCTATTGTTCAGCTCTGCCACCAACAGCAAAACGCAGCTCAGGGGCACTTAGAAAGGCTGCAAGCTCTCAGAATAAACCAAGAGGAATTTCATTAAGCAGGTGCCAGTAACCTTAGGCAGAAGAGACATTTCAAAGGTGGCCGTGCTGCCTGGTTACACAGCATTTCGAGCACACCCATGCGAGCAGACTGACTGGTTCTCAAACCATTTCCTCTGCAAGGCAAAAGGATTTGGTTTCTCTATCTCTCTAAGATTTGGCCCGTGCTGTAACCACTCTTATTTGCTGAATGTAAACTATAATTTTAGCCTGACTCATTCAGAGACGGTAACAAGAGCTGTCCATCACTCAGCAGAGGAGGAGACAGCCAGAGGTGAGATTTACACAAGAAAATTATTTTAAAAGTGAAACAATTCATCCACCACGGGAAGTTTCTGTGACCTTCAGCTCACACCAAGATGGGCACAGGGCAGAAGAAGCTGGGTGGAACACACGGCCCGGCCTGTTCGGTTCGGCAAGGTCAGGGCACCTGTGTGACCGGTGTCACCCGCGGGGAGGGACACTGAGGGAGGACCATGGGTGGGGAGGTGACAGGTCCCAGCATCCCTCCCGGCAAGGGGGAGGCCCTGGGTACCCCTAGGCTCCTTTCCGCCAGCCCAGCTCCACGTGGGGATCCTTCCCCGCTCCAGCCCCAGGCCCCCGCACCCCACATGGGGACTGTTCCCGACTGCGGCCCCAGGCACCTTCACCGCACTCCGGCCTTCTGCCCCACGTCCCCTCTGCTCCACTCCTGCCCCAGTCACCTTCCCCCCACATGGGAGCCCTTCCTGGCTCCAGCCCCAGGCACCTGCAGCGCCCACAGAACTCAGGCTGTGTGCCCGGGGTCCCGCCCGCCCCAGACCCGGCTCTCACCGCGCTGATCCGATACCGGCCGGCGTCTGCCGCGCCCGGGCCCGCCCCTACCTCTTATTGGCGGCTTCCGCCCCGCCCCTCCGCCGGAACCACAACTCCCAGCGTGCCCCGCGCCCGCGCGCCCAACGACAGCCAATCCGGAGCGGGACCGCGACCACCGCTTCCTTATACGGGCGCGGGGGTGGGGCCGGCGGTGACGTCAGCGCGCGGTGCTCCGCATTGCGGCGGGGAGGCGGTGGCGGCCGGGAGGGGGCGCTGCGGGGCCCGGCCTGGCCTCAGCCCCGGCCTCAGCCCCGGCCTCGCGGTACCGAGAGCCGGGTGGGGGCTTGGACTCTGGGTTAGCCCCAAAACCAGCAAAATAGCGGGTTCGGCAACAGGGCGGAAAAACGGCTCCTGGTGGTTCTGCGGCTTGTCTGCTTTTCGCTACAAAAACGTCCCGTGTTGTCACACTGTGACGTGGAGTCAGATAGGGAGGGACTGTTGGCAACACCACGGAGTGACAGGACAAGGGCAGGCAGTTTTAAAGAAAAAGGGAAGAGCTTTAGATTAGATATTGGGAAGGAATTGTTCCCTGGGAGTTGGTGAGGCCCTGGCACAGGGTGCCCAGAGCAGCTGTGGTGGCCTCTGGATCCCTGGAAGTGCCCAAGGCCAGGCTGGATGGGGCCTGGAGCACCCTGGGACAGTGCAAGGTGTCCCTGCCCATGGCTGGGGATGGGATTGTACGGAAAATCCCTCTGGGAAAAGGCAGTGTCCATAGAGGAGACAGAGGATCCTGCAGCTTCAGTCAGTAAAGGGAGAGAGGCCCTGGGGCACATCCCCGCGGGGTTTTCTCTCCCGAGGTTCCTTTTATCCCAAATCCGCCGCTCGCTCGGTGCCCTCTGCCTTCCCCCTCTGGCCGAGGTACCAGGGAGGTGCAGCCTTCCCGAACCGCCTGCCACATATCCCCCCTTGAACAGGTTATTTACCCCAAAGTTTAGAAACTCGGGGTTGTGCGGCCCCATTTGGCTGTTTAGGAGTCAAACTGCCCAGGTTCTGGAACAAACCCATGGTTGAAGTTGGGAGAGACATTAAGCCCCATTTCAAAGCCGGTAGCAGCCATCCCTTCAGCCATGGAATTGTTTGTAAAGACATCAGCACACATCTTCCCTATGAGATGAGATGGTCTTTAAGGTCCTTTCCCACCTAAACACTATGGGAATCCTTAAAATCAGAGGGCTTTGAGAAAGCTACAAAAAGCAAGCCTCAGAGGCAGCAAAACTGCAGTTAGAGCTAAACAGTAGCCATAAGATTTGTCAGCAGAAAAATTGTATTAGAAGTAGACACATGGAACAATAGTCTGTGTATTAACACTTATCTAAAATAACTCCCTAAGCTACAAAAAGTATATCTAGTGATATTATAGTATATCTAGAGATATATAGTATCTACTCCAATAGTATATCTAGAGATATTTAGAAGTTCTAAGCTTAATAATGGAGCTCTGTGCATTGTATCTCAAAGCTTACAAGCAGGTATTGTATTTGAAATAAGCAAGCATTGTTTAACCAAAGGTACGTGTGCTTATAGTGGTTGGATAGAACTACTGTCAATGTGCTTTTGCTTTGTGTGATTGGTCAAAAAACTTTTAAAGTGAATTGTAACATGAAGTTCTTGGTCTGCTGCCTGGGATGTGAGCTGCTGGCATCTTCCCATTGTCATGACCATGTAATGAGACTGATGCTGGAAAATAAAACAGCTTGAGATGCATTCCTCAGCAGTCCTGTCCTGTTGGTGATTTGTACATAAACCCCCAACCAGCAATAAACACTTCTGAGATTCTGTGAAATTTGGGTTCTTAGTCCTTTGCTGAAAAGCTCCCAACCTGATGTCAGAATCATGGAATGGTTTGGGTTGGAAGAGACCTTAAAGTTCATCCCATTCCACCCCCTACCACGGGCAGGGACACCTTCCACCAGATCAGGTTGCTCCAAGCCCCATCCAACTCGGAACACTTCCAGGAATGGGACAGCCACAGCTCCTCTGGCTTTCCCTCAGCCTGATTTTCTTGCTGCTGAATCATGTAATTGACTGTGTTTTCCCATATTTCAGCTTTCAAGCAGACCTAGTTTTACCCCCACTCTGTGCCAGGATTTTGATGCCAAAACACAGCCTAGAAATTGCTCCTGACTTAAACCATATTCTGGAAGAGGAAGAAGAATCCACTGGGATCCCAAAGATGCCTAAAACCTTCTCCTAAATCTGAGAACGGCTTGTCAGAGCAAAACAGCAAATATAAATCCTTTTGTCCCTAAGCCCAGTGCTCCTGTGTGCTGTTTGTACCTCCCCATCTCTGAGCTGGGGGAAGGCAGAGCTGCTGCTCCTGCAGGGTCACTCTGCCACCGACATGTGGCATTTTGGGCAGCATAAAATAAAGTGGCTCAGACAAGCCTGCATCTCTCTAAATGTGCTGCCCATTACCCCTAATCTGGTTACTTTAATTGCCAAAGCCATTAGGGCCCTGCAGTCTGAAAGGAAACAAAAAATCGATGCAATTACCAGCCCTGAAATTGAGTTAATATCTTGTAATAAATTACAGTGAAGGCCACTTTCTCCAGTGACTCTCAGAGGCACATTTAATTCTCTGCTTCGGGGCAGAAACTCAATTAAAAACAAAAACTTATTTCATTTTAATTGCTGGCCTAATGAAACCTCTGTCACCTGCAGCTTTCTGGTGTGGGTGTCCAGTATCTCAGCTCTATGAGTGGCTTCTTGCTCTCTGCTAATGTGTGTGTTGCACACATATTATAATAATATTTATGTATTATAGGGTATATTTTAAGTGCAGCAGCAGCTGATTGTGGCAAACATGGAAATGGGTAAAAATAACAAATTTCTTTTTGTGAATCCTCTGTGAATCTCTGTGGATGTGGAGCTGTGGCCATCACTGCTGCTCTGCTCTCCTGTTTTTACCAGGCTGGTTTGGGGTGAATAAAATGCACTGGAATTGCCACAGGGGGAGCCTTGGCACAACCAGGGTGTTCCCATGGCCCTGTTTGTTGGTGAGATGAGGAAATGAGCAGGAGTGTGACCACTCGCCCATGCTGATGCCCAAAAACTCCTGCAATAAACCACTTCATCAGAAATGCCTTTGGCAGAGGCCATTTCTGGTCTGTCAGAGGATGAGGATCCTGCAGCATCAGATTTCCTGGAAAACACAAGGACATCGTACAGCAGGGGCTCAGCCCTGGGAGCTGTTGTAGATGTTGTGCTCAAACACAGGGTGGAGAGCACTCTTCCAGAGCTGCCAAGGAATGATAAAAAGCAGGAAAACAAAACCAAACCAGGGAGGTTATTCTGAGCTCACATTTCCTGACTGTCCTCTTGCACAAACGAAAGAAGTTTGTAAAAGCCTGGTTCAAGCCTCTGGCAGGATGGAAAGAGGAGAAGAAGCTCCTGTAAGTGCCTTTTCTGCTCCTTGCTTGTAGACAAGGCTGCACAAGAAACCTGGCAAGGCTCTCTTGTGTTTTTGAGGGGTAGCCAGCTTGGGGCTGGGATTAATTACTGAGCTCAGCCCTCCCTTCCACTCTGAGGTACGGGGTGGGGATGGGGACGCCAGTGCCGGGCTGATGTGGAGGGAGAAGGATGTGGCAGAGGGAGAAAAGGCATCTCAGTGGGCTGGAAGAAACCCCAAATGCAAATTTTGGGAATGGTCTGTGCTGGTGTGGGCCGAGGGGGTGTGAGGGGGAAGGTGTTTATGAGTCTCGGGTGTTGCTGTGATCAGCAGAGTGTGCAGCCTTGGTTTCCTCTCAAAGGTCTGCAGTCACAGCTGAGGGTGAATTTCCTCCAAAATATGACACAGAAAAGAAATTTTTAAAAGCTCATTCCCAGACAAGTCTTTTTGTGGCTCTTTCCCATGGCAGATCCCTGCTCTCCCACTGTTCTGTCTGAAGTGCTCTGCAGCACTTGCCAAAGAACTGAGACAGCACAAAAACATTTCAATCCAGCTCAAATCCATTTTTCTTTTCTTTTCAGCTGCCTGAAACTATGTGGAATGGGTATTTAAGCAATTTCAGTCATGGGACCACAGGAGGTATGTCCAGAGCTTCACCCTTTACAGCTGCACACCCACTCTGAGCTCTGGGGTGGAGGGGCACCCCTTTCCCTGGGTGTTTGTGGGGAGGGAGCCATCCCTAAACCCTGCACATCTCTGCAGGGACAGACAGATCCTCGAGGAGAGACCAGAGCTACACAGCCAGGCCTCTTTGGGATTGCTGGAAAATGAGCTCCAGGGAAAAGATAGGTAGCTTTGGCCATGGCTGAAAAAATGTCTGCTTTAAGGGTAGAGGGGTGTTTACACAATTTTTTGCAAAACTGTTTTTTGTTTTGCTGTCAAAAGATTAACCTTGGTTTATAAACTCCTCTTTAACCTTCAAAGTGCCAACAGCACCAGGCATCTGCTACTGTGAAATGGGCTCCTCAGTGACAACTTTTTTACTCTAAAATCAGATCCCAAAAGTAGGAGGCTCCCAATCACTCACCATTTCCTGAAATCGGGGCTGCAGCCATCTGTGACGCCCACAGTTCCAGGGAGTGACCGCTGCAGGGGTTGTCTCATGCCTTGTCTCATGCAGAAGTGATTCCAGCAATGTTCTTCCAGCTGAATCTCTCCCTCTCACCATAATTCAGGACTGGATTCTGGTGCCTACATGTATTCACCTTGGATGAGTCTTTGAGCAGCCTGGGATAATGGAAGGTGTCCCTGCCCAGGGCAGGAGGGTTGGAACAAGATGTTCTTCAAGGTCTCTTCAACCCAAACCATTCTGGGATCCTATGAATTCTATATTTTCCACTTACAAATGCCTTTTACCAGAATCCATGTCTTCTTGTCCTAGAGTTGGCATGGAGAGGGGTCCATGTCCTCCCAGGAGCAGGGAGATGTTCAGCATTTCCCCTCTGGGAACAGCCCCACTGCCATAAAGGTGCTGGTGGCAGGTTCTTCCTTACCAAGAATTGAGATGTTGCTTTCTTAGTAGTGACCCAGGTGAATATAAGCAGCTCACAGTGAGCTGTGGTGGTGGATTTCCTGTAATTTGGAGCAGAAACTTCACTAAAAGCTTGTGGTGGTGCCAGGAGGAAGTAGTGACTTATGTCAGAGGAAACCATGCTCATTCATTTTTATGTGTCTGAGTAAGGAAAGCAGAATTAATTTTGGGTTTTGGTTTTGGTTTTTGTTTTTTTTTTTTGTTTTTTTTTTAATATGTACAAGTAGACAGCTATCCCCATACTTAAGCAAAGTTGTTCAGGACACAAAATACTCACCAGACAGTGGCAGAAATTTAAACCCATGAAATTCCTGTACTTGAATGGAGCCTACAAGAAAGACAAAGAGGCACTTTTTACAGGAGCATGGAGTGACAGGAAAAGGGGGAATGGCTTCCAGCTGAAAGAGGGTGGGTTTGGACCAGATATTAGGAGGAAGTTCTTTGCTGTGAGGCCCTGGCACAGGTTCTCAGAGAAGCTATGGCTGCCCCTGGATCCCTGGAAGTGTCCAAGGCCAAGTTGGACAGAGCTAGGGGCAACCTGGGATAGTGGAAGGTGTCCCTGCCCATGACAGGGGGTTGGAATGAGATGATCTTGAAGGTCCCTTCCAGCCCAAACCATTCCATGATTCTATGAACTAAACATCTCTGTGTTTCACATTTCCTCTGTGATGTGCTGTTTGCTTCCTGTGTGAATTGGAACCACATTTGATCCCTTTTCCTTGCTCCTAGGCAGCCACTGGACAAACACAAGCTCAGGAGTGACAGCAGCAACCACAGACACGTGGCTGGATGCTGCCAATTCGAGTGAGTACCTGTACGAGTACCTGGATGACGAGGATTATGGGCTCTATGGCCTCTGCACCAAAGAGGAGGTGCTGTCCTTCAGCAGGGTGTTCTTGCCATCATTTTACACTGTGATCTTCCTGCTTGGAATGGCTGGGAATGCTCTCCTGTTTACTGTCCTCCTCATGTACATCAAGAAGAAGAAGAAGATGACTGAGTTGTATCTGCTGAACCTGGTGGTTTCAGACTTCTTCCTGCTACTGACCCTTCCTTTCTGGGCTCTGTACATTTCTCAGTGGGTCACCTGGGACATCTTGTGCCCATTCATAAATGCCATGTACACTCTGAACTTCTACAGTGGCATCTTCTTTGTGAGCTGCATGAGCCTGGACATGTACCTGCAGATAGTTCATGCTTGGTCTCCTCACAGCTCCACGGTGTGGAGAAATTCCATCCTCATCTTGTTGGTGATGTGGGTCCTTTCCATAGCTCTCTCCATTCCTGATGGCCTTTTCACCAGCACAAGGCAAATGCACAACAAAACCATCATGTGCACCCAGGATTATGGCCAGGAACATTTATTTTGGAAAGTTGTCTTTCGGGTGATTCAAAACATCCTGGGATTCCTTTTCCCCTTCCTCTTCATGACCTTCTGCTACTCCCGCATTGCCTGTGTGCTCAGCACCTCCCAGATACCTGGCTCCAGGAGAGCTCTCTGCTTAGTCCTTACTCTGGTGGGGGTCTTCTTTGTGCTGTGGTGTCCTTACAACATTGTGCTCATCCTCCACTCCCTGCAAGACGTTGGTGTGATCAGGAGCTGTGAAAGCAGCAGGAAACTGGACTATGCCCTGCAGGTCACGGAGAGCTTGTCCTTTGTCCACTGCTGTCTCAACCCCTTGCTCTATGCTTTTGTGAAGAAACGGTTCAGGGCATATTTGTGGAAGATCCCTCAGGCCATTTTTAGGAGAGGTGCTTTCTTTTCCATCCAGGACTCCCAGACGAGCCCGTCTTGCAGCAGATACGCAGCTGAGATAGAAATGTTGAGCATCACAAATGCCTCATAAATATTTACATTATTTACATTATTTACATTATTTACATTATTTACATTATTTACATGATGTGTGAGCCCTCTGTCCTGCCCATGATGGAGTTGGTGTGAGCCCACAGCACTGTGTAACCAGATAGTTCATCCCAGCAACAGGCTTGAGATGAGGACTTTACATAACTGGGATTGGAAAAGTGCATGTGGGATCTGTTTCTGTTGCAAGTGGAATTATTATGAAAGACTTGTCCTGGACTTACACTAGTGGAAGAAACCCAGTTCCC
Organism: Molothrus aeneus; assembly: GCF_037042795.1. Taxonomy (NCBI): domain Eukaryota; kingdom Metazoa; phylum Chordata; class Aves; order Passeriformes; family Icteridae; genus Molothrus; species Molothrus aeneus. The sequence goes on along the minus strand of NC_089646.1, from coordinate 2,754,223 downwards.
CTCTGGAGTATATGAGGCAGTAGCAAATAAAGGATCAGATTTCTCAATGTTTTGCCTTTAAAAATGCAAATTAAAACTTGAGGAGAGATTCTCCTCCTCCCTGGTGTGGGCTGAGGAATGGAATTCCATGCTCATCCATCAGGCCAGAAAGACTGCCAAGGGATGGCTTTGTTTCTCCTGGCTCTTACCATCTGCCAGATGATTTAACCAGGACAATCTTGTTTCCTACCAGGAGATAAACAGGAAGGACTGGACACCTTTAAGCTGAGTTGTTCTCTGTCATGATGAGCTGTGCCTGCTGAGCAGGGAACTGTGGCTCTCCAAGGGGCAGAGCCTTGGTTAGAGATCAGTTTGAGCAGAACAAAGTCCAGACCAGTAACAATCAGTGAGAAAGAGATAAAAGGGGGCTCAGCAGAACAGTGGTGGAGGTACTTGCCTTCCAAGATCCGGTCTGACAAGGTAAAAAAGAACCATGGGTACCACCTGTAACACAAATAATGGCTTTGAAACACAACAGAGTGAGAGCATGGCCTGAACAGAAGACCACAGAGGGCTGATGGTCAATCCTTATTACCCAGTGCAGCTCTGAAGTTCAAGGTTCTGAGTTTGCTGACTTTTATTTAAAGGCATTATCCACCCCAAATGCTCCTGAACCTTAAATAGTCCCTTTTCATCCTGAAAATCTATTAAGTCTGGAAGTTGCCTAGAGTTGTACAAATAAAATGATTAATTTAAGAGAAAGCACTCATCACATTTATTTTATTACTACATAAGGTTACAGGACTGAGAAGGGCTTTAAGTTGATCACTGCTGTTATTTTTCTTCCCAGCATTGCTACAGTATTTTTCCAAAATGCTAAGGTTGGGAGCTTTCCTTAAAAAAACAAAGCCAGAATAAATATTTAGCTGATGCTATGATGTGGCCTTCACTCCTTGGGTCAGGTCACTGTAGGGAACATGGAAAGGGACAGAAGGGACAGCAGCTGGGAAGCTAAACAGATGAAGATTGTGATCCCAGACAGAGGAAGGCTCTTGGGACTGTGGAAGACTTCTGAGGAGATGCTCTAGGGAAGAGCAAAGGTGAGGAATAGAGGGGAGTTAATGTCACACTCCATCCTGCACGAGAAGAGGTCCAAGCACCAGGGGCTGGGACAGGCTGTGGTGGCAGTCTGGGTAGATCAGGGTGGCAGCACCCAGAGGAGCAGTGCCAGGTGGGATGCAGCATCCCTGACGTTGTCCCCAAACCCCATCTGGAGAGAGGTAACAGGGGAGTTTGAGAAGCAGAAGGGAAAGTGGGAAAAGCAGAAGTGCTGTGGTCCCTATGGGCACTGCTCCCTGCCAGGGGCTGGATGGAGCATCTGGAAACCCTGGACTCCTCTGGTGCCAAGCAAAAGCAGTGGCTCAAGCTCTCCTCACTCATGGGTCAGCTCAGCTGCTTTGCTTTGCACTCAGACAGAGCAGTAGCACTTGCACTGTTGATTGGCAAAGCACTCTTGGGACACCATGTGCTGTGGAGATCACCAAAATGTCAGAGACTTTTCCTTCTCTTGGCTTTTGAGACCAAATCAGCTCAGCTATGACCCCCTTCCCTACGTCCTGTGCTCATTTCCAGTAGCATTTCCAACATCCACTCTTGGTTTCACTTTTTCAGTGGGTGTCCATAGCCTGGTTTTAAAGGCAAAAATCACAGAGTGGGATTCTCTGAACATTTTCCTTACAAAATCTGGGCTCCATGCAGCCTATAGAAGGGAATTTGCCTCATGCCAAAACCCATCCCCCTAATACAGCGTGGATACTCCAACAGCATTCCAACATACCTTCCACCTTAAAAATCTCTGTTAATCCAGGGACAAGTTCACCTCGAGCAGAGCACTCTGCAGGGGCAAGGCAAACACTCACAGCCAATGAGGACAGAGGCTGTCAGCTCTGCATCTGCCTATCAGCTGCTGGGTGGGGATAAAATGCACATTCCTGCCCCAACCTGCCTCTAGTCCCAGCTCCCAGACGGGCACAGAGCTCTCATGGTGCTCTGGGTGGTTCTCCTCTGTACCTTGGTGTCATCACTGCTCGGTGGGCTCTATGTCCTGGGCGTGTTTCGGAGACAGAGACCCAATGAGCCACCCCTGGACAAAGGTACCATTCCCTGGCTGGGCCACCTGCTGGAATTCAGAAAGGACAGCTCAGAGTTTCTCAAAAGGATGCAGAGCAAACACGGGGATGTTTTCACGGTGCTGATCGGTGGCTATTACTTCACCTTTGTGATGGATCCCTTCTCCTTTGGCACCATTGTGAAGGAATCGCGATCCAAACTGGACTTTAGGACTAGTGCAACTCAGCTGGTCATGCAGGCTTTTGGCTACAAGCCCATCAAAGCCACTTATAGCATAGTTCATACATCAAGCCTAAAGCACCTGATGGGAGATGGCCTCACTGTCCTCACACAAGCCACCATGGAGGGCTTTCGGAAGCTGCTGCTTTTCAACCTGAGCTCAGGAGAGAAGAGAGTGTGGCAGGAGGAAAACCTCTTCCACTACTGCTACAACATCGTCTTCAGAGCTGGGTATCTGGCTCTGTATGGCAGTGAGCCACCCCAAGGGGCCGGGAGCCAGGAGAAAGCTGAAGAGCAGGATCGCCTCCACTCCAACCAGCTCTTCCAGGAGTTTCGTAAGTACGACCGCCTCTTCCCTCGCCTGGCCTATGCTCTGCTGCCTCCCAAGGACAAAAGAGAGGCTGAGAGGCTGAAGAGACACTTCTGGAACGTGCTGTCTGTGAAGAAGGTCTGGCAGAAGGACAATATCAGTGGCTGGATAAGCGATCAAGACAAACTTCTGGCAGAAAACGGTGTCCCCGAGTACATGCGGGAGCGTTTCTTGTTCATGCTCCTCTGGGCATCCCAAGGCAACACGGGCCCGACTGCCTTCTGGCTCCTCTTGTATCTGCTGAAGCACCCAGAGGCTCTGAAGGCTGTGAGAGGTGAGGTGGATAAAGTCTTGAAGGAGAGTGGGCAGGAAGTAAAGGCAGGGAGCCCCCCAGTTACTGTCACTAGGGACATGCTGAGCCAGACTCCTCTGCTGGACAGTGCTCTGGAGGAGACCCTGAGGCTGGTGGCAGCCCCAGTGCTGGTCAGAGCTGTCCTCGAGGACACCTCCCTGAGGACAAGCAGGGGGACAGAGTTCACCCTCCGCAGGGGGGACAGGGTGGCTCTGTTCCCACACATCTCCGTGCAGATGAACCCAGAAATCCACGAGGAGCCTCAGAAATTTAAGTACGACCGTTTTGTGAACCCAGACGGCACCAGGAGAGATTTCTACAGAAACGGGAAGAAGCTGAAATTCGTCAGCATGCCTTGGGGGGCAGGAGTTTCCACCTGTCCCGGGCGCTTCTTTGCTACTGCTGAAATGAAATTGTTTGTGTTCTTGATGCTGAGTCACTTTGACCTGGAGCTGGTCGATGAGGAGGAGGAGATCCCAGCCGTAGACATCAGCCGCTGGGGGTTCGGGACCATGCAGCCTGTGCGCGACGTTCGGTTCAGGCACCGGCCACGCTTCTGAGCTGGGCACTCCTGGGCTGGTGTTTGTTCTGGTGTCACTTGTGGAACAAATTGTCTGATCCCGTGGTTATCAGATCCCTGCAGTGCCAACACTGATATGATCTTGTTTGCTCGATGTTTGTCATGGCTTTTGTTGCTGCCTCCTCCTTGTGTGCTGCTGCTGCTGCTTGTTGTGTTGGTTATGGGATAGAAGAGGGTAACCTGCACAGAGAGACAAAATGTGCCCTGCCAGGCTAATCCCCGTCCTACCCCAGGGGCCATCAGCCCACTGAAAGCCAGGAGGATTGGCAGGTGGGAACTCAAATTCAGGGCTTCCAAGGAATAAGGGTTTTGTCCAGGTTCCTCCCAGGGCTGTCCCAGCAGAGCAGCAGTCCCAGCATGACTCTCATGGAGATGTCATCAGGAACAGCTCTCTGGATCACCACCTGGGATAAGTGGGATTGTGTCAAGGCAGGAGAGACATCCTATGCTGTGTAGGAAAAGAGCATTTTGGGACTGCACAGGACTTTATATAATAGAGTGTTTGGGGGAGGAACCGAAGGAGGATAAAGGAGGGATTTAGGTGATTAAGGCAGGAAAATTGAGATGTAAGGGGATGAAAAGGGCTGGTTGGGTGCAAATAGGTGACTGACTGGTTCCTAGACTTGTCTGGTCACATCCTGCACCTGATAATTTCTTTTCCTCATTAAGTATCATTGGCAGGATGGCATCAAGCTTGTGGTGAACCCCTGAGAGGTCAGAGAGCAGCAAATATCCTCTCCAGAGATGTAAAAATTTCCTTGGGGAAATTTTGTCTTGTTTATGGCTCCCTTCTTGTATCTGATGAGGCCTCCAAAGAGAGCAACCTCAATCCCTTATGGGCTACAGCCATTGTGATCTTATAGCCCTCAAATTTTTTTTTAATCTGCTGAATCAGTGCAGGATAAACCTTTGCTCTACAAGCTCTGCTTTGCTTTATCACCCTTCAACTTCATTAGAACTCCCACCACTTCCTTACAGGAGTTAAACCCAAGCCTCTCCTGTGTGGAGAAAAGTGAATTGATTTTAATGCTGACACTAACCTTGAACTTTGGAGATTATTTGTGGTCGAGGAATGAAACTCAAACATTTTCACATGTGTCCAAACATCAGATCCAGATTCTGCTTTGTCCTGCAAAGGGCAGGGTGATGTTGTAACTGCATGTTAAGGGCAAACTATCCCAGCCTGCCAGACTGGTAGGTAGCCCTGACCTCATGGTGGTGGTGGAAATTCAGGCAGAAACTATCAAGCAGTTGTGGCAGGACCAAGGAAAACAAAAATTACCTGTAAGGCTTGACTGCAACAGCTGATATTTCCATTAACAATTCCAGCACCTTTTCACTCCTTCCATGCTCCAGCTACAGCTCTCACCTATTTTTTTTTGTCATCCGTGGGTTCACTCCTCTGAAGCCCTTCTCACATTCTGGTCAATGCAAGCTCCAAACCATGCCCAGGAATTCCTTGGGGTAGCTGGGCAGATCAGAGCCATCATCACATCCTGCCCAGGTGATGTCCTCCTTCCAAAGCTCTAGGAAAAGGATTTTTCATGTGGATGTCCTGCATGGAAGTGGTTCCCAGATAGTAGACAGTGTTTACAGGTTGTCACAAAGAGCCCGGGTCAGAGCTGAGCAGTGAGGGATGTGTGCTGCACAAATGTGGACTGGGATTGGGGAAGGAATGTAAAAGTAATAACAATGAAAAATCTGGGTTTATTTGCTTGTCAGAATGGTTTATTTAACCAAACAGTGTTGAGTCTATAAAAGAGCTCAGACATGCTCAATCGCATGCAATTGTGAGAAGCAAAAAAGAAAATAATTCATATATGGAAGAGCATGAAAACTCCAAATGAGTTAATCTATAATTCTGTTTTTTATGTTTAGATAGGTTTTTCCCTGGCACTGACCTTTCCATCCCAAAGTGCACCAGCAAGAGCAAAGAACCAGCCTGTGCCAACAAAAACCTGACTGGATTTGTGAGAGAAGTTAAATTGGACAGGATCCAGAGTCCTGAAAGGTTTCTTGGGGGGCAGCCCTCATTGCAGTGTCTGTCTTGTGTAACTCTCCTCTCCTCCCAGAGAACTGAGCATGGCATCTGGCCCTAAGCCCTTGGGGTTCTCTCCTCTAGCACACTTCAGCATTCCAAATTTTACAATCTGCTGAGTTGGTGCCTGCTCTCCACAGCACAGGGAAAGCTCCTCTGCTCTCAGTCACAATTCCTGCTCTGCATGCTCAGCAAGGGAAGGAGTCATGGTGCTCCATCTTTCAGGTTTGGAACAATATGGCTTAAACTTGCTGGGAAAGAGCATCCCTGGATAAACAGCCTCACTTTTAATATTGACTGTAATGTATTAGGAACTGTTTTCCTGTTCTCCTTCCTCTAAACACAGCCAGACACAGCTCTGAGAAAGCCTCTTACTGCTGCTCATATGGGAAATTGAGGGATACATCAACACTGCAGAGAAACTCAAAGGAACACTGAAGTTATGAGTACAAAGCAATGACACAGCCAACACCATCCTTTGCAGAGGAAAGCAGGGTGTGAAGGTCAAAGAGGAACGTGACATTTCAGGATTTTTAAAAAGAATTAAAACACTCAGCCTAAGCCAGGGACACTGCTGCCACATCTCCAAGTGGATGTGTCCCTGCTCCCCAGGGAAGAGCAGCTCAGCTTCAAAGTGGCAAAGTCTCTTAGTGCTACAAAATCTGCACGTTACAAGGTCACTTTTTGGTGACCAGTGTCCCAGTTCCCCCCACGAGTCACACAGAAACAGCCCGTGGCAGGCAGGACACACGGACAAAACACGGTGGGGTGGGGCAGAGAGCAGCTTGGCAGGAGGGTTTGGTACCAAACACCCGGTGCAGGAGGGCACAGTGAGGTGATTCCCCATCTGGCACCACATCCACGTCACTGTGCAATCATGAGGCCATACTTGGAGCACAGCAGGCCTCTCTTCTTTTCCCGTTCCATGAGGAAGTTCCTCAGTTTGGCGGTGGGGAAGGTGACCAGTGCCTGCTGCCTGTTGTCCAGACCTGTCTCCTGGAGCCAGGGGCTCTGGAGGCACTCGGAGGCTGAGGGCCTTCCCCTAGGACAGACAGAGGTGAGGGGTCAGTCAGGGCTCTGTGCTGCATGGGGAGGCTGTCACGGACATATTTTATGAAAAATCCTTTTGAGAGGATTTTTTCTCCTGGGAAGCTGAGAGGCCTCAGAAACGAAATGTAAACAATGATTATCTGCTGCTGTGGAATGCAACAGATAATGCAATTTGATTGGTCTCATGTGGTTGTTTTTAATTAATGGCCAATCACAGAGTCCAGCTGTCTTGGACTCTCTGCAGAAAAAAATCCTAGCAAAGGATTTTTCAGAAAATATGTCCATGACAGGAGAATCCTTGCAAATAAAGAGAAGGGGCAACACCCAGGATGTGATGGAAGGACAGGCAGCCTCTTACCAAGGGTTTGCACACAGAGTGCTCTGCAGGAAGGACACTGCTCCCCCGGACAGGCCCGCGTAGCACCGTGCCAGCTTCAGCTTCCCCTTCCTGGCTGTTCTCAGGAACTCACAGGGTACATCCGAGCTGATGGGGTAGTTGGCACTCAACCTGCCCCAGGAGGAGAGAATTGAAATCATGAAGCTGCCTCCAGCTCCCAGCAGCTGACAAAATTGAGGATTGTTGTTGACTTTATTCGTGGTGTTGGAGCTTGTGCGGGGGCTATCTCGGGGGGCGATTCGGGCTCTTTAGTGGAAGGGTCAGGAAGTAGTTAAGTTCAAAATGCCAGCTTTGGGAGTTGGAGATGAGGGTTTGAATCCTTTCTTCCTGAGATAGGGTGGTGGGGTAACTCTAAGAAGGGGTTTAGTCTTCAATCTTTGGCTTACAAGACCAATGTTTTTATAAACTATTAGAGTTAATTAGAGTTTGAGTAGTTTATTTTCTAATGTGGAGCTGTTGGAGTGGGTCCAGGGGAGGCCACCAAGGTTAGCAGAGGGATTGGGCACCTCTCGTTTGGGGAAAAACTGAGAGAATTGGGATTGTTCATCCTGGAGAGGGCTTCAGAGAGACCTTAGAGCCCATTCCAGTGCCTAAAGGGGCTCCAGGAGAGCCTCCAAGATGGACTTTGGATAAGGGCTTGTAGTGGCAGGACAAGGATGAACAGTTTTAAATTAAAAGAAAAGAACTTTAAATTAGATATTGGGAAGAAGTTCTTCCCTGGGAGGGCATTGAGGCCCTGGCACAGGTTGCCCATCCATCCCCTCCATCCCCCAGCTTCCCATGGCATTGCCAAAGGAAGGGCACAGCTGAGATTAACTCTCTGAAACTGTGATTTTAAAGCCACTCACAGGGTAGGGAACAATCAACTGACTCACATGATGAAGGCTGTGATTTAAAATCTGAAACTGATTTTAAAGCCAGTAACAGCACAGAGAGCAATCAATGGACTCACATGATGAAGGCTGTGATTCCAATGGACCAAATATCAGTCTGGGGAAGGGCTCCTTGCTCTGTCAGCAGTTCTGGAGCTGGAAAAGAAAACTTGTGTGAGGCAAGCTCCTCTCCAACACACTGAGAGCAGCACAAAGGCCGTGGATATTTTATGCTTTGCTGCCTTCCCAAGATGGGAGAAGAGGCAGCTCCCAGGACAGGGAGCTGCTTGAGGAGCTTCCACATGGATGCTGATTGCAGTGAAACCATGAGAGCCTCTGGGCAGATGGCAGCAATGCTTTCTCCCTGGATAAATGGACACGTGGGTGCCAGCCAGACTGGCATTGCTGTGAGCTGACAGTGGGACAGCTGTCACCACTCACTGCTCCCACAAACTCACACTGTCACTGGAGAGCAGCACCTGGAAGGCTTTTCTAACTGGGACCACCTGCTGCCTTGACCAATGTTTGGGTCTTTCTGTTTATCACACATTGCAGATAAGCCCCAGGTCACTGTAACTGAGCTCTACTCACCCATGGTCTCCACATAGTCCGAGCATTTGTCCATGGTAATAAATTTGTCTGGTGTGTAGAACTGTGCATTCCCAAAATCCAGGAGTTTCAGCAGGTTGGGCTCGGTGATGATCATGTTCTCAGACCTGAGGTCCAGGTGCAGGATGTTGTTTGCATGGAGGTACTCAGTGGCACTGAGGATCTGCCACAGGTAATCTCGGACCTCCACCTCCGAGTATGATGTCCTGGTGAGAGAAAGGGGATAGAAAACACAGGTGTCCTGTCTGCATGCCCAGAAATTACTTTCAACACCCACTGTCACCCTCCCCTGGGTGTCTGATCCCATCAGACCCTTAAGAGTTAAGAAGAGTTAAGAAGTTTAGCAAATCAGCTCTGTGTGGAGAGGCTAGTCCATGCTGTGAGGCAGGTTTACAGATGCAACAACAGGATGTTGTAGAGCTGAAAGAGAGAAAGCCAATTTGATGCCCACAATTCCCTCTTTTTTTTACCACAGGATTTCAGCAGATCCATTTTGTGCCGCTGTGAGAAACAACGAATCTTCCTGACCCTCAGTAACCTCCATGTCATGGTGTTATGGTTAACAGGTGTTTGTGAAAGGAAACCCTTCATGTATCACATTATGGGAGATAGTGAAGCCTCAGGTTTTAGCTTTTCTATTTTTCAGATTGTGCTGCTTTAGTGTGTGGGTCTGGGCTTCACATCAGGGCATGCTGAGCTCTGTGCACAGAGCAGGGAGACAGAACAATTCCTGCTCCAGCTGGGCACCAAGGACAAATGATCCAAATCTCAGCCCAAGAGCACAAACACCGTGGGCTGGAGAGAGAAAAACAAGCAGGGTGGGACTGCAGGGGCTAAAGCTGGAATGGGACAATGAACTGCAAGATGCAAATGGAGCAGAACTGATCCCAGGCAGAGACCCCGGGAGCGCTGGTGCATTTTGGGGCCATTTTGGTTCATCTTGGGTGCAGCCCTGGCTGGGCTCTTGTGCTGCCCAAGGTGCATCCATGGAGGCCTTTTAATAAATCCCTGCTTTATTCTTTAGCTCTGTCCAGTCTCTGTTCTAGGGCAGCCTGCACAAGGCATCAGTAGAGTTTCATATCAACCACTGTAAACTGCTTTCAGCATCTCAGCTGGGTGGCCCTGAGTTGTCCCTCTCTAGGAAACTCAAGTAATTTTTTAATCTCACAAGAAGACGCAGAACAAACACTTTACGAATCCTGTGTGCAATAACAGCACAGTGGAGGAGATGGGGAGGGATGATCCACTTTGTCAGGAGGAAGCAACAGGTATCTTCCTCCCAACAGCAGCCCTGACTGGAAAGCTCTTCCCTCACGTTCTTACCGTAACGCCAAGGAGTGGAGCAGCTCTGGCCCCACACACATCTCCTGGATCAGCACCAAGTGCCTGGGGCTGACGTAGGCACCCTTCAGCTGGGCTATGTTGGTGTGGTGGAGCTTCCTCAGCACCTGGTACTCCAGCAGCACAGCCTGCTTGTCCTCTTGCCAGTAAGGGATGATTTTAGCAGCCAAAGTCTTGCCGCTCACCTTCTCCCGGCACTGCCGGACGATGCTGAATCGGCCCCTGGTGCAAAGGAACACAAAGGCACGTTAAGCTTCTCTCCTGTTCTTTAAAACCACCAGGATCCTGTGCTGTGCTTTTCATCTGTGCCTGGTGGAGAGTTACTGCATCTACTGTCACAGTTTGCACATCCTCCTGTGTCTTTAAACTGTACAGTCACTTTAAATTCCAGGAGTGAGAACTTAACTCCTCTGGAGAGAGAGGGAGTAAGAGAACTACCCCTGTTGGTAACAGAAATCAGTGTCTTTCTTCTAGGTAGAGAAAGTTGAATCCCAGCACCGTGTCTGCAAAGATTGGTGCAGCAAGGACAAGAAACTTTGTTAGCCCTGGGCTCATTTAATGATAAATTAATTGGCTGCCCCCTGCCCAGCACATCTGTTGTGACAGGACGGGGGGGGATGGTATTAAACTAAAAGAGGGTTGATTTAGACCAGATATGAGGAAAAAGTTATTTTTTACAGTAATGGTAGTAAAACAACCTGGCCTTAAGCACTTCCAGGGATGGAGCAGCCACAGCTTCTGGACAGCCTGTGCCAGGGCCTCCCCACCCTCACAGGTGTCACAGATATGTTTTCTGAAAAATCCTTTCCTTAGGATTTTTTCTCCTCAGAAGCTGAGAGGCCTCAGGAACAAAATGTAACCAATGGTTATCTGCTGCTGTGGAATGCAACAGGTGCATCTGGGATTGGGCTCATGTGGTTGTTTTTAATTAATGGCCAATCACAGTCCAGCTGTCCAGACTGTCTTGGTCAGTCACAAACCTTTGTTATCATTCTTTCTTTTTCTATTCTTAGCCAGCCTTCTGATGAAATCCTTTCTTCTATTCTTTTAGTATTGTTTTAATATAATATATATAATAAAATAATAAATCAAACCTTCTGAAACATGGAGTCAACATTCTCATCTCTTCCCTCATCCTAAGACCCCTGTGAACACCACCACACACGGGGAAGAATTTTTTTCCTAATATCTAATCTAAACCTACTCTCGTTCACTTTGAAGCCATCCCCTTGTCCTATCCTTAAATCCCCTTATGCAAAGTCCCTCTCCATCTTTTTTGTAGGCTCCCTTCAGGTAATGGAAGGTGCAGTTAGGTCACCCTGAAGTTTCTCTTCTCCAGGATGAACAACCCTGATTTTCTCAGCCTTCCTTTGTAGGAGAGCTGCTCCTTCATGTGCAGGATTTCCCTCTGGGTCATTGAGAACTCAGCTGGCTTCTCTACCTTTTGATCTCAGTTTGGAAGGCGTAGGTCTGATAGGTTGGGAAGGGCTCAGGAGGTGAGATCATTTCACTCTCTTCTTCAGGGGCAGCTGATGGGGACTCCTGTGTGGCAGCACAAGGCTCTGCGGGGAGAAAGGGACAGGCTTTACATGGGAAGACAGCTCTGTGTGGAAACCGGAGCCTCTCTGAGTCTTCCCTGCTATCTGTGAACAACAAGCAGAGCTTTCCTCAGGGGACTCTGTGTTCCAGCTGCTGCTGGAATATATACTGGAATATAGCACCCAATATAGCTATTGGAATGCAGCAGGTCCTGCTCTGGCCACCCCAAAATTCCCTGATATGGCCACTGCTGACAGAATGAGATGGATTCTATGTCGTGTGCTATGGTATCAAACCTCTTAGCCACTGATTCTTATTTTCTCACACAACAAATCCTCAGGATATGGTAAAAACTGTCAAGAAATTAGAAAATCTAATTAGAAATTAGAAGCAATTAGAAAAATTGTGGTTGGACATTTCAGAGCAGCAGCTGGAACTCGTTGCTCTGGTTCTGGTGTATGGTTGTGTCCAAGCACTCCCTGAAATACTAAAGCATCCCTTTAAAGCATCTGGTTGGGAAAGCTGAGATATTATAAGAAATCCTGAGAAAAAGGAAAGCAGAGGACTTGGGGTGACTTAAAAATATCTCTGTGAACTGATTTTTACAGAGCAATCCTCTCCACTGGGAGGAAATTCCAGCTAGAGCATCCTTCTGTTTCTTTACAGAAGGGATATTTCCTTTGCTATGAGGATATGTTTGCTGTGGGGCCACGGATCTCTTAATTTTAAAAACATGTGTGCAGTACAAAGTAGTCAAACAGGTGGCAAAAATAGTAAATCAAGATTTCTATACTTCAGAGACAAAATACAGCTGGAAAATTCACCACAGAAGGACTGTGATTCCCAATGGAAGACTCCAGAATAGACAAGTTAACTACTGAATTTAGGATTTAGTCTGTAATATAAGCAAGTCCAGAGTTTTCACCAGTGCAAGATCTGTATCAGTAGATAAATGCCTCCAGTAAAACATTTTTTGTACAAGACCCATTTCCTCATAATCTCAAATCAAAACTGTGTCTTCAACAGGTAATCTACAGCTCCCAGGTTGGTATTTTATTATTAAATTTAATATATATTATTTTAATAAATAATATATATTTATTTTATTTTAAATTTTATATTTTATCATATTAAATTTTATATAGTTACACATTGCTTATATTTACACAATGCTATCTTATTGAGGTTTTTAATATGTTTACACTTATTCTCCTTTGTCCAGAACTAGAAAATCATTAGAAAATAATTTAATTTTAGATGCAAAAGCCCTGAACAACCTGAACCAAGTGGAACTGGCCTTGATTCACTTGCTCTTGGCTTCTGGGTCAACACCTAAAAAGATGCAGCGGGTTTGATGCAGGAAAATCCCAAAGCTTTCTTGGTGTTTGGTCTTACCCATCTGATCCTTGCCAGTGATTGTCACTTTGGCAGAGGGGTTGCTGTAGGGGCCCATCCCTGCCTTGCTGCTGCAGGCTGTCCTGAAGCTGTAGATGAAGCCCTGGGGGAGATTTCTGGCATAGTAGCAGCAGTCAGTGATGTCAGAAGCAAGAGTTGTCCACTCCCCATCTGAACCAGGGGAAGAAAGAAAAGAAATCAGGACTCGTTTTAAGGTTGTCACAATGGCTTGGAGGTTTTTTGAGATTTGGGGTTTTGTTGTGGGTTGGTGTCATGGTTTTTTTTTTTTTTTGCTGTTTTTTTGTTGTTCCTTTTCTTTTTTCACCAGCTTTATTTATGTGCTGGGAATGTGGAGAAACCAACTTACCATGGCCAGCTTTGGGGCTGTACCTGTGTCATTCTTCTTTAAAATCAGCTAGTTTATACCTGATAATTCCAATTTGTGCCAATATTGTTCCAGAGGAATGGTGACATTTTCCTGTGTTTTTTTCTCATTATCTAATTCATGCTACCAAACTCTCCTGGAAATATACATCAAGAACTCCAAACAAAAGATAAATAATTTTTTTTTTTCTGTTGGCCTTGTTTTGGATCCAGCTGAGACCATGAGGTTCAGGATTCCTGGACAGAACCATCCACTAACACCATCCCAGCAAACCCAGTGTTTGAAACATGGGGGTTTTTACTCAGTTTTTATGAAACTCAGATGATTTCTCATGGAACTGGGATTCTAAGTGCATTCTGGACTCATTATTCATGGGACTAAATTAGGAAGGAGAAAATACCCAGCAAACATTTTATCAGCATTCCTCCCACATGATGCTGTGCTCAAGGCTGAATCCAACTCCCTGCAACTGTCTGAGATTAAACCCATCCTTCCATTCAAGTAAAATCTGGCAAAGAGCCTCAAACCATTGGACAAGCAGCAATTCCCCACCCAAACCCAAGGTATCAATGATTTTACAGGTAATGGTTGAATTGGGGGCTGTTTGTGCAAGAAAGAGCAGATAGAGCTTAGAAATAGAGAAAAATATATGCAGAAGCAGCATAGAAAAGCCTGTCTTCAAATAATGGATAAAACAAAGGATTTATTCCTGATTATCTTAATCCTCCTGTGTTCAGGAGAGCAGGATTTTGCAAGTTCCTGCCAAATACACAGAACACAGAGGAAAATTATAGATGCTGTTCCCCATTTCTCTTCCTAATTGGAAGAACTTGTGTTTGTATCCTCCCCAAAATCTCTCTTACAATTGTGTCAAAAGGAATAAGGACAAAGAAAGTGGTGTTGGAGGGAAGGTGACTCACACCAGCTCCAGAGGGAAGGGCAGAAAGCTGCTGCCCATGCTAATCCAGAAGGGAGAGTTGGTGTGCTTGTTTTTTTGTTTGGAGAATTAAGTGAAGGAACATGGAGCAGCTGAATCCAGGCAGTGTTTGTGTGGCTGCAGCAGGAATTGCTATCAGACATCACACTGATAATAACAACAGCAAATCCATCCCAAGAGAGACAGAACAGCCTTGGGGATTTGATACAAAGCTTTTGTTACTAAACAGGAAAACATCAACATTTGACAAGGGCAGATAGTGACAGGATGAGTGGGAAGGGCTTTAAACTGTGAGAGACTTAGATTAAATGTCAGGAAAAATTTATTATTCAGAGGGTGTTGAGGCCCTGGCACAGGGTGCCCAGAGCAGCTGTGGCTGCCCGTGGATCCCTGGAAGTGTCCAAGGCCAGGCTGGATGGGGCTTGGAGCAGCCTGGGATAGTGGAAGGTGTCCCTGCCATGGCAGAAGGGCTGGAATTTGATGGTTTTTAAGGTGCCTTCCAACCCAAACAATTCCATGATTAAATCATCCACTGATCATTTTGGTTCAGCCTCTGAACCAAGCCTCAAAAGAGAATATCAAAGGGGTGATGCAGTTTTGTCAAACTTTGGTTATTTTGTCCTGGCTCTTTGCCCTAAGCTTCCTCCATAGTCAATGGAAAAAGAAAGCACAGCTGCTCAGCAGAGGATAAATTGCCTTTTTGATAAATCATCTTTCTCCAAGACCATACAGGAAATCTGAGCCTGGGATGATGATGTTTCATTAGTGTCTCATTTCGTCAGATTACTCAGAGTTTATATCAGATTATATCAGACCAGGCATTTTCTCCTGTGGCTGCTCACTTTTTGGTTGTAGCTTCCACACAGCCTTGTTTGATTCACACTTTAGCAAAGCCTTGGTATGAATATGCAAATTCCAGGTTGATTTAACCAGCACAACCCCTAATGATAGCTGTATAAATCCCATTCCTAACTCTAAACTGGGGAGTTAAATCAAGCTGTTTCTGAATAACAATAAAATTTCCAGCTGGTGAAGAGATACAAACCAAGTACAAACCAAGATGTTCCTTGCAAAGCAACAGGACAGCACTTTACCTTCAGTCTTGCACTGCACAGTGTAGTGGACAGGGGTGTTGGTTTCCACAGGTTTCCAAACAACCTGCACTCCATCCTTGTAGACCTCCACAATGTCAGGGGGTGGAGGGCTGGGGGGAACCTCTGTGTAGAGGAAGCACAAACCCCATGAGTGTTAACAGCAGCACTGCTGTGATACAGAACTCTACACCCAGCATGTCTCAGCTGCAGGTATTTTATATATATATATATATATATATATATATATATATATATATAAAACATGTATATGTTTTTATGTGTATATATATACACATACAGCTAGCGGAACAGCAATTTTGCCATCCCTAATTTAAACTCAGTTCTAAGATTTTGTCTTGCAGGGGCTCTTAATCCAGGAGAGAAAATAAATGGTGAAGAAGAGGGAATGAACCCTGCCCAGGCTGTGGACCACAGCAAGGGAGAACTCTTCCTCTGCTCCCATGTGCAGAAATCTCTCCTCAAAGGTATTGATAGGTTACATTTTTTGGGACAAAATTATTTAAATACCTATTTATGTAGCTACTCCTTTTCTCACCTGCTTTTCTTATTACACAAGAAGTGGATGCTGAGCCCAGAGAGTTTGTGGCCACACAGGTGTAAATACCAAAATCCTCAGCATTAACAGAGAGAATTGTCAACAGCTGGAAGTGTTTGAGCGTGGAGGAGATGAGGATCCGGCTGCTGCTCTGGACAGGTATCCCATCTGGAAAGCAGGAGATGGGAGACATAAGTACCCTGCAAATTATACCAAGGTGTAATTTGCAGGCCCTGTCCTGAGGGTCAGGGACTCTCTGGAGGGATGGCAGTGTCACCTCTGAACCAGCTGATGTGCAGGGAGGAGTGAGCCGCAGTCCGGCACGAGAGCGTCACGCACTGTCCGGCAGCCGCAGCCTGGTCCGTGAGCTCCTCCGTGAACGACGGGGCTGCAGAGAGGAGGGAAAGGGGGATTCAGGATGGCCTGGAGAGCTTGGTGGAAAGCAAATCCCTGCAGGACATCAGAAAGCATTTCTAATGGGGTCAAGAGCCTTTCTGGTTCATGGTGTCCCCATTCCTTTGACCACCACCATTTGGAGAATCCCCCGGGCAGAGAGCACACAGGTGAAGGAACCCTGTTCACCCATGGGTGTGACAGACCAGATGGATCTTGGAAAATCCACTGCATTGCCCAGCCTTGGTGCAAAAACAAATCCCTGCAGGGCATCAGAAAGCATTTCCAATGGGGTCAAGAATCTCTCTTGTTCATGGTGTCCCATTCCTTTGGCCACCATTTGGAGAATCCCCCAGGCACAGAGCACACAGGTGAAGGAACCCTGTTCACCCATGGGTGTAGTGTGACAGACCAGATGGATCTTGGAAAATCCATGGGGAATATCTGCATTGCCCAGCCTTGATACAGAACAGAAGCAGAGCAGAGAGAGACCCTGTCACAGCAAGGGTTTTCCTCTGATCAAACCTAAATGTGGGGGCAAAACTGAATTATGGAATTTTGAGAGTGAGGAGATCAGATAGGACAAGAGGAAACGGCCTCCAGTTTCCCCAAGGGAGGTTTAGTTTGGATATTAGGGAAAATATCTTCATTGTCAAGGACTGGAGGAGGATGCCCAGGGAGTCACCATCCCTGGAGGGATTTAACAGATGTGTGGCACTTGGGAACATGATTTAGTGTTGGCCTTGGCAGTGCTGGGTTAATGGTTGGACTTGGGAAACTTAGAGGTCTTTGCCAACTAAATGATTCTATGATTGAGACAACACAAGAAGAGAGAAGGAGACATGAAAGATGGATATTGAAGAAGAAAAAGCCCTGTAGAGCATCAAATCTGCTCCTATCTCCATGGGAAAGGGTGAACTCAGGTTTTCTTCTGTGTTTCTCCAAGTGGCCAGGGGCTGCCAGCCTCCCACAGCTGCCCTTCCCAGTGTTTGTCTGGGCTCTGCTGAATGCTGGGACAGTAAAATGACCTCAGAAAATGCTCCTGATGGAGCCAAGGGGAAACTTGCCAGGGGTAAAACAATTCTTTACTCAATCACCCTCTGAGGGTAAAACAAACCAATGACTCCTGCCACAGCAATACCTTTCTCCTTTGGGATGAGGCTTGGCAGCTTGAATGAAGGGAGTGCTGATTTCCTCTTCAGAGATCCTTCAGCCCCTATTAACAGCTCCTTTTCTGCTGCCTCACTTCCCAGCTCACCAAACTCTGTGAGAAAGGATGAGAAGTCATTCAAGGCCACCCTTCTCCCCATGGCATCTATTTGCAGTGACAGTTCTGCCTTCACACATAAATAGTCACAGGTTCCCTTATTAACCAGCATTTGATTAACAGGGAAGTCTGTGACAGCTGCTGCAAACAGAACAGTGTCCTGGAAGAACAGGGACTATCCAGGGATGGCAGAGAAGAAAGGACAGATCCCCATGTCCAGTAACCAGGGTGACTTCAGCTTCTCCCAGTCACTTTAACCTGAGAGATTTGCCATGGTCAGATGACAACTGCAGCAAGGAAAGCATCACCCAGCCCTGCTCTGCTTCTGTGCAGCCTCAAACAGGGAATTTGAGCTCCTTCCATCAGTGGATTAACCCAGCTGACTGCACTGAAGCCAGCCAGTAACAGAGACCTGATGGTGGAGACTGCTGAATTCAGAACCTGCCACAGCCAGATTTGCAATTCTGGTCTAACCACAGCTTCAAGCATGCTGGGGAAAAATAGGGCAGCTGCAGCAGAGCCCAGTTATGGCAGCAAATCTGTAAAGGAACAGAGGGAAATAATTACCTTCCTCTGGCTCAGGAGATGTTTTTCCTTTTAGGATTCTTGAAATATGAGCAACAGAAGCTTTTACTTTCTTCTTCAGACTCTGCTCCACCGACTGTTCCACTGAATGAGACCTTGCATATGGCTTAAAGAGTCCAGGCTTGCTGTGGAAGGAGCTTTTCTGCTTCCCACTGGAGTCCTTTTGGGAGCCATACATTTCTTTATGGCTCTCTGCCCCTTTCCCCATGGCTCGTAAATTAGCTGCCTTTGAATCCTCGGATATTTCCAGACGGTTCTTCCTGTTCTTGTCTTCCTGTTCCCTGATGCACAGTCTTTTATCCTTGTGGAGATGTCCTGCAGGAGGGGACCTTGCCCTTTCACCAAGGAACATGAACCTTCTAGGAACTGGTTTGGGTGAAGGCTTCTTATAGCTCAGAAACTCAAATGGGAAATAAACGATGTCATACAAATCTGAGAAATTCAAATAGGCAGGCTCCACTTCTGAGATGTCAAATTTCTGGGGGCCACTGCCAACACTGGGTGTTTCATCTGACAGGTCTTTGATTTTCACCAAAGAAATTTCTGGGTGTTTGCCAGTGTCCTTGATGACTGGGATGGGTCTTCTTGCAGTGTCCAAGCTCTCCGTGGAGGAGAGGCTCTCTGGGCTGGAAGGGGAGGTCTCAAATGCCAAGTCCTCCAGGTGCTCACATTCATGAGGAACTGTCTGTGCTCCCTGCTCTTCCAGGACTCCTGGCTCCTCACTCACAGCAAGGCAGGGTTCTGCAAGGTCATCCTGCTCAGCGACTTCTCCTTTTCCACCCTGTTGGACAGAAGGGAAGGAGCTGTCCATGTGTGCTTGGCTGCCTTTGTAGGACATCTCTCTGTGAGGAGAAATGTGCCTCCCGCTTCCCTTCTCTCCAGAAACTGACTCTGCCCAAACATTCATCTCCTCAGAGAGGGAAACCATCTCATCCACCAAGCCCTCCAGCACAGCAGACTCCTCGTCACTGTAAAAAGAAGATCTGTGGTGTGACAGCTCCTGACCACGGTGATCCCTGCGGAGCAGTGGTGGGGCAGCTTTTCCAGCATCACATCTTCCACTTTCTAAGGCAATGCCTCCATCCTCACCATAACCCTCTGGATATTCCTCATATACCAGTTCATAGGCTGCAGCTGGAGCAATTTCTGGTTGTGAAGCAGTTAATGCACCTGAACTGCCACTCTCCAGACCATCTGAAATCCCAGCCCTGTGCTGCTCAAGCACTCCATGTCCAGCCTTGGGGAAAGGAGCAGCCACAGCTTGTCCAGCTGCTCTCCTTCCACTTGCTGTCACAACAGATCTCATCTCCCTGTGAACTGACACCTCTGTGTGTTCTTGATTTTCACCCTCCCAGACCTGAGGGAGGGCAGTGCTTTGGGATGAGGCAGCTCTGGCTGGGTGTCTGCTCTCCAGAGCAGCAGGCTCTGAGCCATGGCCTTCAGGAACCTTCTGGGGTTCAGCTCCTTCATGGGCCAAACTGGAAACAATCCTTGTGACAGCTGAGCTTTTACTCCTCAGAGCAGCAAGTTCCTCCTTGCTGAGAGCCTGCTGTGCTCCATCAGAGACCAGAGCTGGCACTGATCCTGGTGGTGGGATTCTGGGAGCAGCAAGCTGCTCTCCCTTCAGGACAGCTGCTGCTGTGTCTAAGTGAACAGGAGCCTTCTTGTGTGCTTGGCTTTCACCACTGTGGGCTGATGGTGGAGTGATTCCTGTAACAGCTGCTTCTGCATCTTCCAGGACAGCAGATCTCACATCTTTATGGGTCTTCAGCTTCTGAGGAACACCTTCACCAGCGGTGAGGGTACCTGGCTGTTTGCCCAGCATGACAGCAGCTGCTGGAACACTTTTCCCAGGAATTTCCTCACTTTTGTCTTTACATACTGGAAGTGAATCAGTTTCTGTTTGTTCTGTTGGAGCAGAAGAGCTTTCATGCTCCATGACTTCAGATTCAGCAGTGCCATGAGCAGAAGTCTTTTCATCTGAATGTTTCTGCCTTTTGTCTTTCCAAGGTGGGGCTGGAGCTGTCCTTTTGATAAGCAAGCTTCCACCTGTTAGATCTGGGTGGCTGTGGGTGGGAGCAGACTCCTGGGGCGGACACACACCTCCCTCACTCGGAGGAAATGCCTTTGGGGTGGTTTCTGACTGTGTGAGGGTTGAAATGGACTCTTTGCCCTCCTGAAAAGCAGAGTCAGAGGCGCGGCCAGAGGCAGATTTACCCTCCGTGCTCTCGTGTTTTGGAGCTGATGGTGCTGTTACATCTGAGCACTGGGCAGTTGGAATGGGGCTTTTCCCTTCCAAACATTCAACGTCCTCCTCAATCTCAGTGGCCTTTGACTTCTTCAGTAAACGCTTCCTATTCTCACTCCTGTGAGGTGACACTGGAAGTCCCTCTACGTGTTGTATGAGAGCAGGTGGGCACCCATTCCCCTCACAGTGTGTGGAAGGAGAGGGTTTCTCTCCTGAGCAATCCTTGCTGGCTCTCCTGGCGTCCCCTTGCTCTGCCGTGCCCGCAGAACATCCCTTGCCAGGCCCCGCAGAAATGTCGCAGTGATCACTGCCTTCAGGGCAGCTTTCCTGGGACAGCACATCACAGTCCTCCTCCAGAATCTCTTGTTCCCTCAGGGATCTGGAGGATCTCAGCCTGTAGTCATCCAGGGAGCGGCTGCGGCTGCCACCAGCAATGGCAGGGTGTGGGGGCTTCCTGGCCGTGTCAAACGACGCGGATTTGGTCAAGGATCCCAGCAGACCTTCTCTGCGATCATCTCCTCCTTCTTCTCCTTCTTCTTCTTCTTCCAGTTCAAACTGCTCAAGGAGGGGTTCCCGGAGGCCACTGAGGGGCACCTTTGAATAGCCAGCCTTCCGGAAAGTCCTCCTGGCTCTGTCCAGGTGCCTTCTGAACTCCCTGCCTGGTGACGAAGGCGGCCTCGCAGGCAGCTCTGTTGCTTGGCTGTAGAAGGTGCTTTTAATGACGCTCTGCCTGGGAACACAGGCAGATGGCTTTTCTGCCCCATCCCCTGCCTCTTCACCTCTGTCCTTTTCAGATAAAGGTGTGTCTGGTTTTTCTTTCTGATGCACAAGTGATGTGCTTTCTGTGGAAGCCCTCAGGGATGAAGGCTCAGCAGCGCCACTTTTTTGGGATGGCTCTCCTCGAAGGCTGGGAAGGAGCCTCTCCTCTTTCTCCTGTAAGATACTTGCCATGAGCTCTTTGCTTTCTGTGGGTGATTTATCCCCCACCTCAGCCTTCACTGAAGCATATTTCCTCCTCATGGGTTTTACTGGAGGGATGGAGCTTTTGGAGTGCTCCCGTTCACTTGCACGTTTCAGAGGCTCGGGATGGCTCGGGGCATCAAATACAGGCAAGTGCAGTTCAGGGGTGGAACCAAAGTGCCTCTTTTGGGGGAAATTCGAGTTCTCATTGTCTGAAGAGGAGCCACTGGTGCTGGATGAAGTGCTTTCCTCAATGAGGTGTCGGGAGATGGCCAGGGAGCTGTTGTCGTGGGTCCTTTCCAGGATTTCTGGGATGGACCTCATCACCAGGATGGATTTGTAGCACATCAGGGAGCGCTGAGAAGGAAAACAACACAGCACAAGGAGATGGGAACATGGTCAGAGTATGGAAAGCAAACACACCAAAATGAAGTCCTGCACTCCTAAATACCACACCCATGAGTCTAATTAGACACTGCCACCCTCAGCACATGTCACCAATCCAGGACTCATTTTCTCTCCAAATCTTCCTCTTCACTGATACGACATTAAATTGACTTCAGGGAACACACTTGCTTTGGTGACTGGGAGGAAACAGGACTCTGAGATTTCCAAAGTCAATCTGCCACTCAAAACAGATGGAAAACATCAGATGAGAGACTCGCTGAAGGAAATGGTTTTAAATCCTTTGACTGCAATACAACCTATGGTGACTTAGGCCAGCAGAAGACCTACCAAGTATAGGAGATGGGATTCCTCTGCTCTAAATTCTGCCATGTGGGGTATCTCAGTTGAAGCTGGGCCTCTCCTTCCAGCCAGCAGAGAGAAAATGGCATGTTCAGCAGGCAATCAATCCAATTATTTGAGAGAACTTCAGGAAAAGAGGCATTTTCTTGGCACCTGTCTGTAATTCAGCTCCGATTGCAAAGGCAGCTGAGGGCACCTAACTTAGACACAACCTTGTGTCTTACAGGCTCCTGCATGGGATTCCAGGCAGTAAAAGCCTAGATAATTAATTCCTGACACATCCATCTCTCCTGGGCTTTTTCCCAACTCCCAGCCATGCTCAGATCTCTGCTGAGCTTGCTGTCCTAACCCAAAAGATTTTCAAAGATTCAGATATTAAATTATCAGTTATAATATTAAATTATTCAGCAATTAAAAATAGATATAACTAAACAGAATCAACACAGATTAGGGGCAACTCACCTGCCACTTGCTCCGAGCCACAATGAATTTGAGCTGTTTGGTGTTAATGAAATGAGCTGCTTCAAGAGGGACGTTGTGCTGCCAGGTGGAAAGAGAGGAAAACCATTGATTAAAAAATCCTGATTCCATTTCTTGAGGCATTTTTGTGGTTTTTTTTTTTTTTTAGAATTCTCTCTTTACACAATTGTTTAATTTAGGTAAGTTGCAGTAGATCAAATGCTGCAGTTCTTTCATAGTTAAATTGCAGACAAAATCAGCTTTTCAGTCATTAAATCAAGCCCTGGTTAATACCTGTCATTAAATTATTTTTGCTGTTGGCAATTTTTTACTCTTTTCCTTAGTGATTTAGGGCTTTGGAATATAAACTTTGGTCTGCAAGGCCAGTTTCTTTTCTGTACTGATGTGACAGAACAAGAGGGAATGGCCTCAGGTTGCACCAGGGAGGTTTGGATTTTAGGGAAAACCGACAAATAAAGGACCAGGACAAACTTACCATGAACCATTTGTGGGAAAGACAGTCCAAAGCACTCGGCCTGGATCTGGTAAGAGAACAGATTGACATTTGAGTAGGAAATCCCCTCCAAGAGCAACCACTGATTTTCCTGAAGGTGCTGCTGCATGCAGACACCCACCTACACTCAGGGCTGTGTCCTTGGGATGCTGATTTGGAGCACAGAAGCCAAAGAGACACACAGCAGCTTCCAGCTCAAGGTTTCCTTCCCCTGATGGGGAAAACAACCTCCGTTTTAGTCTGACACTCCCCACAGATGCTCAGGAAGAGCTCCTGGCTCTTTGCAGGAACCCAAGGGTGTCCAGAGCAGCTCTGAGAGTGACTTTGCCTCTTTAGGTGGTCAGAGTGAAAATAGCTTTGGCAGCAGGCAGAAAGAGTAGGAATGAAATTAAAACTAAATGCCTGTAAATATGCCTTCAAGCCAGCTTTTGTACTTGAAATTGCTTAATTAATGTGGTCAATGTTATTTAATTCCCTCCATACCAGTCCGTGCTCTTTCCACTCATCTGTGTCATTCCAGAAACTCCTCAGCCTGGAGGAGGCAGGGAGCAAAGACATCAGCACACCAGGGAGAGGCCAATTTGGCAAATATCCGAATTGTGGGTTGGGTAATGGGGAATAATGAGGAAGGATTAGGGAAAAATGCAGCACATCTCACTCAGCTTTCTACTTTTCAAACCAAAGGATGGGCTGGGATGTGGCTGCTGAGACACCAACAGCTCCGCACAGAGGGAGGCACAGGAGGGCACTCACTTGGGGTGCTGCTGCAGGATCCCTTTCATGAAGTCCTTTGCATCTTCACTCAAGTGAACAACATCAGGAATGGTCCATGAAATTTCCCCGTTCTGGATATTTAGGAGAGTTTTCCTGTCGTTCTCCCCAGCAAATGGAGACTTGCACGTGAGGCTTGTTTATTGAACACCATAAAATGAAAGGAGACAGGGTTTAGGTTTCTGTTTTCTGTTCAAATTACAGAAGCACAAATGCTTACATGAGGTTTTTAAATACTTGAGGGGCTCCATGTCTGGGACTTTGCAACTTGTTCGTGAGGAGCAACCAGGAAATGAGGAAACCACAAAATAAATTGTCCTTATTATGGAAGGACTGAATGTTCCACTCAAATCCCTCATTTCAAAGTAGTGGAGGGCTCTGATGGACAAAGGGAGGGAGTGTTTCCAAGATTTATTTACCTTAAATATGTGATGACTCCAACAGCCCTGAGGAGAGAGAGAACACAAATGTAATTTTTGTGACTATTTTTCCATCCTTCTCAAGCCCCTCTTCCTGCCACTGGACACCCTGAAACAGCAAGATCACCTTCTCCTCACCTTTCAAGAACAATAAATCCCAAAAGCTATTTATTGATTTTTTTTCCATTTCCATTCATTTTCCCCCTTCAATATTATTTTTAATTGTTCCCAAGCAATCCTTCATTCCTAAAGCACAGGTAGAGGAAAGGACTCAAAAAAATTCTTTTTTTAAACTTCTTTTGCCTTTTCTAGAAAGCTCTTTAGGATTATTTCCACTAGTTGCTGCCTGCAATAGAGATCATCTCCTCCAAGATGCTCCTTTGCATTAATTAGCAGTCAGAGTTCAATTATGGCTGAAAAAAATTAGACAGAAGGAGCTTTAAAGAGCTTTGATGGCTTTTGGTTTGTCAGCGTTCGCTTTCAGTTTCCCGTGTTATAATCACTGCTCCATTTACTAATTAACAGCTAATGGAAATTCAGGCCATTGAGAGCCTGGAAAAGCTTTTTGGGAAAATGAGAGATTACCAGATATCAGTTGCTTTTGACACTGGTGACTGGGAAACAATTTCTGGGGCAACAAACTCTGGAGAGCCGTATTTGCTGTACTGGGGCTGCACGGGCGTGATCCTCTGGGCAAACCCAAAGTCACAGATCTTCAGGTCTTCCCTCTCAGGATAAACCATGAGGATATTCAGTGGCTGTTGAGTGAAAAATAAAGAAATAAATGGGGAAGTTTTTCTTGTGACTAGGAAGTATTTTCAGTTGTAAGAATAATTCAGAGAACACCCAGTCACTGGCCAACACGTTCATTACCTTGATGTCCAAATGAAGGATGCTGTTGTCATGAAGATATTTGATTCCTTCCAAAATTTGCTTGATGTACAGTTTGACCTAAGAATTGAGCCCATCATTAAACAATTAATGAATGAACAATTATTAAACAGGGAGAGTAAATAGCAGAGTCCCTGATTTCACCAAGATTTGATCTTTAAAAGTCCCTCCCAGTCCAAACTATTTTATGATTTTTCCCTCTGAGAATTCCTAAAAAAAATTGATTTTACCAATAAATATTGGACACCTAGCTACTAGATGGGAGATGTGAAACATTTTGAACTTTTAGCATCAAGGATGTAAAAAAAATCCCTTAGAAACCATAATTTCAGCTTTTCTTTTAAAGACAGTTACAGGGGGATAAAGTGAGTGGAGATAGGAGCTCCAGATGACAGATAGCAAGGAAATTATGATAAGAGAGCAAACATAATCTTTTTTATTTTGGCTGAATGCAATGTTGGTGGTCAACCCCCCTGGCTGTTTGTAGTTATTCCCCCAAAAAAACCCAGCTAGCAATGAAAGTTGCCAGGAACACATTGTAAAGGCTGATTCTGCTTTGATAGATTATCACTTGTTCAAAGACATTTATCATATTCCAAAAGGAAAATGCAGAAAGAACTGACTGTGCTTTCAAATGAGAAATTACCTCAGCTTCAGTGACCACGCTCTTCTTGAATAAACGATCCAGGAGCTCCTCACTGGAGCATCTGACAGTGGCATTAAGGGACAACAGAACCACGTGGAAAAGCTTTTTTTTGACTCTGGAACCTCCTCCATCCAGCCAACAGAAGAATTCATGAGGTGATGATCTTAGGCTATGGGATCATCATGGGCTGCTCTAAACCTGGTGTCACTTCTGCTAAAATCTGCCTGTTGATTTTGGGGTTTCTGTTCTGCATTTCCCTCATGCTCACCTGGACTGGATCTCATGGAAACAGAGCTCATAACTTCCAGAGTTGTCAGGAAATAATTTTGGTGCTTGACAACTCATTCACACTTGTATATACCAGTCTGATTTTTCTCACCCAGCAGAAGCTGAAGCATTGCAGTGGAGCTCTAACAGAGCTGTGCTGTCCTGCAGTGCAGAGAATTGTGTGTGCTCTTTTCTCTCAGGAAAAACAAAAACAAAAAATTATTAATTACTTAATATTTAATAAAGAAGCTCTATCCAGTACTTCCCAGCCTCTTCAGACAACTGCACAGAAAAAAGGATACAACTCCAGAATCAAAATCAGTGTTTTTCTTGTTTCAAACTCATCCAGGAGCCTGGTAATTCTGTCATGGGACAGAGAGGCAAGAATATCCCTCTCCTGATGAGCTCTAGACTTGGTTTTGCTCCGCAGAGGGATGAATTTGGCAGCACAGGACACCCTGTTCCCTTTGTGCACCACCCGTTTCACAAAGCTGAAGCAGCCCCTGTGCAGGAAGGAAAGGAAAAGCCCCGATCTGACCTGGGCAGAGATTTTCCCCCAGCCTGGCCTTTGACAGCTCCCTGCTGCTCTGTGCTTCAGTTCTCCAGAAGCTCCTTTACTGTGTGTGAGGTGCTGTTGCCCTCTCCTGGCTGTCTCCAAAGGGAAGCAACGTGTTCCCATCAAGGGAAAAGCTGCTGCAGATGATGCAGGCTTGTGCTGGTGCTCCTGCATCCCTTGGACAGACCAGATGTGACGGGCTTGGGATGCTCCTGTTGCCAAGAAGCCACATCCAGGCACTAATCTGTGAGCCTTTGGATGTTTTTTCTGGTTGGAGCTGCCCCAGCACACCTTGGAGTGACATCTCACTTCTGCCTTTATTTCCAAATTCTCAGGACCCACCTCTGCCTTAGCAGCTCAGATGGGCAATGAGATATTCCCTGGCTGTAGAGCTGGAAAATCCATTTACCTTCCAATCTCCTGCTTAACCTCATAATGGGAGTGGAGCTTTCTCCTGGTGGCCACTTTCTTTCCTTCTTGGTCTTTCTTAGCTTTGGAAATGAAGAAAAACAAAAGGGGTAAATACTCAGACAACAATGCCTTGCTAATAGTGTGCAAAGTTATTACAGGACAATTTAAGGCAGGGAAAATTAGAGGGGTCTTCTGGACTTCAAAGGAGAATAAAGTGGAGTTGTTTGATTAGAAGACTGTGTTAAAATGAACCTTGGGGCTGCCCAGAGAAGTGGCTGCCCCGTCCCTGGAAGTGTTCAGGTTGGATGGGGTTTGGAGGAACCTGGGGTAGCAGAAGGTGTCCCTGCCCGTGGCAGGGGGTTGGAATTGGATCATCTTTAAGGTTCTTTCCAACCCAAACCATTTTGGGATTTTGTGATTTGATTTTTTTCCTGGATCCTGCCATACTGGCCATATATAAATACTACACAGGAACACAGGACAGATTCCATACAGGTACCAGAACATGACAGCAACAAATTACACACTGCCATGGCAATTCCTGCAACTGAGAGGGTGACATTGCCATCACAGGTGAGAGGGTGGCACTGCCCTCACAGGTGAGAGGGTGGCACTGCCCTCACAGGTGACAGGGTGGCATTACCTTCATGTACGACGAGCTCTGCTTTGCACAAAACCTCCCCTCCTGCATTTTTGGCAACACAGGTATAAACACCACCATCTTCCAGGGCAGCATTGTCCACAAGTAAGAAATAAGTTGTTCCTTCCCTCCCCTGATGGATCCTGTCGCTGTCTGTCAGCAGTGAAGTGCCCTGAGGGAAGGAAATGACATTTTGGCACAGGAAAGCCAAGATGGAAACAGATGTTTCTGCTCTTCTGATGCCTCAGGTTTTAGCTTTTATGTTTTTCAAATTCTTGCTGCTTTAGTGTGTAGTTCTGAGCTTCACATCAGGGCATGGGGAGCTCTGTGCACAGAGCAGGGAGACAAAACCATTCCTGCTCCAGCTGGGCACCAAGGACAAATGATCCAAATCTCAGCCCAAGAGCACAAACCCCGTGGGCTGGAGAGAGAAAAACAAGCAGGGTGGGACTGCAGGGGCTAAAGCTGGAATGGGACAATGAACTGCAAGATGCAAATGGAGCAGAACTGATCCCAGGGAGAGAGCCCGGGAGCGCTGGTGCATTTTGGGGCCATTTTGGTTCATCTTGGGTGCAGCCCTGGCTGGGCTCTTGTGCTGCCCAAGGTGCATCCATGGAGGAGATCCTTTTTTAATAAATCTTTTATTCTTTAGCTCTGTCCAGTCTCTGTTCTAGGGCAGTCTTCTCAAGGCATCACTTCAAAAGCAAGATACAGGAGCAGAGCTACAACCCAGATTATTTATGTGAGCAAACCTCATGGAGAAAATGCTGCCCAGGGGAGTGGTGGAGTCACCATCCCTGGAAGTGTTCAAGAAACAAATGGATGTGGGTCTGGTTGACAAGGTGGTGTTCTGTCAAAGGTTGGACTCAGTGATCTTGGAAGTCTTTCCAACTTTAATGGTTCTGTGATTCTGTTGTTTTTTTCTTTTTTTTTTCATAAATGCTATGAAGAAAGGGGCAGGATGGAGTGTGTGTGATAAAGGGCAGATTGTGAGCATTTGCAAAACGTCCATATGAGAGTAAAATGCAAGATAAAAATACAATATATACATATATGTACATAATAGCACAAATATGAAGTGATGCCATCCTGTTTTCCCACACAAAATCTCAGTTTCTGAGGTTTTCCTTATTAAACTGTAACAAAAATTTAGGTTAGAGTAAATCACTCCATAGCAGCACCAGCTCAGTGTTTGGTGGGAGCTAAAAGGTATCAGATACTAGAAATTATTAGGGAAGAAATGAAGGATAAGACACAGAGCATCATTTGATAAATGCTTGGTTTGCCCATGGTGTGGCACTATTTGGTACATCATCATCATCATCAGTGTCCTCTGTAAGAGCTTCCAGATGAGAATTGACAGCAGATTGGGGCTCCTCAGCCTGGAAGGGAGGTTCTAGCAATAAATGACAACAATTTTCTAAGGGATAATAAATAATTTCTCTCCTTTCTATGGAATATCCCTTGTCCTTAGTCACACTGGTTTTACTAAGTAGTTGCAGGAAAGATACAGAGCCTGGAAGTCACACTGACAATTGGGATAAACCACTCAATCCCATTCCTGCCCCCAGGCTGCAGCACACATCTCAGTGGCACTCAGGTAGAAACAATTTCTCTTCCTGCTCTTTTTGGTCCCCAAAATCATCTTGGGTGCCCTCTCTGCAGGGTGACAACACAGGGTGGGATGCACAGGTGATGCT
Organism: Molothrus aeneus; assembly: GCF_037042795.1. Taxonomy (NCBI): domain Eukaryota; kingdom Metazoa; phylum Chordata; class Aves; order Passeriformes; family Icteridae; genus Molothrus; species Molothrus aeneus. The sequence goes on along the minus strand of NC_089646.1, from coordinate 2,724,966 downwards.
TCAGTGGGAACAGCTGGTTCCACAAACTAAAGACACAATCCAGAGTCTGTGTGAGAGGTGTGGGAGGAAAGGGCAGACGAAATTCCCCATGGAATTGTGCACTACACTCCTCACTCTCAGCCAGAGAAGAGTCTGCACTCACCTTGAACCACAAAACTGTGGGCTGAGGGGTTCCTTCAATGACTGCCTGGAATTTGGCACGTTCCCCAGAGTTCACCTGCACATCCTCTATTGTCACTTGCATGTAGGGAGGACCTGGTGAGAAAAGAGCATTTGCTGCATGCAAATGAAACTGAAACTTCTTTCCCAGTGTGCTGCCAGAGTTGAAGTTACTCAATGGGATTTATAGGACAGGCCATTTAGGATGTAACAGTAGTTTAAAGTCAAATCAAGAGGTACAACAGCAATATATTTGGGGTTCTTCATGTTGACATTACTTACATTACTTTTAGGCTTCTTATCTTCACATTTACCTATTACTTTTTGTTTAATAAACAGTTACCACTAAAAACTTTTTAAAAAAATTAAATTAAAAAAAATTTTAAAAATTAAATTTTAAAAAACCAAAACAGTCAGGAGTTGTTACCAAAAGAGAAGACAGTGAGAATCATGGGACTGGGAAAAGGAAACAGGGTTTGGTCTTACTTGTTGGAGTCTTCTCCTCAGTCTTATACACTCGAGTTCTTTCTGTGGTCTCGATGTAAACTTCACTGCGCACGTCCCAGACCACGTCTCCTTCTCTCCTGTACCAGCCTCCTGCCCCTGCATCTGGGGATGTTCTTTCAAGAAACCCAAGAGAAAAGATCATGGCATAGCCACATGCAAGAGGCGCAGGATTACACCCTGCTGTTGATCTGTTTAACCAGCAGACAAAGAGTTATTTGCTTAAAATTAATACAGGAAGAATTTTGGTTTGGGGGTGGGGGGGATTAATTTCTCTCCAACTTTTTTTTGCCCTTCTTTGACAAAGCATTGTCACCAGGATTCTGAAAATAATGTCAAACCTACAAGAAACTGTTTGGGTCCACCACAGGGGACTTGCTTTTCTTGCACCAAAGTCAGAAATCCACGTGGATATCCTGGATATGTGGAGGTGGGTAGTTACCTGTCGATGGGAACAGTGCGTTCCCGAGCACTTTCCTCTCCAGCAGCCTCCTCTTCCCTGGAAGGAGCAGGGCTGGGCTTTGGCACCCCTGGTTCTTCAGCTGGAACCTCCCTCTGAGCTTTGGCTGGCAGCAGAAATTGGGCAAGTTAGACATGCCACCCCATGAGATCACACCCAAACCCCAGAGCCAACCTCTGGAGTCATCTCTGGTGTGCCTCATGCCAGAACTGAGCCCACCTGAGCTCAGCTGGGTGCAGCCACTGAAGGTTAGAGGAGGATTTGGCACTTTTGCAAAAAGCACACAAAACAAAGGGGTTGGACAGCACCAGAGCGGTGGCACTTGGCTGACTGGGCTAAACTGGCTGCTCTGTAAGGAAATACACACAGAGTGGGAAAGGCAGCTGGTAGGGACAGGGAAATAGAGGTGAGCTGCAAGGATACCGTGGGTTCACCCAGCCTTTGGAGGAGATAATTTTACCATGTTTGTGTTCTGGCTCATGGCTGTGAGGAAGTCATGGAATCACAGAAGCATCCAGGTTGAAAAGACCTTTAAAAGCCCAGCACTGCCAAGTCCACCCCTGAAATTCATTCCAGGGAATTACCCAGTGTTAGCTTTGTCCACAAGAATTCTTCCACTCAGCTTTGCATTAGAACAGTTCCTGACTCACTGCTGTGATCACAGACAGCACCAGGGACATGAGTGAGCTCACATCCATGTGAGCTGGTGGTCAGAGCAGGTCCTGGCTGAGGATATTCACAGAATTCCCAGAATGACCAGGTTGGGAGAGACCTTCAAGGTCATCGAGTCCAGCCCAGCCCCAACAGCTCAACCAAACCCTGGCCCCCAGTGCCACATCCAGGCTTTGTTAAACACACCCAGGCATGGGGACTCCATCACCTCCCCGGGCAGCCATTCCAGAACTTTATCACTCTTCCTGTGAAAAACTTTTCCCTGCTATCCAACCTGTATTTCCCTTGGTGCAGCTTGAGGCTGTGTGCTCTGGTTGTGCCAGTGCTGCTGGAGAAAGAGACCAATATCAATATGATTGATATGGAGGTAATATGGACTCTTACAGAGGACCTGGTGATGTTTTAGCATCAGCATTGCTGCACCTCCACTGGAAAATGTCCTTGCACAGCTCTGAGTTACACCAGAACTGGGTCTGTCTCGTGGGGCTTGATAAAACCAAAAAATGGTGTGGCTTGACGGCCATTTCAGTTATTTTTCTTCTTTTAATATTAATTATTTTATCAGATATAGATTCAAAACCTGGTTTGATCTCACATTCCAGAAGTACCTGATTGTCTTTTGATACTGACCATTGGAATTACACCATAGGATAAAGTGCATCATCTCCTTTTTCATTTAAGGAGAAAAGATTAAATCCAGAGGAGTCTTCTACCCAGCAGGTAGGAACATTTTAGGGAGCACTCTAGGGACCTTTGGTGCTGGCTGGTTTTGGAAAGGAACAGCTGTTTCTAGAAATCACATAAAACATCTCCATTGGGGTGGAAAACATGGTTATTCAAGGAATTACTGGATCAGAGATCCCAGGTTGTAGGATTGTGCTTTCCTGTCACCAGCACTATTTAAATATTTACCTCCTTTTTATTTAAGGCATGTGAACATAGAGAGAGGTGTCAAGTCTGCATCTGATTAAAATAATTCCCATAACAAGATGAAAGACCTGCCAAACCATCTCATTCACTATTGTATTTTCTCTTTCGCTGTGACTGAGGAAATAATCTGCTAGGTGACATTTTACTTAGGATTTTTGAGTCATCCCACTCCACCAGAGGATTATTTCCAAAGATGATTTGTGACTAGAAAGGAAAAAAGGTTTTAAAGCCCTAACTTTTTTTTTTTATGCTGTTATTTTGGGTTTGATTCCATGAACAGCTTTTATTATTGCTAAGTTTTGAGTAAGAATATTTATTTTTTAAAGGAATTATCTGGAGTTTGAGGGCTGAAGGTTACTTGGCATTGTCCTTTGAGTTAACAGTGGTGGAGAACAGTTATTCTGACTTGACACAGAGACAACTTAGACAAGTTGTTATGGCAGAAGCAGAGGAAGAGTGGAAGGGTTGTCGCTCATCCATGATTTTTTAAAAACAACAGGAAGACAAAGGAATTGTTCTCCTGGCAAGACACAGCCACATACACAGTTGGGTTTAGTCACACAGAAGCTGCAAGGAGTGAGTCTGTCCAGGCTCCAGGGTCAGTGAAATGCAGGTGAACTTGAGGCACCCAACCCGCTGGAAGTCTCTGACAGTTGGTTTAGGATATTAAAGACATTTCCAGTTTGTTTATAGCAAACAATAAAATAAAAAAACCTCCCTTACCCATCCCACCAAATCAAAACCCAAATGATTCTCTGAATGTAAAGGAGGGATCTCACTTCACCTTCTCCCCCAAAAGTACTTGAAGCAAGACCAGGGAAAAACTCCAAGGGTGGAAAAGATCCCCTATTCCTTAATTTTGGGCAGGTGATGAACTAAACTCTATTTCAGCCACGGTTTTCAAACACCTGCTTCCAGAAAGATCCACCCCAAACTTACACCCAACCTAACCCCAACCCACCCTCCATGGTCTGAATGCCCTCTCTTAAATCTTCATCTTCTCAAAACACAATGACACAGAAAAATGAGCTTAAAAACATGATTACTGGCACGCTCAATATTTCTCTTTCTCTCAGCTCCTGGGGAACATCTCCCACCTTCACACCAAACCTACCATGGCCTCCAGCAGTCTGGGTTTGGGTGCTGGCTTCATGAACCACCACAGAGGGCCCGGCTGCTGCCCCTGAGGGCTCCGAGGGAGCAGAGCCAGCAGGGGCAAGGCCAAGGCCACCATCTGCCCTCATGCCAGGGGGAAGTGTCACCAGCAGGGATGCTGAGTCCAGCAGCTTTTTCAGGGCTGTCTTGATCTCCTTGTCAGCGCGCTGCAGTGAGGCCTGCACAGTAGTCTCCGTCTCTGACTGGGGGGAAGTCATTCCTACAGACAAGAACAACAACTTTTCTCCCTTCAGGGCAAAAAGGAAAGCAGCAGCACCATCCAACCCATGGAAATATCTGCCACCGTGTCATTTTTCCCCTCCTAGAAAAGGGAGTTGATGGAGAAATGCTTATTCCAGCAAGAGGGAGTGTAGGTGAGAGTTAAAATAAGAAGGATGGCAGAAAATACTTTGGAAAGTTGTACCTATGTGAACATCTGGCCTGTTCCCAGACAGTGGAACAAAGAATCCATCTCCCAGCTCAACCTGGCATTGGTTGGTCTGTCAAAAATACCTTTATTAATCCTAGACTCACAGAATCTCCTCAGTGGGAAGGGATCCACAAGGATCATCCAGTCCAGCTCCCGGCCCTGCACAGTCACCCCAACAATCCCACCCAAACTCTCCTGGAGCTCTGGCAGCTTTGGGGCTGTGCCCATTCCCTGGGGAGCCTGGGCTATGCCCAACCACCCTCTGGGGGAAAAACCAACCATGGGTAAGACCAATGAAATGAACCCATTGCACTGATACAGACCCTACATGAAGGAAGATGTTATCTCACAGGGAAGGAGAAGGAGTAAACAGGAATCAGCCATGAGTGAGTCTGGAGAAGGGCAGGGGAATGAAGGGAGGGCTGTTCTTTTTCATCAAAGTCTGGCAGAAAAGCCACTCCTTGCTCTAGGGTGATGCGTTTGTCCTGCTTCACAATATCTGAATACTTCTGATGGGTTGGGATGTAGAAGGCTGGGATGGGATCACAGAGTGCAGGAGCTCATCTCACCCAATCTCCTGCCTGATAAACCTCCCACAAATCCTGAAAAGGCACAACAAAGGGATGGATGTACCTAGGGAAGCCCCCATGTAATCATGAAAACAGAGAAAATGCTGGTCAGGTTAAGACAAGGATCACGTTCATGATGCAGATGCTCACCAATCAAGAAAGAAAACTCAAATCATCACATGGTTTAAGAAAAAAAAAAAAGAGCATTTGGAGTAAACAGCTCTGACTTGTTTAATGTCATTGACATTAATGAGCATGCCCCATAGGGGTTTTGATTCTGCTCCTTTCCTGGCCTCAAGAAAGTCAATTCCCATTATAGACCTGAGAAAATAAATTTGAAGGCTATGTGTGGATGAAGACCTCTCACTTGATCTTTGTTTTCAATGATCATGATGGTGACAAAATATTTATTTCCTGAATCTGTTGATGGAAAAAAGCAAGATTTGCTCACATGATGTCCCAGACTGCCCTTCAGTGTTCATCAGCACTGGGATGGCAGGAAGACATGAAACATTTTCCTAGAGAAATACCTGGATTCTCTGGTGTTTCTACTGTGATTTCTGCCAACTGGCGCTGTCCTGTGAACTGGGCAGCTGCCAACGAGTGAAATGATTGGAAAGGCATGAAACATTCAATTAGGAAATATATTCACAGGTGTATAGATATAGATCTAGAGGTTATATATAATCACTGGTCTCTCCCATGCCCTAACACCACCATTTCCCTCCCTGCCCAAGGGACATTACACCAATTCCTTCTTTTGGACACTGATTCAGGCCAAGGAACTTTAATATCCCCCAAAATACACAGACCTTACAAACACCACAGCGATGACACCCTGTGATGGACAACCTCTTTCCCAGCTCTAAAATCTCAGCCTTGAGCCTTTCCACCCCTCAACTTCAGCCCATCCCCAGGAACTCAAGACTGACACATACTTTGGAGCTCCAGTTCGGTCTCAGAGAAGGACCCAAGTGAAGGTGAATCATTCAAGATTCCTGAGTTGGAAATATCCCTAAAACTGGGTTTTTTAACTTCAACACTCCTGAAACTGTCCGTAAAAATGAGCCAGAGCCCAACTGCATTAATATTCTTGGACTGCAACCCAGTTCCTGCTGAAGTCAGCAGGAGAAGAGGAGGAGCTGATGGAATATCAAGTGCTGTAACAAAGAACACAGAAACCCAACAAGTCCAGTGACAGCTGATGCAAGACATTTATTAATTTAAACCCAGCATCTAACAGCATATCTCGCACTTGACTTTTTTATTTTTCTTTTTTGTATCTCAAGCAAACTGAAGTTTCCACTTTATTAATACCTATTTACCTCCAGGAATTTCAGTAAAACATTCACTGTATTAAAATCTTTCATACAGCTGTATCTTTTCATCTACAGGAAATAAATCCCCACACATCTCATTAGTTATCTACACAGTTTAATCGCTTACAAGCATAATTTTTAACCTCTAGGAAAATATTTTGAAAGTATATGTAATGAACTTTTCATAAACCTTTCACTTTTTGAACAGAGCCCTGCATAGGATTTAAAAAATTTCCTTCAATTGATTCTCTTTTGCTTAAATATCAAAAGAAAATGTAAACAGATGTTAATTGCTTTGAGCTAATGAATCAAAGTATAATTATTTCTTCTATGACCATCTGAAGTGCAGCCTTAGAGCTTCTTTAGGAAAACCTGAGTGTCAACCACAACAGGAGGAAACCTCCATGTTCCTTTATACATCCTCAGTATCTTTTGTTTGAATATTACATTTTTGGAAGACAATCACAGGACAAAATCTTTTCTCAGCAGTATCTTCATAAATCTGAATAAAATCCACCTCCTTCTGTGAAATTATTCAAGACTGATACTGGAATAACTGTGATCAGAATCAGGCTCAAAATAAAAGAAATATTTTTAGCTTTGAAAGCATTTCTCTGTTGTGTGCCTGTTACTTTCCAATGTACAGTGCAATATATGAAAAAAGCACTAATATATATATCCATCTTATTGCTTCATTATAAAACAAACAGTATAAACCAAGGAGATGTTATAAAAAATGGGATAGTACCATAAAGGAAGCTTGATTTCCTTCACCACTGGAAAAGCATCCTATATCATGAAGATATAGGATCCAACATCAGAGTGGATGTTGGAAGCGAAAGGCTGTGAAATCAATATGTTCATTTTAGTCAGTACAAGGTGCAGCTGCAGAAGGAAAAAATAACTTTTCTACAAGCACCTTTTGTGAATTCATTCCCTGTTGGCAGGAATATTGCCTCCAAAACAAGCATGGCTGGGAAACCCTGAGCCAACATCATCCATTCCTTCCCAAGGCAGAAACTCACTCCACCCTCTCTCCTCATGCTGCTTAGAAATTCAGCTGTGCTTGAGCATTTCTGGTTTCCCTAAACCACAAATGAAACCATAAATGAACACTTCTCCAGAGCTCAGCTGGGACAGGGTGTGGGGACCTTTCACCCCACATCTCTGTCACCAGAGAGGGCCAGTGCAGGGTCCTGCTGAGATCAATGAGCTCCATCTGACTCCAGCTGGCACCAGGATTTTGGCCTGGGAGCTCATCTCTTTTCAGAGCAGCTTGTTGGAGGTCTGGGCTACATCCATTTCTGGTGAAGCCAACAGGGGTGGGCTGTGCTCAGTGCACCTCAGCCTCCCCCTCGTGCAGCATTCCTGCTGGAAAGCTCCAGAGGAACCCCCCAGTCACTCCCTCTCCGAGGCATCTCCACCTTCCTGGTTACAGTAAAATGATGCAATTACAACTGGCAGCCTAATACATTTGGAACAGATCTATGTTTCAACTGAATATTTATGGTAAAGCTCTTTTTTCTATATTTTTTTAAATTTAATCTTTCTTGTGCTCCTGCTACTTTGCTGTAGCTCAGTGGTAAATTCCTCTTATCACATATAGGGGACATCATGGATTAATCTGTTAGCAGGAATGTTTCACCACTGGCACGTTCAGGAGAACAAATCCTCATCCAGAAATATTTATTGGCAAAGACTACATTTGTGGTCCTTTGAAGACCACATTTGTGGTTCTTTGTACTTGTTAATGTTTGATTGCAGATGCAGAAATTCTTTTGTGCAGCACATTAATCTTTCAGTGCACGTTAACTGAATTATATTATTTCAAAAGATATGGTTTATCAATCCACCACACTAGAATGCAGAATAATGAAACCTACATTATCAGACAACTAGGAAGTGGATTTGAAAATATCAGTCATTTAGAAAAGACAGTCTTTTTCACTTAAAGCAGAAGAGAACAACAAAACTCTTGTTTCCTCATGACAGTGGGACTCTCTCCACTGACTAGAGTCAAACTGGGATTTCAACCAAAAAAAATGCCTGAGCAGCCCTTTGAATCCCTGGTATACGTAATATCTACTATATATCTCACTATATGGCAGAAGGTTAAAAAAATGCAACCAGACTGTGCATCTTGAAAGGTTTATGAAGAAATTTTGGTAGAGCTAATTGGTGTCACAAGTGTAGAGCAGAGTCAAAGCACAGTGAAGCTTCATGACCTTTGGGCCCACACGGTGACAGGAGACACCCCCTGTCCTGGGCTACTGAAGGATGCTGAAAAGCTTAGATACTTTCACCTCCTTGCCACACCAAAAACTGGCACATGAAAAAATTATTAAGTTCATAGACAAAAAACCCCACACTTCTTCATCTAGATTTCTGTCATAGGTAGAAGAATCAGGCTTTTCCCCATCACTGCTCCGCTATGGAATGATACATGTTCACCTAGATCAAAGCTTTTAAAGTTACAAACTGTTCTGACAGACTGTTCCCTTTAAGACTGGAAAAGCTTGACACATTATATTTAAATACATTTCCCTCTAAGGCATTCCCTTGTAATCTTCGCCACCAATTCTCCTTGCCTACAACAATTTTGATATTTATATTTTTTTACATAAAGCTGCTCTTTTTGGTGTTAAAAACCACGCTGGCGTCCACTCAGCTCTGGGAGAGGTCTTCTGTGCTGATGTGCAAGGTGACAGGCTCGCCAACAGTCCCGTAGCTGAGGGTTCTGGTGGAAACTTCAGTTTTAAAGCTGGACTGCCCGTTGTCGGCGGAGCGCTGGACCTCGGTGCAGAACGAGGGCTTCACCGTGAAGGAGGCTCCGGGAGGTGCCGCGCGGGCGTCGCTCACGCGGAAGGAGATGTTGGAAGGGCCTGAGGACTGCACGCCAGCCACCCTAGAGGCTGACAGGAACACGGCCCCGGGGACGTGCTCCTCGTACTGGCTGAAGAACCTCTGCCTGGGCTCGGGCACCACGGGCCTGACCAGGCTCAGCAGCACCGGCTTGCCGATGGTGGGCTCGTTGATCTCCGTCTGCAGCACAGAGATCTCGCAGGGCTTCTCCGCCATGGGCTTCTGATCCTCACACCTGTAGGTCTCGCCTTCCTGAGGGATGTAATCCTCCAGGTCCTCCAGAGTTAAGAGTTTGCCGTTGTGGGTTAAAATCTTGCGGTCCCGGGTGCTGATGTCGTCGGTGTGTGGCTCCTCTGGCTCGTCCACTATGATGTTGTCCTCTTCGGGAAGGATGTCCTGTATTACTTCAGGTACCTCCTCTCCAACAGGCCAAGACACATCCACTTCCTCGAGCCCTTCCTTATCCTCTGGACTCACTGGGGAGAACAGAACTTGGTGTTGCTCTCCAACAGCTGTCTCAAAACTGAAGACCAAAGGCTCGCCCCCGCAGGCAAGCAGAGGGGAGGCGGCGCCTGACCTGCAGTCAGCACGCGGTTCCTGAGGGCAGCTCTTTCCTTCAGTCCCATAATCCATAAACGAATCACTTCCTAATTGTTCAGACCCACACGGGGAGTTTCTCTCTTCGCCGCTGACTTGAGGTCCTTCCTGCTCGGTCGTATACACCAGAGGCTGGATGTCACCTTCAGAGAGACCCTCATTCGGCAGAGATTTTGACTGTTCCACCAATTTATTGTTGGAGTTGTTTGTGTTGGGATCATCTTCTGGGGAGCGCTTCGGCCTTGAGCTGGGAAAAGTGAACGTTAACACCCCTGACTGATCTTTTTCTTGTTTTACTGGGGAAGAACCTCTTTTCCTTGTGGGCTTTGGTGACTTTTTCACCTTGAATTCAATTATTTCTTCCACTTCGACCCACTTGGGCTTTTTCTCTTCCACTGTGCTCTCCACAACGACGTCTCTTGCTGCTGCTCCTTGCATGTCCTCATGTTCTGTGACATACAGCCTGGGAACAGCAGCAGACTTTGCTGCTGCCTCCTGGTCGTGTCTGTGGACAGGCTGCCTGATCTTGGAGACATAAACCGGCTCCAGAGCCGGCTCCGCCCGTGGGGAGCGGGAAGGAGAATGACCTGAAGGAGAACGTGCAGGAGAAACCCTTCCCCTTTGTCTTGGGCTCTTCACCACTGTGGTTATGGTCTCCTCTCTGGTGGCAGAAAGGGGTGGAGTTGGCGGGAAGATGAGACTTTTTGGGCAGCCCCACTCCACCAGCACATGCCACGGTCGGCCGAGGCGCCGCGTGGGGTTAGTTTGGGGTGAGCATTGCAGCTTTTGGGGAAGCGGTCATTTTGGGAGGGACACACAGGCAGAGCACACACCCACATGCCCATCTCCACTTCCTGATCCAGGGAAAACCCCTGACCCAGTGCCCTTTTCCCCAGGGAAAACCCCAGCTCCATGAACCTCCTCTGTTGGGTGTGAGCACACAAGCACGTCCAGCTGAGAGATGCTCTGCTGGGTGCTGCTGTATTTCATGTGCTTCTGTTGATCACCTACTCTGCTACTTTGGACCCCCCCCAAAATTTTAAACACTCAAAGACTTTAACCTTTTCCTGGGTATCCTTGGCTAAAATCCTGATTCCTTCCACATCAATGGCTAAATGCCTTTTATTGCAGTAGGCTCAGTGTCTTCTTAATAATATTTAATTAATGCAACATATCTCTCTTTTTTTTATTATTACAGCCTCTTTTGAGACCAGAGATCTGCATTTCCACCTGCAGAACATTTACATTGAAAGGGATTAACCTTAAAATGTGGATGATCAGGAAAAGAAAGTTAGAACATCTCCTGCACAAGTCATCTATGCCAAAATGAATTTTTTTTACTCTTCACAATACCATTAGTGCAGACACAGCCTGGTCCTACTGCCTCCAATAGACACAGGAATACCAAGCCAAATTGGGATACATAATATGATTTCTCAGTATATTTCTGCTGGCTTTACTTTAGATCTTTTGACTGAAGTTGGGCTGGTGGTAGATGCTTCATCCCTGGAAACATTCAAGATCAGGCTGGATGGGGCTCTGAGTAGGCTGATCAAGGTGAAATTGTCCCTGTTCACAGCAAGGGGTTGGACTAGATTATCTTTAGAAGTCCCTTCCAACCCAAGGCCTAAACCCAGGATCCAGTCCTCTTAATTTATATACTTCTCATGCAGGTTTTCCTGCGGTTTTTCCTGTGGTATTTCTTACCTTTATTTTAGCTAAATAATTTTCTGCCAGTGTTTTCCTGGCAAGCACAAGGAAGCCAATGCTCCACATCTGCTCCAGTGGAAATCACAGCAAAACTCATTTTGTTTCTGTGTTGAGATTCTGTCCCTACCTCCAAGGAATGGGGTTAAAAAGCAAGAAGTAACTGAAGGGTCAAACAGTGGCCTGAACTGAAATTAGGAGTAGAGACAGCAGCTTTTTAATTCCTCTTTTCCTCCTCACCATTCTCCAGTCACAGCCACGTGGAGCTGAAGGTCACCCTATGCTCCTCAGATATTTCTGCTCTGACTTTTGCCCTGGAGAATGGAGAATCTGTTTATAGCCATCATGGAAGACTAATCCTCTTGGCTTTATTGCAGCCTTTCTCATCTTCTGGTCTTATTTTTAAAAACTCGTACTTCCTTCTCCTCTAGAGATCAGGTTTGTTTCCACCTTTAATCTCTCCCTTTGAGGACATGGTGGAGTACAGGACTGGATCAGCTACAGGGAGATTTATTTCCTTGCAGAACACCCTCTTTTCTGCTCATTTCCACTGCTTTACTCTTTTCTCTAAGTTTTCTGCAGTTTTTCTATAGACCTTTAAGGTCTGTGCCGAGCCTTCAGACTGGCCATGGTGCCTTTCTCAATTACACACAATTAAATCATTTTAGAGGAGAATGAATCCTTGGGTGCTTGCAGCAGACCATGATCTATGTTGCAAAGTTAAAATGGATTTTTTGAGGTCTGGGATTTGCATATATGGACACTGTCCAATCCCATCTCTCAATTATCTATTATTTTCTGCCAGTAGTTTTAAAGCTGTTTCTGTTCTTCAGCTTCCTACAGGTTAAGAGTTGGAATTTGCCCTCTCAGAATTATTTCCAAACTTTTCCCCATCACTATCCCCATTTCAGTTGAGGTCACTCTTATTTAAAATTCATGACCACAAAAGGAGGGGATTTTCTGCCTGAGATCCCACTCCTCAATTTACCGAACTCCTTTGAGGCTGCAGCCCTTGATTGAGGGATCCCTCCTGGAGCTGTCCTGAACAACAGCCTATGGAACTGAGATCTCAGAAATTTAGAAATCAACTTAACTGATGGAATTTTGTACTAATGAATATTATTATTTAATCCACCAGTATTAATGCTGCTGCTCCAGATACAAGCACAGAGATGTGGTTAAATGAGATTTACCAAGTTTTAGATGTGGACTGGCTCTGAGATTCCCTCTTGCTCACAACTTTCTCACAGTATTTCCAAATGTGATATAAAAAAAAATAACTCTGTTCAGTTGCCCCAGTCTGAATCCTGGTCCTTGAGGTAATACAGGTAAAAACACTATTTTCTGGTTTTTGCAGGGTGAAAAAGATCTAATGGCTGGAAATTTGAAAAGAACTGAGCTTATCTGCATCTTCTGGGAGGGGAGACAATTTCTAAACCACTGCCTCCAAAAGGACCAAGTGCATGGGTCTAAAGGAATAATCCTCACAGAAAACAATAAAAACGATAATGGGTAAGCAACTCTTAACCATCCTTCAGTTGCAATTTTATGTCTAACAAAAATAAAATACATCCACTTAAGCCTCTTATCCAAGTCAAGGGCTGATTTTAGCAATAGTGCAGCTACTGAGGGAAGGCATTTCTCCAAAATATCCATTGCATAACTCCTTCCTCCCCTCAGGACATGGTTGGAATGGCTTGGAGCTGCTCTGAAATCCTGTCCCAGGTCAGGGTCCCCCTTCCAGCACATGAAATGATTTTATTATGTATTTCTCTATGGTGCTTAAGAAGATAAATTAAGATTTGAATGGCTGCTTGGCTTTTAGGCTATGAATGACTGAGAAAATACTGCTTTTTGCAGTAACTAATCTTTTTTAGTATTTTATAGGCATCCACTATAAACCAGGCTCAAAGCATCTAAAAAGACCAAGTCATCAGGACAATTATTTATATTAGAAATATAGAGATAGAAGGGGATAAAAACATTCACCTTCCTTCTGCTTCATCATACAAGCCTTTCCTGAAAAGTTTAAAATAAAGCCAGAAGAAATCACTCTAAGCTCTGAGGTATTTGTTAAATTGGTAGATATTTTCAGGTAAACCACTTTCAGTTTGGTTTTTTTTGTTTTCATTCAACACTGAAAGTCAGACTCCCCCTTCCCAAGCTCTTGTGAAACTCTACCAGCATTAGGGAGAATATTTTTCCTGTGTCATATCAAAAAATAACTGTCCCAGGCTGTGTCTAACACCAGTGCTGCTATTTTTGGAAAAGAACAAAAGGACTTTTTTTGAGGTGGTCACTTGACACGGCACAGAATTCTGTGGGATCTGGGAATGAACACACTTGCATGGCCAATGAGCACAAGCTTGTTATTGGATCATGCAGAGGCAGCAAGGCAAAAAAACCACAAATGTTACCCAAAAAAAAAAAAATAAAAAAAAAAATCAGCACTTACATGATGATGGTTTTCTTGGGCACTTTAGTCTCTTGTTCAGTGACTACAAAGAGAACAGTATGAACAGCATGGGGTTAAAGAAAGGCAAAAGCTGAAATGATTAAATTATCTTTGCTCAGTTCATCAACATAAACTGGAGTGAAAATAACCAACTGTACCATCCCATCCATGCTTTCTGTGGTTATTTCCAGCATCATCTTTAGTGTTTCTGACCAAGAATGAGAATCCAGAATGCTCTCTGAACGTTTGGCTTTGAAATTAAATATTTTGTGGAGAACAATTTGGCAAAAACTTTTTATTCTACCATTTTTGTTTGGTAGGTCAAAGCTAGAAAACAAGGTCCTTATTTAAATTTTATTTATCCTATAATAAGGTAGTGATGGTGTCAGAAATCTGAAAATGCCTCAACCTGGAAAATCCTGGAGAGCTGAAATTCTTTAAACTGTGATTGCACTTCCTAGAAAAAAGAGTTCCCCAAACACTGGATTGTGTCCACGCTTTTGTGGACTGGATGCAAAATCCAACTGATAAATATAAAAACTAATATCATTATCACCAGTAGAGAAAATCAGCATAAAAAACCAAACCCCAAATCCTAGGAAACCCAGGAGAGCCCTGTGTCTGCTCCATCTCTTTTTTTTCCTGCTCTAATTTGCAATTTTCCTGACCCTTCTCCCATAACCAACTGGAAGCTGTTGATGATTATCAAGATCAAAAGTTAAGATTTCATGGTGTTGCAAATATTCCTTAAAACTGACAGTTCTAAAAAGTAGAAAGATCCTGTTTGAAGAACTAACTGGGATTTTCAGCAGGTTTCCCATCCTCTCCACTGGAATAAAATTAAGATATTCTTTGAACAACACTGCTTTGAGCACATCTGAACTGCAGAACCTATTTCAGATCTAGGAAAAAAAAAACCATCAGCAAGCCCCACTTTTTATTTAATAAACTAGCAAAATATCTAAAAAAACCCCCCATAATTTAATCTCCAGCAATTGGTTTTCAGTTTTCCAGCCAGCCTATAATAAATAAGCTCTGGTAATTTTCAGTCAGTGCAATTTAAGTGAACTGCTACTTAAAAATATCTATAAAATCACCAGCAGTTCTTGCCCAGGGAGTTTCAAGTGTCCGTATTATTTGTTTATTAACTGATGATTAGTGCTAATGTTTTCAATGGTGCCCCCAAACCTGCATTGACTGAAAATTAAAAATACATTTACAATATTAAATGGAATACTTTAACCTAATTTTCCTTCCACTTCACTTCCAAGGGCTCTTCCCTGCCTCAGGTAAAACCTCAAATTTGACCATAATGAAAAAGAATTTTGTGCAAATATTGATGTTAATTTCTGACCTAGAGCTCATGGGTTTTTCGCAAGGCCTTGTCTTGTTTATCCCTGTAAAAATCGGGAATAATTTCCCAGAGATTCAAAGGAGTTACTGCAGAACTGGGTGAGTTTAAACAAAATCTGTTTGGAGATTTAAATTTACACTAAATGGGTAAGTAAAGAGCGAAACTATTTTCAAATATTTATCCCTGGACACAATTGCAATAAACCCATTTACCTATGCTTAATTAATATTTTTCTTTAAATAACTCAAACCTTGTTTTAAATGGTGGAATTATAATAATACAGTGATGGCAGATGAACTGAGTGCTCAATTTACCACACTCAGGTTAGAGATTTTCACTGAATTTTTAAATCACTATTCTGCAATTTTCAAATAACTTTTAGAAATCTCATTAAATAATACTATGAGATTTATTCATGTGCACTGAGTATATGAGTAAAAATGCTGAAGTTCTGATGGCAATGTTTTAATTAATTGGATCATACACCTGATAATAGGTGCTTTCTACAATTATTTTAGCAACAATGTATTTAGATGAGAATTAAGTAATATAAACTAAATAGTTGAATACATTTAATGAAATTTCACAGTGTCTATAACAAAATGTCTCTTTAATGGTTGCTCTATGAATGTCTGTTTTGAAGTCCTCCCAAATGACACCAACTGTGATATTTCTATTTGTGGTGGATGTCAAAGAGATTCAATATTCAAAAATTCAGCAGGCCTGGGATAAGAAAGCTGAAAATGGCATTTAATAAGTTGTATATGTGCTGTCCAAGGTGCGAGGGAGGATTTGAGCAATCCTATATTGAAGGATAGAACCACACGAAAGTAGGATGAGAGAATTTGGGTTTCTTTTCTTTCTTTTTGGTTTTCTTTTTTGTTGTTGTTGTTTTGGTTTTTTGTTTGTTTGGTTTTGGTTTTTTGTTCATTTTTTTCCTGTTGTTTTTCCCCGAGAGGAAAATATTCTGCATCCATTTTTAGCATTTTTTAGGATTTATCATTTCAACTTTTCAAGAGCATTTTAGGCAAACAGCTTTGCAAAGCAGGAGCCCCTGATAAGCAGGTTAAAAGCTGTAAGCATTAGGGACAGCCCAGACATCTCTTTGGTTAATAGATTAAAACATTGTCTTACAAGTGATGGAACACTGAGGATAAGTGAGCTCTCCTTGCTATGGATGGATGGATGGATGGATGGATGGATGGATGGATGGATGGATGGATGGATGGATGGATGGATGGATGGATGGATGGATGGAAGGTTATTTGTGGCCTTTATTACAATTTTTAAGTCTCTTTTCTCCACTCACAGAAGCTTAAACCTATTTTTGCTGCTCAGTTCATGCTGCCGGCATGAACCAGAAGAGCACTGCTCTGTTTTCACCTCCTTCTGCTACACTTGGAGGCTAATCTGCAAAACCTGACAAGAACTGCTAAAACTAATCCTAAAATGAGCAATTCTTGCAATCATTGAGGTTGGAAAAGACCCTTAAGATCACTGAATCCAACTGCCAAGCCAGCACCGCCACCTTAAACCCTGTCCCAAGTTCCAAATCCACAGATCTCCGAAATCTCTACAGGGCTGGTGGCTCAACTCATCAATATAAGAGTTTTTAAAATTATAGGATCTCTAATAGGATCTAAATAGGATCTAAATAGGATCTCTATCAAAAATACCCCACGAAAACCTAAACAAAGAAACAAAAACCCCCAAACCCAAACAACCAAAAGGCTCCACTCCTGCAGTGACTGACATGGTTGCAAAGGCAGATGGGGCTCTCCTGAATTTGCACTGGAAACCCTCTGGCCTGGCCAAAAATGAGACTAAACCACGGTGATAAGAGAATAAAAATAACAAGGTAAATACCCTAATCATCACCCTAATCAGGGAACATCCCACAGGGGGCAAAATCCTGTGCCCTATTTCTTCAGTAACACTGAGAGATCTGAGGCTCCTCTGTGTTTTAAATCTTCCTTGTGAGAACTTCAGAAGTACTTTGGTGATTTTTAACAAGGTGCTGCTACAAGGCAACCGAAGAACCTGCCCAAGGCTCTGCATGAAATCTAAAAGTTGTGAAGGAATTATTGTTGCCTGGCTGTAGCTGCTTTGGGAATTTTTATTTTTGGCTTTGTCTCCACTCCTGTACCTGACTCCTCCCCTTGTATTCGTTCTAGGTCCTGACCTGCCCATCCATATGGAAATGCAGCACCTTTCCAAGGCACTGGGCTTTGCTTTTCTTGACAAATAATCAAGTTAGTGAGCCTGGATGGATAAATCACACCAGAACATGCCAGAGCACATCAGCCCAGGTGTGCTGTGTGCAGGTTAAGCAGCAAGGTGCAAAGCAGACACAGTCAACTGGAAGTCAAAGAGAAGGATCTTCTTTCAGCTACACTTTTTTAAAGTGTCTCAAATTCTTCCAATATCCACAGAAAAAGGATTTTTTAAAGCAACCCTCCATTGACTTCAGTCCAGCGACCAGGTGTGGCTGAAGGCAGATCTCAGCTCACAAGGGATCCCTTAGTCCAGTGGTTTCCATCCTTTTTGGATTTGGTCCATCCAAGGGACCTGCAGACCCCCATAATGTGAATTTAAACCAAAGAATTTTGGTTTTGATACCCATGGTCTTGGACTGCGGACCATCACCAGCTGCAGGTCAGGGGCTCATAAACCACTGGACTAATGGTATCCCAAACCATGGGTTTGGTTCAGCAGAATAAACAGTACAGAAAGGCAGGAGGATAAAAACTAAAGTAGCTGCCCATTGGGTGCCTCATGAGACCCAGACAGTGGTGATTTCACAGGAACAGAGATAAATCAGGTAAAACTCAGACCCAGGGTGCAGTGAGCCAGGAAGCAGACACGGTATCTATTTCCTGTTGTGAGAGCAGTAATGTTGTCCTCTTGGTGAAGCTACAAGTGATCCCATGTTCACAGATAGGAAGGATTGGGAGGATGGAAAGAGCCTTCATGAGATCCACCTGTCCTCCAGGTCTTTGCCAGATGAACCTGATTTTTCCCCAGGCAGATCAAGGCTGGTTACTGATTCTCAAGAAAGCAACGAGTTCCCTCCTCAGTCAAGTGCATTATGCCAAATTCATCCCTGGTGCCATTCTCCTCCCAACAATCCTCTTGCTCCATGGATGAGCCTATTTTCTCCACTGGCCTGAAGCAGCTCTCCCTCTGTCTCACCCTGGGGATGACTCAGGGATCTATTTTCTTCCCTATTACCGAGTTCAAGCAATTGCACACATCACAGAACAAATGTATTTCATGACATTTCTGAAGCTTCCAGGCAAACTCCAATTATATTTCTGTAACCAAGCTCACAATGATTTTTGTTGTTGTTTTTGTTTATGATTACAGGAATAACAGCAGATGAGAAATTTGGGGCTGAACATACACATTTGAAACCCCCAAAGCTGAAAGTGCTCCTAAAATTTTATACAACCCTTGTTTGCTTTATAACATCTGCCTGAAGTGAAGTTCACCAAGATACACCACCCTGACAGATTTATTTGTGTTCCTCTACATCCTGCACACAACTTATTTTTCTCTCTTTGGGGCATAGAAAAGACAAATAATTCAAATACTTGAAGGTTTATTTGGCTGAAAAAATTCTACTGTTCCTACACTTACACCATCCTCCCTGTAACGCTTTTTGATGGGACTCTGGGAAAGAACTAAAAGGAAAACATGTTTAAAATGAAGCCAAGAAAGTTCAAAGATCAGGATGCTAATCTAAATAATTTATTGTGGATGAATCCTCTTAATGTAATAGCACAACATTTGTGTCTTCAGAGGGCTGGCCCAAAGGTCCAGCCAGACCAGGGTCCTGTCTCAAACAGGGCCAACAGCAGAGGACTGTAGAAAATGATGAAAAAATATGAGTAGAGGATCATTTATCCCTGAATATTTTTCCAGACTCCAGTATTTTCTGCCCAACAGCTTCATGAGTCAGAATGTTGCCTCTTAATGGAAGTTGATAATGTCAATTGTGCCCTTCAGCTGGGTTCAACACACTTGAACTCCTGTTATTATCACAAGACAATGTGGGAACACCAAAGTTGAGGATAGAAGGTCCTAGAGCTGTTGGTGAAACTCTGGCTTTTGTTGACCATGCCTCCACAGAAGCCTGTGAAACCAAGGTTTGCTGGCAGGGAAAGGCCTGTGCCTATCCCAGCCCCCTCTCTTGCCCTCCAAATCTGTCCCTTATCTTTTAAAGGTGGCCCCTTGGCTGTATCACCTCCTGGGCTGTTCAAGAGAGATGGGACTGGCTGGTTCACACTCAGCCACACAAGGACATTATTAAGATGTACAAAGGACCAATTCCCTATGCCAGGAAATGCTCCCTAGGAAGATGCAGCCATGGATTTAAACTGGGCTGTGCTGGGTTTGCAGCAAGCACTGACACACTCTGTGTGGAGATCCCTGGGATAGGCAGTAACCCCTGGAACTTTAGGCAGTAATGACTAAAAGTTGTGAAGAAAGATGCGTTTTTGGACGGGTGTAAAATCAATTCTTATCGCCCTACCAATCCAGGTGAAACTGGCAGGAAAAAAAGGAACAGACTCCATGGCTATCCCTGGACAGTCCTAAATAATGGATGAACTAATCATTGCTCAGGACACACTGCCCATCTCCTTCAGTGGTATTTCAGGAACAATCCCAACACACCTCCACCTTTACTCAGTGGCCCCTGTAACATTTCTGCCAGGCTGACACACATTTCCAAGTTTTCCAGCAACATACAACATTTCTTTCTGCACTATTGGTGGCGTGACAAACCCTTCATCTGCTCCTCCTTTTCCATATAATGCATTCACATTATATGAAGTTGATTTGCCAGGCTTGGAAATCAACAGATGATGATGGGCACAGAGCCGAGCCGCCCTGTGCCCATGCACATCTCCAGAAGACGTACAGATACATGGACACCGACAACCAACGTGGGTAAGATGGCAAAAAATACTGGAATTTTGTTGTTTTTAGGGCTGGTGTACGTACAGAGCTGGGCAAGGGTCGTACCTTCAATGGTGATGGCTTGGTCTCCTCTCCTCTCCTGGGTCAGGGCTGCAGCGCTGTGGTGGTAAAGCTCTGCTCCACTCTTGGCAGACCCTAATCTGTTCATCAGCTGGAGAGAACGGTGCAGTGCCACATGAAACACAGCATGGTTTGGTTTTTTTTGCAATGATAAAACCCTGCCTGTGCTACCCTTGGAAATTCAGTGCTGGCAGAAATGGGTGAAGGTGTGAGAACAGTGCCAAGCTGAAGTTTGAAGAGATGCTTTGGTGCTCGATGGAGTTCATGGTCTTCAACAAAAATTATTCACAGAGACAAGTTACAGCACATCTGCAAACATATTTACTTAATCACTGGGTGTTTGCTCTGCAGCCTGGTCTCTACCAACAGGCCCAGATTCCTGCTGCACACACACTTAGGTGGCGATAAAAAGAATTTTTTTTTAATCATCCAATAGTTACTGAGTTTTACTTAACCAAGGGAATACTGGACCTTATGATCTTAGTCTATGGCAAATGCAGGGTGGATTGGTTTTGCTAAAATTCCAGTAGAATTCTTTAAAGTATATCAAACTTCCTAAATATTTCTGTGAGCTGAACCATTTACCATGGAGCAATTTCCTAAACCAACACCATTTTTTTATTGGCAAGCCCTCAGAACTGATTACTGTTTTATTACAATGAATGCATAGACTATGACTAATTTAGATATAATATCTTACATTTTTAAAAATTTATCAGCTACTTCCATGTATCCTTGCTAAACAAAACAGGAATTTCAGTGCTTTATCCTTCTATTTAGACTTGATTTCTTTCTTTTGGCTCTAGAGGGTTTCTTAGTCATAATTTAAAGACAATCCAGAAACAAAATATCACATCAGAATGGTCACAAATTTTTTAAGAGTTTCCTCTAGAGATCTGAGTTTAAGCTCCATAACAAGCTCCATCAATTCTTACTTGTACCAACAAACTGTCAGATCAGAATATTCTGGAACTTTTGGATATTCACAATCCAGATCTAGCTCAAGTCCATCTTTAATATTCTTATGAGCAAGAATAAGAGCTCATATTATGAGCTCATCTTATGAGCAATTCCTCAGCCATGAGTCTCTGCCAGTAAAATGAATTCTCCTGCCTGTATCATTTCAGATGACAGATATTTAAATCTCTCCGCACTTACCTCACATTCATAGTGCCCCATGTCTTCATTGGAAGGGTTCTTGACCACCAGGACTGCGATGCCACTCCGTGGTTCACTGAAAGTCTGGTATTTACTGGTGTCCTTCAGCAGCACCCCATCCTTGTACCACCTGAGTGGGAAAACGTGGAGCATAAGCCAGGAAAAATTATGCAGCACCAAGAGGTCCCCAAGATCACTGATCCATCCATCAAACAACTCTGGAAGGGAGGCTGCAGGTGGGTAGATCACAGCTGGGTATGAACCTGCACACATTTATGAGGCTCCTCCCAAGAGATCTCCTCAGTCAGTGCTGGAAAAGGGCTTTAAATGATGACAAGACAGGATTTGCTGAGCTCTTTGTCTGAATACCTGATAAAATCAAGTCAGGTCCAAGGCAGGGAGGATAAACAATGATAAAATGTTTTCCAGGGCTTTAGATTGGACAGGGTCCTCCTCAGGGTCTATCTGCAGGTATTGCTTTTCAAATTCTAGCTAGAATTAACTGCTAAAAATCTCAGGAATGTCTGGATAATGAAGACCCAGCATTGGAATGGTGTTAAGATGGAAGACACAGTAAAGAAAGGGTCATAAACTCAAAATGACTTTTCTGACTATGCAAAAGGGAAACCAGGATTTGTTCACATGTGAGCTGAAGGACTGACCTGATCTGAGGCCTGGGTGCTCCTTCCACAGTGCAGGTGAACTGGACATCTTCACCCTCAACAAGATAAGCATTTCTGACCTTGTTCACAAACCGTGGGGGCACTGCAAAAAGCAAAGGTAAATGTGATTGGCAGCTGGAAATATGAACAGATATGAAGGGCATGTCCCCAACCAGGTAATTCTCACAGGGTATAAAGGATACTAAAGACCAAATTTTTTGACCTAAAAACAGTTGCCTGCACCTGTACATAATTTTTTAATATATATTATCCAGTATATGTTGTATAGAACCTCTGGAATGCCTTAATATTTGTAACATCATAGAAACATGGAATCATTTAGGTTGAAAAAGACCTCTGGGGTCATGGAGTCCAACCATTAACACTGCTAAGGCCAACAGCCAACCATGTCCCCAGGTGCCACATCTAAATGTTTTCTGAGCTCTTCCAGGGATGGTGACTCCACCAGTTCCTTGAGAAGATTGTTCTGGTGGTTGACAACACTTTTGGTGAGGAAATTTTCCCTGATCTCCAATCTAAACCTCCCCTAGCCCAGCCTGAGGCCATTCCCTCTGCTCCTGTCCCTGTCCCCTGGGATAAGATCCCAAATCCCTCCCGGCTGTCCCCTCCTGGCAGGAGCTGTGCAGAGCTCAAGGTCCCCCCTGGGCCCCCTTTTCTCCAGGCTGAGCTCCCACAGCTCTCTTCTTGTCCTCCAGCCCCTTCCCCAGCTCTGTTCCCTCCTCTGGACATGCTCCAGCCCCTCAATGCCCTTCTGGTCATGGCAATCTCAAAACTGACCCCAAGCCAGCACAGGGGGCAGTCACTGCCCTGCTCCTGCTGGTCACACCATGGCTGGTACAAGTTTAAGGTATTTCATAGCAGACACCTTTAAAATACTGCATCTGTGCAGGACATTACCTTGAACAAGGATCTTTCCCAAGGTGCTGGCATTCCCAGCAGGACTGGAAGCAAAGCACATGTACTGTCCTGTGTCAGCCCCTGTCAGGTTGTCCAAGATCAGCGTGCAGGAACCATCAGGATCTTCTATGATAATGTGGTGGGGATCCACCTCCACAGGCTTTCCATCTGAAAGGGAAATTATTCCTTTTAAAATAGCTTGCTCAGAGTTTCCTCCTTAGGAATTTCATCCAGCTTTTCGTCCTGGGAGGGCTGAGAGCTGTGTTATTGCTGCTGGTGTTGGTAGTTGAGGAATCAGCTCTTCCTCTTCATCCAGCTCTCAATAAAATATCATCCAGGGCACAGTACTGTTGGAGGACCTCGTACATCACCACTCTTCATTTAAAAGTGAAATTGCCCCAGAGTACATTCCGTGCAGTCATAATTCTGCTTTTCCAGCCAAAGGAGCACGCCCAAAATGCCCAAAAACACAATCTCTAGACTTGAGCATCTCTAGAGGATGAGCTCTTGGATTACCTGATACCTTAGGTTTTAAGTTTTTCTTTCTGTGTTAATGTGCAGCTTTTATCTTTATATTAGGTATTACTGGGATCTTTTCACAGGGTGGGGAAGACAAAACAATCCTATTCTAGCTGGAGACTCAAGGACAATCTCTTCAAACTTCAGGCCCAAAGCATGAACAACATGAAAAGAAGAGGGGGGACAAGCAAGCAAGGAGGATGAAACTTCATAATTTAAAGCCATGAATTGGACAGTTAACTCCAATATGCAAATGGACTAAAACTTATAAAAATCTGAGATCTCATGACCAAGCCCTCTTTGGCTTCCTCTCTCTTGGAGCCATCTGGGTACTGCCAGGGCATGGCCTTTGAAGGCTCCTCAATAAATCTCCACTTTATTGCCCTTAGCTCTGTCCAGCCTCCGTCCCAGCCCCTTAAGGCATCAACCCACTGCCCAACTACCACAGCAATATGGACAGGGAGCACATTTGGAGGGTGCATTTCATGCCCTGCTGCTCATACCTTTGTACCAGCTGACGGATGGCTTGGGAGCTCCTGTCACCTTGCAGGCCAGCTTGACTGTCTCTCCCAGCTCAGCTGTGCAGTCTGCCAGCTCTTCCTCAAAGTCTGGAGGGACTGAAATACCAGAGGAATTGTGTTAGTAGTCTGGAGGAAGGGGCTCTGTCCATGGCATGGCTGCTGCTAAGTGAGATAAGAATATTTTTTGCAAATCTGTGAGGTTCAGAATGGAAAAAACTGAACAGGAAATTTTAGCAGCTCAAGACTTAAGAGGTGACATGCTCTTCTTGCTTGTCTGAGACAATTCAGTCTGTAACATGTCTGTTGTTGGCTATAAAGTTAGACCATATGAAAAAAAGGGAATTTGTTGCTGATCTGGAATTATTTTAGACCATGATTTTAAAAAGCACATCCATTATTCAGACACCACACATCTGTCACTGTTAAGGCAATTCCTCAAATAAAATGCAGCCTGGGTATCCAAACCAGCATTCTGCTGGTGCCCTTACAATAAAATCTATTCTTTCATTGAATCATAGAATTATAGAGCGGTTTGTGTTGGAAAAGACCTTAAAGATCATTGCATTCCCACCCCTGCCATGGGCAGGGACACCTTCCACTGTCCCAGGCTGCTCCAAGCCCCATCCAGCCTGGCCTTAGACACTTCCAGAGATGGAGAAGCCACAAATTTGGGCAACCTGTTCCTTTATTAAGTGACATTTATTTTAACCCATTGCTACCATATGAAACCATGCAAAATTGTTCTGATAATCTTCCTCACTAAAACACTTTATTAAAGGCACAGAAATGCAGTGCCCAGACTTGTTTTCAGTGAATATGGACTAAATCCAATGCTGTTCTGGCATTTTAAGATGCCAAATATCCTTAGACTATAGTGGAAACCATTTGTAGCTGATGCCTAGAAAATAAAAATCTAATATTCTTACTGATATATTTTGTGGATTAAAAATTTGTGGAATCTCAAATGACACTGAGACTAATGTAACATTAATGACTATAGAAATTTCCAAAGCAAACACAGGTAAAAAGATAGAGCAGTGTAAGCCAGGAGTCGAGTAAAGGGCCTGGAACCCAGTGAAGGCACAGGGTCATTTGTACTGGGGTGTGTAGGACTCTGGATCAGGGTACAACACCAACTCTCCCTGCCTCTCCTCCAGGAGAGGTGTTTCAACCCTCAGATTATCTTCTAGGCCTCTTCTGGACTCACTGCAGCAGCTCCATGTCCATTTTATTTTGGAGACCTGACAGATGGACAGAGCACTGCAGGCAGGATCCCACAAGAGCAGAGCAGAGGGGCAGAATCCCCCTCCCTGGACCTGCTCCCACATTTAATGACCATAAACAGCGTCTCTCCCTCTTCTGTAATTTCCTAAACCTGATGCCTCGGGTTTTGGCTTTTCTATTTTCAGATTCTGTGCTGCTTTAGTGTGTGGGTCTGAGCTTCACATCAGGGCATGCTGAGCTCTGTGCACAGAGCAGGGAGACAAAACAATTCCTGCTCCAGCTGGGCACCAAGGACAAATGATCCAAATCTCAGCCCCAAAAGCACAAACCCCGTGGGCTGGAGAGAGAAAAACAAGCAGGGTGGGACTGCAGGGGCTAAAGCTGGAATGGGACAATGAACTGCAAGATGCAAATGGAGCAGAACTGATCCAAGGGAGAGACCCTGGGAGCGCTGGTGCATTTTGGGGCCATTTTGGTTCATCTTGGGTGCAGCCCTGGCTGGGCTCTTGTGCTGCCCAAGGTGCATCCATGGAGGAGATCCTTTCCATAAATCCCTGCTTTATCCTTTAGCTCTGTCTAGCCTCTAGTCTAGAACTCTCTCCTAGGTCAGCCTGCACAAGGCACCAAACCAAGGAGACCATCCAAGAAGAAAACCCGTGAGGTTTGGGTTGTCTGGTGCCACACTTACTCCAGATGGGCTCGCTGATCCTCTGCTGGATGCCCAAGATCTCCTTCACCCAAGAGTTCTTGATGTTCACGGTCCGCGCCTGCAGCAGGTACTTGCGCACCAAGTCCTCCCGCTCGTGCCAGATCTCAAAGGCCCGGTCATCCCCTTCCACCAGGTCGTTCACATCTATGTTGTTCAGCTGAGCGACAGAAGGGGCAAGAAATTCACCACAAATCCTGTGTTTTTTAACAATTCCCAACAGCAAAAAGGGGTAATTTGTGCTTTCTTCAAAGATTTTTTGGATCGCGTGAGCAAGGCAACCTGGCCTTGGATGAAGAGCAATCAGAGCTACTGTAAGAGTTATTTTCCCTGCTATATGTGACTTTCTGGTTACCAAACTGACATTTTCCTGGTGTTAGTTGTTCAGGAAAACAATGTCCAGCATTAAAAGTTATCCCAAGGGTGGAACACACTGGCCCTGAAGGGCTGGGCCAAGGCAACATGGAAAAAAATAGAGAATAGGCAGTCTCTGGACAAAGCATGGAAATGCTTCCATTTTATTTATCTTGGAAAAGAAAATCTGCCTATGAATATTGATAAGGACTTTCTGAAAGTCCGGGCAGGGTTGGTCAAGAGCTCCATGGTTGTTTTGGTTGGTTGGCTGGCTTTTATTGGAGTTGAGCATCTCCTGCCTTGTGAAAACAATTTCCTCAATTTCTGGCAGTTTTAATCCTGAATGTCTGAAGATGAGTGGGTCAAATGCTCTGAATTTTTCCATTTCTGAACAGGAATTGGTAAGGACCAATTGGAAAGGACATAACCAGCAGAGAAAACCCAACAGAATTTAGCAAATAGGATGCCTTCTAATTTACTCCCAGTATTACAGATTATCAAAACCAGAGATTTACAAATGCAAGAAAATATTGTAGGCAGCAAAATCCATATCATTATAATGTATTTATGCTGTTAATTAAATGAGGGAAGAGAAATAAATAAATGCTTGTACTTGTAATCTCCTTGCTGCATGGTGAAAGTCCACCCTGATGGTTTCTGACATGTGTAAAATCAATATTTTGGGATAAATGTAGATTCTACATGTGCTTCAAACACTTTTTGAAGCAAAGGAATAGCTCAGAAGGATTAGAAGAATGTTCAAGCTGGATATAAAAGTGAAGTTCTAATTGACAGAGAAATGCTTTATGCGAGGTTAAAGTGATCAGACCTTCATGATGTTCTTGAAGATGTAGCTGTAGGTGTCAGTCTTTGTGTCTCGCTTTGGTTTGCAGATCACAATATAATTTTTGAAGAGGAAAACATGTCTTTTGTGTCCTTTCCACGCCATTCGAGCTCCTGGAGCTCCTTCCCACACAATGAAGTGGCCCTGATAGGAAAAAGAAGGAAGAGCACACAGTGATACATCTGGAATAATTACCAGAGTTATGCCTCACCATCATTTTTCAGTGTCCAGATAATAAATGTTTTCTGTTGCATCATCTGATATATCATTTCTGATGTATCTCTGGTTTATTAAAGCACAGCAGATGGTTTCTAATGCTAAAGGTGACTCATCAGGCACAGCCAGTGGTTGTCATTACATTGATATTTAAATGGTATTATTTGGTGTCAGAAAAATAGACAGCCCTTGTCAGGTGGAAACAGTCTTGGAAATATTAAAGGAAAATTATATTTTGTGTGTTATACAGACACTTTATATGATGATTTCGTCACCTTCACCAGAGCAGGGCATTAATTTCACACAGCTTCAGACACAGACAGCTCAATTAGTGACATGGGTTTCCCCTGGCACCTCTAGGGAGAAGTAAACACTCGAAGGGTGAGACTGGACAATTTTTGGATGCCTAAATGTGGAGAGGTGAATGCCCACCACAGTGTCACTGTAATTTAGCCTTACAACTCCACTCAGCAATACACTGTGATTCCCATGGAAAACATTGGATGAAGACAGAATAAATTACTTGCCTGGTAGAACACAGCAAATCTATAAAGAAACAGGAATTTGAGTGAGGATATTGGAGGTCCTAGACTAAAGTGCCCTAACAGCTGGGGCACCTAAAAAGCCACACACCTGGTTCATGGGAAACCTGGGGGAGCACATGGGTCTGTTGAGGCCAGTAACTTCAGGAGCTGCCCCATGTCGCTTCCCAATAAAGAGTTAAAACCCTTTTAGATCTTGTAGGGGCCCAGAACAATTTTATTTCTGCTTGATGAGCAGGTTAAAAAAGGCAAATAACGGCATTATGTGTGAATTATTCCATAAACATCCATGCTCTGGTGTTTCAAACATTAGTGGAGCCAGAACAGCCATTTCTGGACAGCAGTAAGTGAAATAAGCAAATCACCTCTTTCAGATATAATTCAATAATATAATAAAATGTAATGTAATGTAATATATTTTTATATAAATATATTACATAATATATATCAATTTAATAATATATAATAATTAATTATATAGCAAATATAATAGCCAATATATAATTACATATTGATATTATTGCAATATTAATATAGCAATAATATAGTAATATAATTATATAGTAATGAGATATAATAAATACCATAATAACTATATATATAATATATTAGTATGTAATATATTTTTATATTTCTATATATAAATATAATAGATAATAGCTTAATAATATATAATAATATATAACAATTATAATAACTTATATACAATTATGCATTAATAATATTGCAATATTATTATAGTAATAACATAGTAATGTATTGACATAGTGATGAGATATAATAATTAACATAATAATTAATTATATCGTAATATTTTAATTTGATTTTGTAGTACATAATTAAAAAATAATAATAACAACAATCACAATAAGTAAATTCTAAAGACTTTTCTTCCAAGAATTAATTAGGGCCCCTTAGAAACTGGGAAGGCAGCCATGGAGCCAGCAGTGATGGGACATTGCAGTTACCTGGCGGATGGGCTCCCCAAGGCTCTCCAGGGTCCCTGGGTAATTCTCAATGAGTGAGACGTGCAGGTTGTTCTCTGCTCTTCTGGTGAGGGCAGACACAATGGCATAGGCCTGCTCCAGCAAAGTGCAGTTCTGGCTGTTCCTGGCCTTGTTTCGGATTAATTCCTGCAGATAAATGAAGAAAAAATTAGTGGATAATCAGAGAGGAAATAAGCAGTTCCTTCAGAGCCAAAGATTTTCTCAATACCTGCTCTGTCTCTTTCATCTCAGCAACTTTTATGCCATTTTTTTCACCACAAACTGCTTAGATAACAAAGTCTTTTCTTTCCTACCTACTCAGCAGTATTAAAGACTAACCAGTCTGGCTTTTCCTGACATCAGTTGATATTAAGCAAAGATAAAGTTGAAACAAACACCAGATAGGCTTTGGTGGTTGAAAACCAAAAATTCCAAAGTGATCCTAAATATACCCATTGCATTTCTCTTTTGCTTACCCTCAAAATAGCAGAGAACAAGGAATTCGTGTGCTGAGTCAACATTAGATAAATAAAAAGAGAGGTTGGAAAAGTGTGAAATGGCATTTTCCCTGCTCTTCCCACATTTGTTCCTGTTCCTCTCTTTCAGCAATGAAGGCATGGAAAATGCCTTTTCTCCTCCAAGAGACCCTTAAAAATGTTGGTGTTTGTGTGCAAGATTGTGTTCAAAAGTAGAAACAGTTCAAACTGTTCCTCTATACAACACTAGAATACGCAAATATTTTGCCATGATTATTTTCTTCCTCAGCATCCCAGTGCTAGTTCCCATTAAAATACTGTTTAAAATGCTGCTCTGAAATGTTTGCTTATGGTCTAAGACAGTAGGACAGATGCAATCCTGAAAGACAAAATATTTCAGGGTGGTAGAATGGGGCAAATCTTTTCAGAAAACAAGAATTTCATCTTACTATAATATCAGTATAAAACATAAGGAAAAGAAGTGGTAAGTCATTATCTTAGACCTGGAAACTGCTTATTTTTGTAACATAAATGTTGCTGAGTTTGAAGCAAATTTATACCTGTCATCCAATATAATATATAGTAATATAATATATAGTAATGTAATATATACTAATATAATATATACTAATATATTATTATATCATATAATATTTTTTCATATCTTTAAGGATAAAGCTCACTGAACTTTATGGGGTTGGATTCTGTGAACCTCCACCTGGATTTGCATTTACAAAACTATTTAGAGAACACCACCACTGGTGATGATCAATCTCTTATTTATTCAAGCAGTTTTCAATCATAGTTTTATCAGAAGGAAAACAAGAAATAGGAAATTAAAAAAAAAAAATCATTTTCTGCACAAACTCCACAGAGCAGAACATAAACCTGTAACAACATCTCTTTACCTTAATTATTGTCTGGTACTGCTGGATCCTGTTAATGGGTTTTTCCAGGTAGTGCTGCAGTGGTGGGATAAGTGGCTGTGAGGGATCTTCATTAGTTAAATATTCATCTGTGTATCTCTGAAAAAATACATGGAATAACAAGGAAGGGTTGTTATAAAGAGCAGTAGAAAAAATCCTGAGCAGCTGGAGCAGAGAAACAAGATTTGCTTATCTATATTTATGATTTATGTGGTTCTCTTGGTCTTGTAATGTGGTGACCTTTAAAATGTCCCTTAATTACCATTATATAAACACAGCCATGTTCATGTCTGTATAATCTTTATAATATTAATAAATGCACAAGAACATGTAAATATATTCCCATATTGGACACACTTACAAGAAAAAGCTAGGAAGTGAACAAAAAATCGTAAGTTTTAATAATTTTTAATATTTTAAACTAATAATTTCAAAATCACTAGTATGAATTAATTTTAAGTTAATAAATTTTTGCTGTTATATTTAGCAAAAGACACTACAAATGCTTTTGAGGTTCACATTTATGATAAATAATGACACTTCTCGATGCAGTGGGTTACAGGATGAATTTCCCACATGCGCTTTGGGTCCTGCCTTACCTTGTAGAAATCCTGGACAGCTTTGCTGACAACAATGGACTCTGCCTGGACCCTTCCCACCAGGTACTGGATGTACCTGTTGAACTCTGCTTCGTGCTTGATGAAGCACATGGCCACGTCATCATCAGTGTCACAGCCCTGCAGGCTCCTCAGGAACACGCTGTGGGGACAGGAGCACAGCACATCTCAGGAGAGGGGGCTGCAATGAGGCCAAAAACACAGCCCCAGCTGCCAGGCTGGCAATCAGGAGATGTCAGGTGAGCACAGGTTATTGTGGGGAAATTGTCCTGGATTGTCAAATACGGTTTGGGGGTGTTCTATTTGCCATCTGTCAGAGCTGGGGCAGTTCTCTGCTGTCCATGGGGCAGTTTTTTCTTTCTCTCTCCCACAGCCAACCCTCCCTGCAGGAGATCTCTGCTGTCCATGGCCACTGAGTGTCCCTGCAGGGCTGATCCAATCCCATCATCCCATGGGGAGATGCTCCGCCCAGGGGAGGAGCCAAGCATTCCTACCTGGATCCAATCTGAGGTGCTGGCACAGCCCAGCAGCCTTTGCCCAGTGCATTGCCAGAGGAGCAGCTTCTGCTGCCCTGCATGGCCAGAGGGAGCCCAGGCCCATCTCCAGCAGCCCTGGAGCTGCAGAGGAAAACTCCCCCCTTGTGCAGGATCCCTGCTCCAGCAGAGCCACAGCTGGCACTGCAGGAGGGCTGAGCCCCCATGGGATGGGGCTGTGCCACCACCCTGACACACAGGGGGACAGGGCATGGTCTGACCCTGTCAATTTTTTGTTTTCTTTTTTGTACTATTGCATTTTTATTTTTAATTTTCCTAGTAAATAACTCTTACTCCTACTCCCATATCTTTGCCTGAGGGCCTCTTAATCTCAAAAATTATAGTAATTCAGAGGGAAAGGGTTTACATTTTCCATTTCAAGGGAGGCTGCTGCCTTCCTCAGCAGCCACCTGTCTTTTCAAGCCAAAGCAGAAATGATGGGGGAAATAAGGGATGTTGCCACATTAGGATTAAAGTGCTTAGTGCCTCTTCACCCAGCACAATGCCATTCCTCTCAACTGGGGCTTTGGACAACGGGCAGGAGAACAGGCCAAGGGGAATGGCTTTAAACTGACAGAGGGCTGGGTTAGATGGGATATTAGGAAGAAATTCTTCCTTGTGACAGTGGTGAGGCCCTGGCACAGATTTCCCAGGGAAGCTGTGGCTGCCCCTGGCTTCCTGGAAGAGTCCAAGATTAGGTTGAGAAGGTCTTGGATCACCATGGGATAGTGGAAGGTTTTCTGAAATTCATGGATGCTGACATCAATTTTACATGGATTAATATCTCTGTGAAGACACTGCTGAAGTGCCTGTAAGGTTTTGCTGCTTTTTTAACCTAATTCACTGTTTCTCAGTTAAATTCACTTAAAAGAGTAAAAAATGAGCTGGACATAGGAATCCTTGAAGCCCTGAAGGGGATTATGGAAGTCCTAACCCTGTGGTAGGATTTAAGCCATGCCATCATTTACCCTCCTGAAAGGAGCATCAATTCCCTTGCACCTCAGGATTGCCAGTGCTCCACATCAGGAAAAATAGTAAGAAATAATATGGAATAATATTATTCCATAATATTATTCCAGTAATAATAATAGAAGTAATAATAACAGTAGTAATAGTAGTAAGGATAATAATGATAATGACAACAACGATAACAATAGTAATAGTAGTAGTAGTAGTAGTAGTAATAATAATAATAATAATAATAATAATAATAATAATAATAATAATAATAATAATAATAATAATAATGCTACTCTTTGGTCTCCAGTGAAGGCACTTGGGAATGCCCACCTGGAATGGAAGCGACCAATGTCATCAATATTCCTGAAGATGGTGGATTTCTGACTGGCAACAGCTCCTGGCACACTGGGACAGGTCTCAGTGTACCTAAGGTGATGAGTCTGGAGGAACTGCAAATCCTGAATGTAATCTTCCTCTGAGATCAACAGCTCCTGAATGAGAACACTGAAGGGGAGACAGAGAGGCAGAAAGGAATCACAGAAAAATCATCACAATTGTCCTTGAGAGGCTTTTAGGCGGTAAAGTAGGGATTTATGACCAGAGGAACTGACTCCTGGGGTGTGTTGAAAGATCCCCTCTGGGGATTGATGGATGCATGTGGTGCCTTAAGTTTTAGCTTTCATATTTTCCAGATTCTGTACTGCATTGGTATATAACTCTGAACTTCATATAAAGTGTTAGCAAGTTCTCTTCAGTTTAGTCAAACAAAACAATCCTTTTCCAGCCCCAGAACCAAGGACATTGCTGCAGCTTCAGGCCCAAAAAGTGCAAACAATGGTGAATTGAGGAGAGCAAACTGGGAGGATGAGACTGCATAACCTGGAGCTGGAATTGGACAATTAACTGCAATATGGAAATGGACCAAAACTTATAAAAGTGTGAAAACTCGTGACTCGGCATCTCTCTTAGGTAGAGCCATGGCCAGGATACACTGCCCAAGGTGTATCCTTTGAAGGCCTTTTAATAAATATCTATTTTATTCCTTTAACTCTGTCCAGCCTCTTTTCTAGGTAGCCTCTTAAGGCATCACATGGATGGATGGATGGATGGATGGATGGATGGATGGATGGATGGATGGATGGATGGATGGATGGATGGATGGATGGATGGATGGATGGATGGATGGATGGAAGTGGCCAGTGGAAGGTGTCCCTGTCCATGGGACTCGTTGACCATAGATGGTGTTTAAGGTCCCTTCCAACCCAAACCATTCTAGGATTCTGTGATCTCGATTGCCTGGAATTTTCCTAAGCCGAAATCAATCACAAAATACAAGTGGTTCAAAAGGCAGGAAAATTCAAATGACACAAGCTCACCTTAGCTTCCTTTTGTATTCATCTTCAGAAACAAATTCTCCAGGAAACTCCGGAATTTCTGTTGCTCCCCACTCTGGTGACAACTACAGTATTAGGAAAAAAAAAATTAAAATAATTCTTGGAAGTGGACAGTGTTTTTGTCTATACATACTCAGGAATATCTCTCATGTGTTCACAGTCCTGTTTAGTCCAACAATTACTAAACCAGTGTGAAATTTCTTTTGTACTGGAGAGTTTTTAGGTCTTTCCAACCCGGAAATCCCTGCAGAGACCAGAAATATTGTCTAATAAAAGCATGAAAAAGTACAGCCTTGTTCCAGACCCCTTCAACAACCTCCCCCTTGCAAAAGAGGCAGCTCTAAACTGCAACAGGAACAATAAATTTTAAATGAGAAATAACAGAATGTGATCAGTCACCTTTAATTTCTTGTCCAGATAAGCTGGAGACACCCAACCCTGTCGAGAGGGACTCGATTTCGTGGGTTTAGTCCTGACCAGCCATTTCAGAGGATGAGCTGAATCCAGGACTTCCACATATTGTCCTTCCTTCAGAGTGATGGTCTCCTTGTCCGGCGCTGCAGGCACGTAGTCAGCAGTGACCATGTAGACATCAAAGATCTGCAGGCACAAAACTACAGTCACTTTGTGCTCTTATTTCCCTCATGAAGAACTTCCCAACTGTGGGAATCCATAAAATCAGAGGGTTTTGGGAAAGCTGCAAAAGGCAGGCCTCAGAGACAGCAGAACTGTGATCGGAGCTGAGCAGGAGCCATGAGATTGGTCAGCAGAAAAATTATGTAAGAAGTAGAAAAGTAAGGACAAATAGAACAATGGTCTGTGTATTAATGCTTGTCTAGAATAACTCCCTAAGCTGCAGAAAAGTTTATCTAGTGAGATATTAGGGAGTTCTAAGCTTAATAATGGAGCTCTGTGCATTGTGTTTTAAGGCTCAGAAGCAGGTATTGTATTTGAAATAAGCAAGCATTGTTTTAACCAAAGGTACCTGTGGTTACAGTGGTTGGATGGAACTACTGTCAATGTGCTTTTGCTTTGTGTGATTGGTCAAAAAACTTATAAATTAAGTTGTAACATGAAGTTCTTGGTCTGCTGCCTGGGATGTGAGCTGATGGCATCTTCCCACTGTCATAACCATGGAATGAGAGTGATGCTGGAAAATAAAACAGCTCAAGGCACGTTCCTGGCAGTCCCATCCTGTTTGTGATCTGTACATAGCCCCCGGCCGGAGATATCCAACAAGATTCCTCTGGCCAACTTTATCCAAGGCCACAGAAAATCAAGTTCTGACTTCCTGAATTTCAGCCGTGAGAGCAAGAGGTCCCAAGTCACGTTTTGACCATGTTGACTTGAAGCACTTGTTCAGGATCACAGGGCGAGCATCAGAATTTGATTCTCTGTGCTCTGTATCACAGACACAACATTTAACTACTAAATACACCTACAAAACTGGATTACATCACCAAAGGGGATGGAGATCCCTACACCACAGTAGGTTGGTCATTCTAAGTTTAGTTTTCTCCTTGTGTCCAACTTGTCCATAGAGATGTCATACCTCCCCTCTGGAATCCCCATCTTCAGATTCAGAGGAGGATTCCTGAGCAATGGATGAAGGTCTGGACCGTCCATGGCGAGGAGATGCAGAGGGAGTTTTTGACTCATCATCGCTTTCTGCACCTGGTACTCGAAGTTTAGCTGAAAAGCAGAGCAACAGCAAAGTGTTAAATAAGTATTCCCAATTTAAACATCAACCAAATCTATCATAATTTTTCTTCTTCCTAGGAAGAGCATTCACAGTAATATTTAGTGTAATTTCCTCTTGATATTTAGGATTAAATTAATAATTTGGATGTTTTAATACATGGTGTTGCAGGCCTACTGCATGTGGGCATGTATTGCTGCTGCACTGCTGAATGTTTGTTGGAGAGTTAATGCCTCTATTTTTGCTCAAAGTTAAACTTTTTCTACAAGATAACCAGGGCAGACACAAACCAGAATTTTTCATTCAACTCAACAAATCACTGGATTACTACGCAGCTATGCACAGAGTTTTCAGCCTTTATTTGATTTTAAAATTCCACTGTGAGCTAAAACTTGAAGATGTGGGAAGCACAGAAAACAGGATTGCTTTCTGATTTAGGAACAATGAATATCTGAGGAACTCAAAATACTTAAAATATGCAAAATACACTTATATTTTTACAATTTACTGTAATGGCTTTTTTCCTAGTTCAACATTCTAGACTGAGATATGCAGGTTGGATGGATTCCTACTTAAATTTCTTAACCCTAAGCATTGAAAAATGTTCATTTGCTTATATAGAATGACTGTCTCAAAACCTGCTGCATAAACCTCACTTATAATTAAACAACACCTAAAAAAAGAGATTGCTTTTTTTTGTACCATAATTAAACTGTGTTTTCCAGATTCCTTACCCTGAGTTATTTTTGCAGATACCATTTCTGAGATACGTGAGGTGAGTTTCTGGAAGAACTCTTCTGAGCCAACATCAGCTAATGAAATAGGGCTTTTGGGCACACCTTCTCTGCCAGCTTCAAGGTCTCCTGGAAAGAAAGAGAATTTGTTATTAAGCTGGCAGTGTCAGTGAAAATTCATCTCTTTTTGAGTAATAGAAGCTTCCGTGGAAGGAAGGTTTAATTTTCTTCCCTTCTCCGGTTTTTAAAACTGTGCTTGCTCTCAGTTCATCCAAATAATTCACCCTCGAACAGCAAGCAGTCATGAAAGGTTCCAACATTTCAGACAATTTCAAGAAAAGTGGACAAAAATGAGTGGATACATAAAATACATTAACAATCTCAGCTGTAGATATGGAGGACAGGAAGAAGAGAGAGAAAACAGCTTTTCTTACCTTCAGAGGACTGAATAGTTCTGGAAAAGAAAATAAAAGAGAGTTAAAGGTTGCAATAAAACGGGCAGTAAGGAGAGCTAAATGAGGAACATGCCCCCCCTTCTCCCACACATCCAACTTACCCCAGTGTGGTCATGATGGCTTCTGACACCATCACACGCTCCTGGGTCAGGACTTCAGCCTCTTTCACTGCAAGATTGGGGTTGGGCATTAGAGGACAGAAGGCACAGAATGTCCTTTTTTAGCTGTTTAGTGCAGGCACATTTTCTAGACGTGGAGCACTGTAGCAGCTCCTGACCTGGGATATATATTCCCAGTCCTGTGATGGCAGTGGTTCCTCCCCCCTTTCCCTGTTCATGGAAAATATATAATTGCCCCATTTCTCCACACTGCTCAGGTTATGCTCCTGCAGCTCTTGGTACAATAAAAATGTGGGATGCAAGGCAGGAAAACAGAAAAATGGAATCCTTCACAGCTCTGCCCCTATTCCCAGTGCATACTTGTTTTCCCTCATCTTATTGTGTTAAAAGTGGCCTTGGAAAGCTCTACAAAAATCAAATAACTGTAATACAAAATACCTCAGCAGAGTGGAGCACTCAAAATAATTTTTCAAAAGGTGACTTTTCCCAGTTACTTTACATTGCTTTTCCAGTTTTTTAAAATTTGTGCCTAATTTGGTTGCTCTTGAGACTTGCCTTCTGTTTATACAGAAAATATGCTGTTGATTATACAAGACAGAGTCAGAAACCTAAAATATTATAGAAGTAAAAAGTGTTGCCATTTTCAAGACAAGCAAAATCATGGCTGCTCTTGAGAAAATGCTTTTTTTTGGGTATGACTGAATAATTTCCTTAACAGTCACACTTGGGTTTTTTTTTTTGGTTTTTTTTTCCCCTTAGGCACTGCATAAAAGGGAAATACAGAGAAATTGTTTGTGTTGCAGCAAAGATTTACCATCTGCAACTTCCAGGTTGGCAGTGCAGATGGACTGGCCAGCCTTGTTGGTGGCAATGCAGGTGTAAGCTCCACTGTACTTCTTCTTGACATCCAAGAGGATCAGGCTGTGGTGCATGTTGGAACTGGCCAGTTTGTACCCAGGAGTGTCTGGTTTGATCCACAGGATGTCCTCCCGAGACTCTTCTTTCATCCAAGTGATTGTTGGTGGTGGATGTCCTAAAGGAAAATGGGTGCAATAAGCTTTAATCTTCCTGTTTGTGTTCTTCCCTTAAAATGATGAGCCTTGCTGTGAAAAAAATGCTGTTTTGATCCATTTTCTGATACTTTCCCAACAATAACAGGCATAATATGCAATAAAGGAGGATAAACCATTTTACAGCATGCTCATAAAGACATCAAATCTTTTTGAAAAATCAAAATTGTCAATCACCATACAATTCATGGTCAACGTGCATCATGCTACAAAGTGTCATTATCCCCATTTTTACATACAGAAAAATGGAGGTGAAGAAAAATAAGATGCTTTACTGTGAAGTGTCTTTGTAAGAAATGTGAGTTGGGAGTAGAATCCCAGACTTCAGACACAGGAAATAAGGTTACAATGACTTGGGGGCAGAGAGAGAAGGATGTGTTGTGAAATTACACATTTCAAGTGTTATTCAGAGAGATAGGGTATCTGCTCACTTACCTTCTACTTTCACAGACAATGTGATGCTTGCACCCTTTTTCACCTTCTTATTTGTAAATCTTTCAAGGAATCTTGGCGGTATCAGCTGCTCATGGGAATCTGGAAATAATATTATTGAAGAAGCACAGTGAGTTTAGATTGGAAAATTCCTGGGGCTTCTGTTCTCACCTCCTGTACCTTCTCTCACCTGTTTTGGATGGCTCTTCTTTCTCATAAGGATCTGAAACACAAGAAGAAAAGAAAAGAACATGACAAATATAAATAAGTGCTAATCCAGGAGTTGCAGAAAAAAAGCTCCCAAAGTGACTCCAGTGGAGATACTACGCGGAAATATTGGTTGTAAGAGCCCCTAAGTTTTAATGAAATAAACTTTTTAGGTTAATGAGGATGGGCAAGAATAAAATACCTGCATATGAGACAGTCAGACCACACAGAAATGGCATCATCATCTTCTTAAACAGCAAATGTGTAGGCGAATAAATAAAGAACCAAGAGCAAAGCACATCATCTTTTACCTACAGACTTCCCCACCTCACCTGAGTTACCTTGCAAGGTTTCCTCAGTAAAAAATAACCATAGAACATGGCAAGAACCTCTGGAACAGCCCAAAATAGAGCAACACCCACCTTTGACTACCAGCCTGGCTGAGGAATAAGCAGAGCCAGCAGAGTTGATGACAAATATCAAATACTGGCCGGCATCTGCTTTGGTGACGTCGCGGATTTCCAGGGAGTGGAATTCCTGCCTGTCAGTCTTGAGGATCCGGTCCGAGGCCTTTAGGGGCTGCCCATTTTTGAACCAATAGAGACGAGGCTGAGGGTATCCTGTGAGGGGCAGTTACAGATACAGAGAACAAAATTCATTGGCAGCACTGATTTGGGAGCATCTCCAAACTGCCGGATCCTCTGCTGTTTCAAGGGTTTAACAGGGCTCCTGTTTCAAGGGTTTAACCAATCAGGAATGCTTAAAAAGGCATTAAATTTGATTTATCAGTCAAAATTCTTTCCTGTCTCCTCAGTTTCTGGCACTGCATGTGCAAAGGCCTTGGAGGTTGAAAAATCAACACTTAGGTCTGATTTGAAAGGTTCACAAGGAAAAATGTTGAAGCCAAATGCATTCTCATCATTTTTATAGACAGCAACAGGAGAAATCAGAAAAATCCCTACCTCTCCCTACCAGAGTCAACACCAGAGGGATGTTTTTGCAGTTTTCACATTGTAGGAGCAACCCCTTAATGGATGAAGGCAAGTTCACAACTGCTTCATTTATTGAAGAGAATCAAGGAGACTGACTTTATATGTATTGATATTAGAATATAATTATGATTAATATCAATACATTATACTAGATATAGTTCTTTATGTTATATAAATATATATGTAATATATAACTATTAATAATGATAACAAATATTGTCAAAATTATTATTCCTTATTGCTCCTGTGCTCAGAGAAATCCAGAATTCAGTTTTCAGAAGCACATGCCAGTCATTATGCCTGGATATATGGACGCAAAATGAGGCTTAATCTGCCTGAGTCTGCTCCAACAGTCCCTGTTCAGCAGCATGAACATTTTCCCCAGCTGGTTTCTACAGAAATGGTGCAAGGTGCTCAGCCTGGGGTCACAGCTGCAGAAGAACACCTTGGAAAACCTTGTCCATCCCTTCAACCTGATATCATACCTGGAAAACTGACAATACCATGGGATCCACTCACCTTTCACCTTCAGGTGAAATTTAGCCAGCGATGCTCCAGGTGCCACATGAATATCATGAAGCTCATCAAAGATCTGGGGCAACTGCTCCTCCTCAGTCATGGATTCCTCCTGTTCTCGGCTAAGCAGTAATTGGAATTAGAAAGAAGAAAATCAGGATGCCAGGCAAGAGTTTGGAATCAGAATGATCTATTTCAGGTAAATTCAGTCTGTGGGTTTTGACATCCTGCGAACAGACTAAGCACCATCTGACATTAAAAGTAACAGAGTCATTCCTTGAGGAAATATCTTGGCTTGCCTGAAGGCTCCAAAGCAATTCTGCCCATGATAAATGTGCAGCTGTTGCAGTTATTGCATCTCAGCTGAGCTGGATGCTCCTTTATGGCATTAAATTTGCTCGACACAACAAACCCAGCCCTGACATAAATACACAGACTGATCTCATTGAGTCAGAGGTTAGAGCCACAGTTCCATATTTTACCTTGAAATATATTCCTTGGCACTGTAGTAAGATGATGTCTCTGTTGCATCTGCTGCTGTCTCATAGTCTGTGCTGGTCACTGTTAAATGGAAGATAGGTCTGAATCATCTGAGCTTTGATTTTCTTTCTTAAATAGTTCTTACTGATTTTAGTTCCCTTACTAATTGGAGTGACTGGCAGATAGCTTTTATATTGTACTGCAGCAGGATCCCACATGTCCCTGGATTATGGAAAACACCTCTGTTCACCCCAAAAGCTTTGCTCTGAACCTCACCTTGGAGTTAGCAAAACACAGCTAAACCCAAGAAGTTTGCAAGTGAAAATTTTGTAGCCAAAAAATCTTCCTTTAAAATGTAAATGGTTGTGAGAGTCTCAGTTCAGTCAAAGAAAGAACAGAGATAATTCCTCCCAGGCTGAGCCTGAGAATCTTAGAGGAAAGAATTAAAACAATTATTATCTCTCCTTCTGTAACCATTGTTTATAGTTATGGTTCTTCACAGTGTGCTATTCATAGTCACCAAGAGTGTGAGCTGTTTCTACTTTGAGACCAATCAAGTATCACCTTAACAAGTCACATTACGAAAGACCTGCTACTTTCATTAAAGTTAACCTTCTAATCCACCTGAAGACCAGAGTCTTGCTTTGCATCCCTGACTCAACAGCTGTAGCCATGAGATTTTCTGAAAAATCCTTTCCTTAGGATTTTTTCCTCCTGAGAAGCTGAGAGGCCTCAGAAAGGAAATGTAAACAATGATTATCTGCTGCTGTGGAATGCAACAGGTGCATCTTTGGTTGGTCTCATGTGGTTGTTTGTAATTAATGGCCAATCACAGTCCAGCTGGCTCGGACTCTCTGGTCAGTCACAAGATTTTATTATCATTCCATTCCATTCTTTTCTATTGCTTGCCAGCCTTCTGATGAAATCCTTTCTTCTATTCTTTTAGTATAGTTTTAATATATAATTTTCTTTTAATATAATATATATCATAAAATAATCAATCAGCCTTCTGAAACATGGAGTCAAGATTCTCATCTCTTCCCTCATCCTTGGACCCCTGTGAACACCCCCACGATTGGTGACCCCGAGTGACAGAAAATTCCACAAACAGCATCAAATGGTGCTTTCCTTGGGAAAAAAAAATAAATTAACCAGGTCTCAGCAATTAATTCCTTTAATTGTTTTTTTCTACAGTGATTCTGAGACTTACAGTCCACACGGAGCTCAGCCTTGGTTGAAGCCACGCCCATATTGTTCTCAGCGAGGCAGCGGTAGACGCCCATGTCCGTGGGCACCACGGCGGTGATGATCAGCTGGTGACACCCTTCCTGGTCCTCGTTGATCATGTAGTGATCGTTTTCCTCAATAGCTTTGCCATCCTTGAACCAGCGAACCGTGGGCAGGGGTTTGCCAATCACGATGCAGTCAAAGCTCACTGGGTACCCGTCCTGGACCTCTTGGTTTTGGAGCTCAGTCATGAACATGGGGGCTGAAGTTGGGGTGGTTGGAGAGAAGAAAGAAAAGTTTGGTTTTATCTAAAGGTATATTTTAGGCCCCTGCTGCCCAGACTTCTGGTTTCCAGTTTTTTAATTGCAAAGTAATATCTTTTCTCTAGAAAAGAGTCAAGAAACTCCCTATCATTGCAAAGATATTCCATCAGCACCGCAATACCACAGCTGCCAACTATATATTGTCCCTGCTCCTATCCTTGCCAAAATGTCTTGTCTCCCTCAGGACCATTCTAAACCCTACATAATTAATTTAAGTACAATAATCATTTTATGGTCATGTTGTAGTAGGTCTCAAGGGGGTTCACAGGTAAGTTAATATGTTATAACCTTCCCACCAGCGTGCCTCCTCTCCCTCAAAATGAAAAAGAATAAGAAAGGCATTATTTTTTCTAAAAGTGCAAAGCTTTCATAAAATACCTGCACCAAATTTAAAAAAAAAAATTGCTAAAAAAAAAATTGCTTGAGAGTGAAAAAATTACATTGTGACCTGTTCCCACTGTCTTCTCCAAGGAATAGGCAAGGTCTGCTTCCCCTACCTGTGTCAGAAGTCAGCAAAGGTGGTGGAGGTCTCGCTGGAGGTGGAAACTTTCCAAGGGTGGGAGGTGATGCCTTCCCAATGCGCAATTCTATTTTTTTCGGGCCTTGCTCCAAGATGTCGATCTCCACTGGAATTCCCAGAGCGCCAAACATCTCTCTGAACCGTGTGGCAGCTGTCTTGGCCTCGGACATGACTTCAAACTTGATGTAGATGTACTGGTCATCCTCACGGTACGTCTGGTGGTCAACCACGTCTATGTCTCCTTCATCTGCGCTGACAAAGAGCTCTTCCTCCACATCAGAGATCTCTGTGGAGATCTTGGCCCTGAAGAGCCTGTGGAGTCTCCTTCCTGCTTTTCGGAAAGCATCGTCCAGCTCGCTGCCAGACGAGCTCTCCGTCTCGCTGTCGGTGCTCTGCTTACTCCTCTTCTCCTTAGCAAGAGCTTGAGCTTCCTGAGTGCCAACCACCACCTTGGCGCTGTGTGAGACCTTGCCAAACTTATTGGATGCCTCACAGGTGTATTTACCTGCATCCTTCCTGTCCAGGCCGGCGATAATCAGGGAGCAGGTGCCGTCGCTGTAGCTGTCGATGTGGTAGTAGCGACCATCCGAGAGCTCCTTGCCGTCCTTCAGCCAGCGGACGTTCATGTCAGTTTTGCTGTGGGCCACACACTCCAGGTGCAGGGTGCTTCCAGGCTCTCCAGAGAAGTCTTTGAAGGTCTCAGTGAACACTGGGCACTCTTGTTGCTTGATCTCTTTTCTAACTTTGTAGCCTTTGAAAGCGGCTTGGATCTTCACAGCCGCCTTGTTCATGGAGGGGTCGTCCAAATCTGGCAGCTCTGGCTCAGCTGGCTGAGCAGCTGTGGTGGCCACAGTGGTCTCCACAGTGGTAGTCTCCCACTGTTTCCATAGTTTTCCTGTGGAGGTGGACTGAACCTTGCTGGTAATGCTGGTGCTCTTCTTCTCAGCTTTCTTGAGGTAGTTCACTAGGGAAGGAGTCCCAGCTCTGGACTCGTCATCAGAGCTTGTGAAAGAGAAATCTGCCTCTCCTGTCCTGGCCAGCTCGTCACACGTGGAGTACTCCTCCGAGTAGTAGTGAGACATCTCTGCTTCCTCCTTCCTCAGCTTCTGAAGCTTCTCATCCTCCTCGGGCACCTCGCTGATGGAATCCAAGGTGGGCTCCCGGCTCATACGGCGCTTCTTGGCCAGGGCTTCCCACAGGAGGTGCAGATCTCCCTCCTGGGCAGCTTCAGGGGGCAAGCTGGGCTGGATGTGTCCATCCACCTGCTCCTCAGCCCGGCTGGCAGGGGGAGTTTCTCTGGCAATCTCCTTCAGCATTGACACTGTGGGAACTGCAGGGAGTGAAACAGATGAGGAGTTAAAATCTGTGAGCTTGGTGAAAGCACATGGAAATGTTCTACTCTGGAGAGTCTCAGAGGCATTTAACTAAGCATCATACTGAGAAAAACATGCGAATTTACAGAATCACGGGATGGGGGAGGTTGGAAGGGACTGCTGGATATCATCTAGTTCAACCTCCCTGCTCATGCACAGTCCCCTAGATCCCATTATTCAGTGTCCAGATGGATTTTGAATATCTACAGAGAAGGAGACTTCACACCCTCTCTAGGAAGTTGATATAACTGAATCTGGTCCTGGTGAACTTGTTCTAGCTGACCACAATTTGAGGAGGAGGATGGACCAAACCATCTTCAGGAAGTCTGTCCAAACTCAACAGTCCTGTGATTCTATGCATGCACTTAAAATATTACCAAACAACTTTTTAAAAATTTATTTATTCCTTGCACATTTGGACCCAATAAATCGATTTGTGCCCTTTTTATAGTTGCAGTCGATGAACTGGTTGTTAAGACTGCCAGTGGGGCCTGG
Organism: Molothrus aeneus; assembly: GCF_037042795.1. NCBI lineage: Eukaryota > Metazoa > Chordata > Aves > Passeriformes > Icteridae > Molothrus > Molothrus aeneus. Next base: position 2,680,552 of record NC_089646.1, on the reverse strand, counting down.
AAAGCTACCCAGGCTCATCCAATCTCCCAGATATAAAGGGCTTCCCTGTCTGTCCTGAACAGATCTCCAGTGGCTGTGCTGGGAGCTGAGACTCCCATCTCACATGGACACACCTGCTTGGTTGGATGTGCCTGAGTCTGAAGGTGTCTGGGACACATTCACACTCCTCTGCATGTTGCCCAGTCCCTTTTGAGATGCTCCAGGTTGTCTGGGACATCCACAGAATACCCTAAAGCATCTCAAAAGGCACCAAAAACTCATGTAGAGACAATAATGTCACGCCTTAAATATCTGTCTCCAGAAACTCTAATCTGAGCAACTCAAAACCATTTGGGATGCAGGAACACACTGGGCAATGCCAAACAGGAAAATAACCAATTCCTTGTGGATTGTTATCATAGCTTGTAAAAGAAAATTAATTCCAGTCCCAGCTGTGGAGATGGCCCTGGATGTCCATACCAGACCTGATTTAACACCCCAGAAATGTACACTTTACCTTCAAGACATAGGCTGGCAACAGATTTGACTTCTGGAGAAGCCATGCATGTGTAGCTGTCCTGATCCTCAGGTTTAAATCCACGGATAATGAGTATCTGCTTCGTTCCATCAGAGAGGATCTCATATCTCCCTCCAGCTTTTATCTGCTCTTTACCCTTGAACCAAGTCACTTTCTCCTCAGTTTTACTTGATAATGTGCACTCGAGGCGAGCCACCCCCCCTTCCGAGACAGATCCTCCCACCAAGGGTTGGGTGATGGTAACTGGAGGCTCTGCAATTACAGAAATAAAGTGAATTAACACAAAGAACAATCATCTGGCTTTAAGGCACTCCATTCCATAAAATATCCAAGCAACCCATCCATCATTTACAGATTTTTCAGCTGTTGTAGATAACTAAAGGGGAAAAAAATAATGAAAGACTGGTAGCATCCAAAGTGTGCACTTCCAAAGATAATATCAAAACAACTTTCCAAGCTCTCCCAGTGCTTAAATCAGCTTCATCTAAACATATACATGCAGAAGTGGTTGCATTTTCCACATTCCTGTGTTTGTTTGCTGGTCTTCATTTACCCATCATCAGTATAAAAGAACTTCTACAGATTTCTAGATCTTAAATGTTTCAAAGTGAAGAAGTTGTGATATAAGACAAAGAAGAAACAATAAATAGAATGAAAAGAGATTATTCAAAGCAGCATTCATCTCTGCCTTGAAATAAAAAGAAAAACATAGATACATATTTATGCTATCTTAAGAAGAGTAAAAATTATCAAAAAGCATAAATAATTAAAACCCAAAAATTCTCTGCATTTTCTTTACTTTGGAAGGAGGTCTACCAATGGAATGCTGTTTGTAGAACCATGATACCTCAAAGAAAAACACATCAAACTCAGAGATGCTGACTAGGATGTAGAAGACAGTTCTGGATTCCCAAAAGCAGCACATCCCTCAAAGTTACCTTCCTCTCTGCACATTTCACCAGGGTGAGAGGATTGCTGCCCAAAATGTCTTGGGTTTGTTGTTGACAAAGTCAGCATGTGCAGAGTCACCAGGGTCCAGCACTGGCAGCAGTTATTGTTACAAAAAAACGTCATTGTGTACCTCAACCCTAAGCAAAAGAGTATTTTTTTATCATTATACTCATTTTGAAGAACTTAGATGAGTGATACCAGAGAAAGAGTTACAAGAAAAGAAAGACCGAGAGAGAGTCCACATTTCACTGAAGCTTCCAAAGTTTCACCATCAATCAGCAAAGGAACTTTGTCCCCCAGCATTTCTCTGGGGGAATTCTTGAAAAAGATGCATAAAAAAACAACAACAAAAAAAAAAAAAAAAAAAAAAAAAAGAGAAAGATGGGTGAAGAAGACAACATTGCCCACTCATGGTCTTGGTTACCCCAAACACATTCCAGCATGCCCTTTTTCACTCTTTCCGTCCTAACTCCACCAGAAAAGACACTCGTGGCCAATACACGGGGGCAGTACAAGAAACCCATGGTGAGGGGCCAGCACGTGGATGATGCAGCGCAGGCTGCAAGACAGCTGGATGCAGTTTGGAGGACATCAAAGAACAGTGCTAAAAACACAGCTGGGTTTTGTTCACAGCAGCCCAGAACGACTTTTTTATCCCAAGCTCGTCCTCCTCTATTGTGTTGGCAGCCAAGCACTGAAAGATACTGCACTGGGAGATGCCTGGAATGGGTGAAGCAGGCATGCCATGCAAAATGTAGGGTCTGCAGGAGCTTGCAGCCCTCTCTGGAGCCTGTGTCCATCCTCACCTAACCGCACCGTCTGGGGGAAGTGCAGCGCCTCGCTGGCCCCCGCTCTGTTCATGGCCGACACTCGGAATCTGTAGGGCTCCCCCGGGCTGAGGCCATCCACTGTGAGCTCCGTGTTTGGGATGAGGCCCTCGCTGCAGGACTGCCAGCCAACTCCTGGGATTTTCCTCTCCACCTTGTAGCCCAGGATGTCCTGGCCGCCGTCACCCAGCGGCTTGTGCCAGGACAGGGTGACGGAGTGGCTGCTCTGACTCAGGACCTCTGGCGCTTCGGGTGGCTCGGGGAGGGCTGGGGGCACAACAGAGGTGCTGTGATGTATGATGTGAGCAGGGACACTCCATCCTAAAACACCCAAGAGTGTAGGAATGTGCCCCTTGTTGACGAAGTGACAAAACTGTCCTTTGTCCCCTTAAAAAGGAAAGAAGCCCAGAAGTTTCTTTCCTCGATTAGGTGAAAAAGCCATCTCATAGGACCTGGGGGGCTTCACCTCCGACTAAAGGATAGCTAATTGGAAGCCAAAAGGTCCCACCTGAGCATATTACTAGAAAAAGAAGATAAAAAGAAACTAATTGCTTTTGTGAGGTATTTTACCAGGAGCAAGAACCTCTTGCACCCGGATTGGTTTTTCTCTGTAAAGAGTTCGTTATTTTGCTTTTTATTAAAACCTTTTTGTTTCCAACACTGCAACAGAAGCCATCCTGTTGATTTTATGCCTTCTAAGGTAGCTGAGCTATCTTGGATGTGAAACAGACCTCCAAGAGCTTATGAGACTGGGCTCAAGGAGGCTCCTATTTCACAAGAGCCTTCTGCAAGCCATGAGGGCGGAAGCGCAATAGACTGAGTATTTTTTTTGTAAAGTTGAGTGTAAAGTCACCATAAAGTCACAACCACAAGCACCTGTGCACCACTGATTTATCCTTGTCTGCCCTATGCTGCCAATGACAAACATTCATTTTCCAATCTCATCTCAAATAATTAACCTCTTGTGTATATATAATCAACGTCTTTGTCCCACCAAGCTTAGAATAAAGATAACCCTGCACAGTCCATATTAGCAAGGAATTTAACTGAAAATTTCAAGCACATGAAATGAGCCTTGATTGTGTTTATTTTAGGTCTGGCCTTAATTGAAATGAAGTTATTATGGGACTAAAGAATAACAGAAATATTTTAATAACAAGTCACTCCACTTCTGTGTGATTGCAGTATGTGTCACAGCATCAGGAAATAACAAATAAATTTGTTATGGGAATGATCTGGTGTCCTGCTGTCCATGATCAGAGAATGGTTTGGGTTGGGAACTTGAAGATCATCTAATCCCAATCCCCTACACTCAGTACACTGGAAAATCTTCCTTGCTTACATTACACTTTGGCCTAAAAGACAGAGATAATTATTTCTGTCTTGAGTTCAAGACATTTATGATGTAAATGATCTACCATGATATAGCAATCCAAAGAATTAAAGGCAAATATGGTCAACAGCCAGTTTTTTAACTCTGGACACCACAAGAACAACATAAAGTCTTTTCTCTGTTGTCAGCCAAACTTCATAGAGAAAAATCTGTCAACAGGAAGAGTATTGTATTTTTATTTTGAAGTTCATTAAATGCAAGTACCCAAAATTAGAAAAAGCTGATTTAAATCCATCAAACTTTTTTTTTTCTAATTGTGATGGGAATGACCGGAATGTGTAACAGAGATCCCTTAAGTCTCAGAAATCATTAGGCTGAGATTGCCTGTAGCCATTTAAAGTATAGATGGTCCATCAGTGACTCTTTAAAATCTCAGCTACAGCTAAAATACATTTCATTATCTCGTAACCATCACTGGGATGGTGCTGTATGACCACTGCTGGGTCACCCACTGGTCCCACTGTGGGAAGGAGCCAGATCCTGGTTGCTGAAATGGACACTGATGGCATCATTCAACCTGCTCCATGAGGGAATTAGGGAATTATCATCTTCCCTACTTAGCTGTTCACTCTGTGTCTCTGGAGCAGGAGGTGTGTGCTCCCTGGGTGTCCCCCCCTTGAGGGTTTTAATATGCTACTCATTAATCTGGAAAACTGTTTGCCCTGCACCCTGATTAGTGGATTTCAAAGATTCCTCTGCTGTACTGGATAATCTTTCCACATGGACTCTAGCTCAGCTCCCTCCCTTGTCCACGTTTGCCAAGAGTGAAGTTGAGCCCTGAGAATACTGATTTTTGTTAGAGTTTATGTTACATTTTACAAAAGACTGCAGCTAAAGAAAGTTGGGGAGCGTCTCTACCATCACTAGCCTGATGTATTTTTCTTCTGATGAGGTGGATCTGGTCAAAGAACAAGTTGCCCGTAGTATCTTCCCAGCCTAGGAATGCTATTTTGGTACATGTGAGGCAAAGTGGAAAGAATCAACACAAAGATTGGGAAATTCGATGCTGTAGCTCAATACCAAAGTGTGGGATTTTGAGTGCCCCTGGGCTGGAACAACACACACTTACCAATCACAGAAAGCTTGGCTGATGAAATGGCTTCCCTGGAAGCAAAGGTCACCTCTCCAGAGTGATGCAGTTGGGCTTTTTTCAGGATGAGTTTGTATTTGTTTCCGTCTGCTTGTACCTCCCAGTCCTCCCCCGCCTGGATCTCCATGTCATTGCTGTACCAGGCCACTTCATTCACTGGCACAGCTTCACTCAGGACACAGCTAAATGTTGCTTTTTCCCCCAGAGACACTTCCACATCCGTGAGGGGCTGCAGGAGCTGCAGGCGCCACCCTGTAGATTAAAATCAGCGGTCAAGCCCTCAGTTACAGAAACAATCGCGAGATTTTGTAAATATTTGTGCTGAAACTCTGAACAGCCAGGCCTTGGAGAGCAAGGAGATCATTAAAAGGTTTATGTACATTGCCAGAACAGAAGGTTTGGAATCACAGAATGGTTTACTTTGGACTTTAAAGCTCATCATGTTGCATCTCCTGCCTTGGGGACACCTTCCACCAGATCAGGTTGCTCCAAACCCCATCTAATCCATAAGTAGGGACTGATCTCTGCTTTTGTACTCTTATTTTTGTGTACAGAAAGGGTTTCTGGTCCCCACTGGGGTCTCCTGTAATAGCATAAAGTAAAAGGAGACAGAGATAATGTTGTTGCTGATAAAACCCTGCTCTCTGAAGCCCTGAAGTGTCTATAAACACAACCAAACTCATCAGAATCCTGACAGCTTTGAGACAGTAATTTGCTGCTAATTCAGTGCCAATTGATCCTGCTTATAAACCATCTCACATCCTACAGAGCAAGAAAACAAGGAAATGGTAAAGCATCAGCCATTTAGGGGTGAGAGAATTGGATTTTTTCAGGGAAAACAAAATGCTTTGGGATGACCTTATTTTTTACATGAAGGGAGCCAACAAGAAAGATGGAGAGGGACATTTTGCAAGAGCATGGAGTGACAGGACAAGAGGAATGGATTCAGATGGACAGACAAGAGGTTTACATGAGATATTAGGAAGAATTTCTTGGCTGTGAGGGTGATGATGCCCTGGCACAGGGTGCCCAGAGCAGCTGTGGCTGTCCCTGGCTCCCTGGAAGTGCCCAAGGCCAGGTTGGACAGGGCTGGGAGCAACCTGGGATAGTGGAAGGTGTCCCTGCCCATGGCAGGGGGTGGCACTGGATGATCTTTAAGATCTCCTCCAACCCAATCCATTCTGTGATTCTGTGGGTTAGTGGTGGGTTTGATGATCCTGGAGCTCTTTCCCAACCTGAGTGATTGTATTATTATTTATTGTGTGGGAAGAACATTTAGGTAAGAGAAACAACAAATGCAACATTTCTTTGCTGCTACTCATCATATTTCCCTGGCTTCCTTCCCCTTTCCAAGCAGAAATTGAAGATTTCCCCTGCCCAAGCACCTGAGTTACCTTTGACTGTGAGGAAGGCTGAGGTCACTGCATCGCTGCACATGAAAGTCACCCTGCAGCTGTCCTGGGGAGTTAAATTCTTCAGCAGCAGGATATGCCTGAGTCCATTTTCAAAGTAAACCATCTCAGTGTTTTCCGTGGTTTTGGCAGGTTCATCATCAATCAGCCAGTTGTAATTGTAGGTCTCAGGCTTGGAGAGGTAACACTCGAACAGGGCTTCCCCTCCTTCCACAGCCTCCACGTTCTCCAGGCCCTGGACAATGCTGTTCTTGGCTAGAAAAGAAGGACAATGAACAGTATTAATTATTTGGCTCTGTATCTCTGAATATTAGCAAGCCTCGGAGCACTGGATGATTCCCACTGCTGCAAAGCTGATGGAAAAACGTGGATGCGATAAACTGTGCTTGTAGGTTTAATTGTTGACGGCAATCTGTCCTCTAATAAAATATTACAATAAAAAGATTTAAAGACAGTTTAAAAGTAATGATAAACCTCTAGAACCTCCAGCACTTCATCCACGTTTCCTCCAAAAACCTGGTTTTTATATAAATAAAGAAAAAAATAGTCATATTTGTATGAATCAGGCCAATAGTCAATAGGAAGGCATAGCTCAGGAAAATAAAGTGCAATCAAATTCCTTTTTTCTTATGACAGTTTCCCAAAGATCTCCCAGATAACACAATTGTCATCGTGACAGGGGAGATGTGAATCCACTGACAGCTCATGATAAAATCTCATTACTTTTCTTGCAAAGCAAATGTAAGAGAATATCATGGCTGGCAAAGCTATATTGACAATTATCCAAGATAATTCTCCCTCTAGGAAACACACAAAGTCAAAATCTCTATCAAGATTACTTTGAATGGTAAATTTCTGAATCATTATAAAAGCTCTGTGCCATTTAGGTTTATTTTCCCATGCTCTGTGGTGAGTTGTGGGGTCAGAAACATGCACAAAGCTCCACACTCCAGCCATGCATCAGCTGTCACCTGGACAGAAACAATCAGCTGTGTGCCAAATTAAATTTGGGCTGGTGCATGTGGGTATAATTCATGTTGCTACAGGGACAAATGACATGCACAAGGGTTGAGTAAATACAGTTTGCACAAACGCCATAAAATGGTCAGCATGGTTTGTGTTAGAAACCAAGACCCCAAGACATCCGTGTTTAGATCTCTAAAGATAATTTGGAACTGTGCCCAGCAAAAAAAAAAAAAAAAAAAAAAAAAAAAAAAAAAAAAAAAAAAAAAAAAAAATTAGTAAAAATAATTAAAATGTTAACAGGCATCCAAACTGAGGTATTTATTTAATGGTAAAAACAAACAAACATACCGAAAAAGCACAAGGCACCAGATATTTATTAACTTATTATTAATTACAAGATGCTCAGAGATGTTGTGTGTGGACTCTTCATCCCTGGAGGTGTCCAAGGCCAGGTTGGATGGGGCTTGGAGCAATCTGGGACAGTGGAAGGTGTCCCTTCCCATGGCAGGGGGTTTGGAACTACATGACCTTTAAGGTCTTTTCCAACCCAAAGTATTCTGGGCTTCTATAATACTAAAAATATTCTGAATTTTATAATATTTATACTTATGGAGAACAATAAGGGGGTTGCAGACTATTCTTGGAGAATGTGTAATTTTTGTTAGAACAACCCAAATTGTTTATCTGTGTACTTTGGAAACACTGGTTTCCATAATTATGGAAAGCAGACAACAATTGCTAACCCTACCTCCTCTGGGATACTTTTAGATTATGTTCATTAAAATCTTTCTAAATCCCTACAATGGAAAGTGCTTATCAATGTGGAAAACATTATAATAAATAACACCCTGTTCTTCTGCACTAACAACCAACTGCAGTTAAGCAAGAAGGCAAAATAGCCACAAATATTCAGAAATCAGAACCTGCTGTTGCTGATCACTCCAATTAACTTGGTAACCAAACCCAGGAATTCCATATGGAGCAGGAAAAAAAAAAAAGAAATTTCCATGTAAAATCCTAAATTTTTGTTAATTTTGTATATATTGTTCCTCAGGGTCTAAATATGAGTGCTGAGTGAGGAGGTAACTCCTGAGGGATCACTGTTTGAAATAGGTAAATTACCAACCTCCTTTACCCAGCAAAATAAAATGGAATTCCATGCTGTCCATCGGTTACTGGTTTTATGTAAAAAGTGCTGTAAAAGGTGCTCTTTAACAGCAAAAAAATATTTGTATTATTCCTTTGGGGCAACAATACACCTGTGATTTTACAGTTCATCAGGACACATCCCATTCCAGCTCACTGCTGAAGAGGTGGGTTGGCTAAGTGGTGTAATGAGTGAGTGTTAATTAGAAATCAGATAACCCTGCAGTTTCACATTCAATTCCCATTATCCCCCAACTGTTTTTATCCTCATTTTCAGTACTGGAGCGAACACCAAGAGCAGGTATCTGACGTGTCCCTTATTGCAAAAGCCTTGACATGACTTTTCTACCTCGTTTATTTGGAACCCATGGTAGTCTTCCTCTCTGGCTGGAAGACCTCACCTTGAACATCAAGTGTAGCCATCACTTTAATGCCTTCAGCTTCACAAGAATAGATGCCAGTGTCTTCTGGGACCGTGGGGTTAATTTTTAGCATGCTCACATTCCAGTCCTGATCGATAATCACTCGCTGCCCATCTGCATGTATTTCCTGATCATTTTTCTTCCAGATGGCGTGCACTGGCCTAGAATATTGGCATATGAACTCTGCTGGGCCATCTTCATCAACAGTTATGTCCTGCATGGGACTGACCACTTCAATGGTGGGATCTGTTAACCAACACGTCAGGAAGGACATGCATTAGTGGATCCCCATGGAAATCACCCCTTGGAGGGTTTTTTGCCAAGCACAGAGCCCGTGGGGAGCAAGCAGAGTGGCAGTGCAAGCAGGGGGATTAGCAGTTTAGTCTGTGCCTGTGGCAGCATCAAGCAGGATGGAAGCCAGACTGGTGCATTAGAATGTGATCGTGACACTGGGAGATGGGCCACCAGGAACTGAGGCTTGTGCTGGAACAGTCCTGAGTTTGGGCTGCTTCTCCAGTTTAGTGCTTCTCCCAGTGTTTCTGAGATCTTCCAGGCTGGGAAGCACTGGATGGGAAACACTTCTGCTTACCAAATGTGGAGCAGAAGTGTGATGCAGAGGACTGCAGGGAGTGGTTCCCTGCAACTCTCAACCTCACAGAGCAATAGGAAAATACCACAAACCCTACTGGAAGCTCCTTGTGTGACTAAAATATAACCACTCATCAGAAAGAAACACAGTCCCCAAATGCAGACACTCATTCCTGTCCTGGGGTGGTCTTGGCTGAAATCATGTGAGGAGCAAATATCCAGGACAACTGTGACAAAAAAGGGCACTCCACAGGAGCAGATGAATATTGTTTTGATTATTTGTGTGTTTCCCTGCAGCAGACACATTATTTGGAGAAAAACAACGGGATTTCCTTTCCAGTATTTAATCTAGAGACCACTGAGAGCTCATAAATCACTGACATCTCAGACTGAGAGCCCATAAAATGCTGAGAGCAGCTGGATATGCAACTCCTCTGAAGGTGTTGAGATCCATAAAGTTGCTTTTAAGCACTTTTAAAACCCAAGTTCTGCTCCTTGCGAGGCAGCTGCAAGGCACAGTAGATATATCTGACCTAAAATACTGTGAGTTCCCAAAGCAGCCAAGGGGCCCTCCTGAGATGTCAGACTGGATCATCCATCTACAATGCAATATGCAGGTCAAAAGGAAAAATCTCAATGCAGTCTGAAAATGAAAGTCTCTCTGAAACATCATTCTTAGCAGAATTATGTCAGCTTAAAATAAAAATATATAATAGGGCTGCAAAGGAACATAAAAAGATGAGAGTCAGAGAAAGCTGAGATATCAGGAGCTGTGCTGATCCTTGAGGAACCCTTCCAGCTCAGGACATCCTGTGATTCTGCGATGTCCTTATTCTTCAAATAGTTGCTCTGCTCACAAGCCAGCTGGGACAACCCAACAGGATCTCTGTGTGGGACGCTCCTCTTGGAACTGCTGCAGCAGGCTGAGGCTTTGGGGTGCTCCTGGCAGACCTCGGGGAGCAAAGAGAGCTTTGCAAACACCACTTGGAGACTTGCTGCAGGGCTTGATCCCACTCACTGAGGTTCCCTCTGCCACGTGTGTTTATGGAGAGGAGGCCTCTGTGGAAGATCTTGGAGATGTCTGGTGACTGAGCAGCTGGGGAGCACAACCTCATCCCCTTCCATAAGATGTAGAAATGTGTTTCTCACGGCAAATATCACCTGTGGTACTGGAGAAGGTCTCCTGGTTCCACTGCCCCCTTGCTGTTGGCTGTTATTGTCGTATTTAATGAAAAATCCTTTTGCTAAGATTTTTCTCCTGAGAAGCCTCAGAAACGAAATGAAAACAATAATTATCTGATTGTTTGGAATGTGGTTTAGAAGTTGCTTACCAACAGGTGCATCTTTGATTGTTCCATGTGAATTGCTTTTAATTAATGAACAATCCCAGTCCAGCTGTGTCAGGACTCTGGTCAGTCACAGGTTTTTATTATCATTCCTTTCTAGCCTTCTGATGTCTCCTTTCTCTTTCTTTAGTGTAGTTTTAGTATAGCATTCTTTTAATATAGTATATATCATAATATAATAAATCAACCTTCTGAAAACTTGGGAATCAATTCTCATCTCTCACCTCGTCCTGGAGACCCTCAACAACACTGCAACAATTAATAACCACAGTTATTAATTATTCATAACCACATTTGGCCAGGGCAAGGACTTTGGTGGCCCCATTCACCTGTGCAGCTCTTTGGGACTGAGGAGCCAACGTGTGCCCTGGAACCTGCAATTCTCACCTGCCCAGAGGAGCTAGGAAACAGCAGCAGCTCCTTCCCCTTCTCCATCCTTCCCCCACCACCTGGGAGCCATCACTCCAGGTCATGGAATGAATGCAGTTGTAGGGCAGTGATGCTGTGGAGGCCCAGTATGGAAGGCTGAGATCTCACTTGTTACAGAATAAATTAAATTACCAACGTGCCTTAAACCAGGAGGATGAGGCACAAGGAACAAAGTCAGCTCGCTCCTTGATGAAGAGCAAGCCATGGATGGCTTGATAGACTGAAATATATTTCAAACAAAGATTTGTGCTTAATTTTGTGGACAAAATAAAGTGCACAAAATTGTCAATACAAGGATGGTTGGAATTTTAAAAGTGTTTCACTTTTCTATGAAATCAAGTGTTACTAACCACAGTGTAACTGGAGTTATCCCAACCCAGTTATAAAATAGTGCCAGTGTGATTCAGGTTTGCGATTCAGGAATCTTGGCTTCATGGAAGCACAAAATATCCACGTACACATGTGTACCTCCACGAGCTGTGGGGTTGGACTGGATGATCTCCAGATATTTCTTCCAAAATCAGTGATGCTGTGATTCCAAGAAATAGAAATATCTCAGGAGCCCATTAATTCACTGAGCAGATACCTAACAATGCATTTCTTTTTAATTTATGTTTTAGGCCCACTGTTTTTTGGGTTTTTTTTGCCTGGAGATCTCAGAACCAGGTTCTGTCTCTGAAAATAGATGCAAACTGACACAGAACTTGTGGGGTCTGTGCCCTCTGTTGTCACTGCATCATTCTATATAATGAAGAAGTGATTTCACATTTTATCTTTGCAGAGAACCAAATTTTCTGAATGCACAAGGGACACATGATGCAGAGAAGGAGACATCAACCACTGACTACAATTCCATTTTGTGGATCATTCCTGTTATGGCCCAGTTATAGCACAGGAGTAGATTTGCATTAAGATATTTTAACCCTTTATATCTCTATATATCCATTTTCCAAGCAGGGAATAAGCCTTAACTTTGACTGAAAAAAAAAACAGATCTTCCCCACAGCTATAAAAGTCCTGGGTGGGAAGGAGCTTGCTTTATCAAGTCTGGAGCTCAGTGTTATTTGCAGCTTTTGGCTACCCTTACCAAATGGGAAAAATATTTATTCAACAGACCAGAAAGCTTTGCCAGGGCAGGGATGACCTTTCAGAAACAAGGCACATTTTGTCTCTGTGTTACTGGAATGTCACACACCCACTGGCTTCCAGGAACAGCCCAAAACCTGTCCTGTGAACATGCTGAGCTCAGCACCAGTAGCCCAGCTGTGGAGCAGCACAGTGGGAAATTTGGGAATTACCACCCCTGCAAGATTTTCTGGTATTTTGGAAAAAAAAGCTGAAGTGGGGGTATAAACATCTGTGGTAGCGCCTGAATTTATGTTCATCTCTTCTTTGATGTCAGGTGAAAGCAGCAGCCCTGACCCTGCAACCCTCCCTCACCTATAAAATCCAAAAACACCGGAAGGTGCGGGGGAAAAAAACAAAATCAGTGTGGATGTACCCAGAAAAATTCTGGGGTGAGAGTGGGTGACTTGCAGAGTGGGAGGGTTGCAGGGCACGTGAAGGATTTAGTAAGGGTAGCCTGGAAGGCAGAAGCACCAGCACATGGAGCAAGTCCAGAGGTGGCCACGTGTTTCTTGCTCACAGGGCAATACCTTTGACTAATAATTTAGCTGAGGATATAAGGGAGCCAGCTCTGAAGGTGACAGTGCCCGAGTCGTGGCACGCCACGTCGTTTAGGGTTAGGGTGTGGATCCTGCCGTCCTGCTGAGAGATCTCAGTCACCAGGTTGTTGTGCAGGGGGGTCCCGTCCAGCCACCACTGCACGTTCCTCACGCCCGGCGGCGAGAGCTCGCAGGTGAACGTGGCTGACTCGCCCACAAAGACGTCTGTGCTCCTCAAACCAGACACTATCACTGCTGCTTCTTCTGCGCGACAGAGCAAGAGAAGGTGCCAAAGGAAAAACAAAAACAAACGCCCACGAGCTGCTCCCTGCAGAGATAACCCAAGCCCAAGCGCAGCTCCAGCAGAATTAAACTTGTAGGGCTTTTCCAAGGGGAAAAAAAACTAAAATTGCCTTGAAGACAAGAATACAAAAACAAATGCGCACGAGCCGCTCCCTGCAGAGCTAACCCAAGCCCAAGCGAAGCTCCAGCAGAATTAAACATGTAGGGTTTTTCCAAGGGGAAAAAAGAAAACTAAAATTGCCTTGAAGAGGGTAGAAACCACCTTCCATCCCTCCAGCTACTTGTAGGACAGTTCAACTTGTAGGGCTTCTCCAAGGGGAAAAAAGAACTAAAATTGTCTTGAAGAGGGTTAGAAACCACCTTCCATCCCTCCAGCTACTTGTAGGAGAGTTCAACTTTTAGGGCTTTTCCAAGGGGAAAAAAAGAACTAAAATTGCCTTGAAGAGGGTTAGAAACCACCTTCCATCCCTCCAGCTACTTGTAGGAGAGTTCAACTTTTAGGGCTTTTCCAAGGGGAAAAAAAGAACTAAAATTGCCTTGAAGACAACAATACAAAAACAAATGCACACGGCTCACTCCCTGCCGAGCTAACCCAAGCCCAAGCGCAGCTCCAGCAGAGTTAAACTTGTAGGGCTTTTCCAAGGGAAAAAAAGGGGAATAAAATTGTCTCGAAGAGGGTTAGAAACCACCTTCCATCCCTCCAGCTGCTTGTAGGAGCAGGGTGTGTGTCTGCAAATATCATTTCACTGGGAGGAAACTCCACTCCTTGCCCTGGCTCTCCTGTGTGTTGCAACCATCTGCAGAAATTGTATGAGGCAGGGAGGTACTTAAAGATTTAAATGCTCACTTGGGTGCTTTAAAGGAGTAATAAGATTATCAACAATGATAGAAGCTGCAATCAGTAAGAATTCCAGTATTTTTACAACCACTGCTCCAAGTTTTTCAGCAGTACCACCATCTGCTCTGAAACACAGTATGGTTAGTACTTTAAACTAGCTTAACTTAAAAAGATGGGTCAAACCTCAGCCTGGAGGTGAGTGTTTATATCTTTGCTGGAAGCAGGAAAGAAATGAATGGACTTTCTGCTGTTTGGCCAGTTACTGTCAAAGATTTTGGAGCAAGAAGTCCAGAATTTTGGAGCAAGAAAACCAGAGCATTTCCACCATGTTCCACCACCTTACCTTGCACGTACACAGACCCTGTGGTGATCTCGTATCCAGTGCTGCAGGTATAATCCCCACAGTCATCAGCTTCTACACCATGGATGATCAGCTCAGCCACGCTGCCCTTCAGCTTCAGCTCGTACTTGTCACTGGGCTGAATGACCACCCCTCCTTTCCTCCACTCAACGGGAGCATCAGGCTTGGAGATCTCACAGTGCAAAACTGCCGTTCCCCCTTCTTCAGCCTCTACGTTTTTCAGCTCTTTGTTAAACAGCACTGGCAGTACTGTGGTGGAGAAGCAACTGCATCAGTGACAGTGCTCAGAGGTGAGAAACCGCTTGTGACTTCTGCAGCTGGGCTGCTCCTCTCCTTCTGGACCACAGGTTTGCCTGCTGGCCACTCTTGGAATCAGCTGCTGATGCTGCAAAGGTGTCCAATGCTGCTCTGGCCCTCTAAAGGTCTTCATATGCCATACTCACCATTCTCAGTGGATGCACACACAGCAAAACACCACTAATCAACAACCCTTTAGGTTGGAAAAGACCTTTAAGATCAAGTCCAGCCATTAACCCAGCACAGCCAAATCAGTGGAAGCAAATAGAGCACAACACCACCAATCACAACACAGAGTCAGAACCCTTTAGGTCGGAAAAAACCTTTAAGATCAAGTCCAGCCATTAACCCAGCACAGCCAAATCCACCACTAAACCACGTCCCCAAGTGTCACATCTACACATCTTTTAAATATCTCCAGGGATGGTGACTCCACTGCTTCTCTGGGCAGTCTGTGACAATGCTTGGCTAAACTTCCAGCGAAGAATTATTTCTTAATACCAAATCTAAACCCACCCTGGTGTGACTTGAGGCCATTTCCTCTCATCCTATTGCTTGTCACTTGTGAAGTAGACCAGTCTTTACCTCACCACAACCTCCTGTTGGTAGTTGCAGAGAGTGATAACATTTCTCCCAAGCCTCCTTTTCTCCAGGTTAAAAAACCCCAGTTCCCTCAGCTGGGTCATGAGATTTTGGGTGTTTAACCTCTGAAACCACATGCTCTGAGCAGGAGTTTGTTATGGTGACTAAACCCACAATATACAAGTGTGATCTAATCCAAAAAACATGGAATTCTTAGCATAAAACTGTAAAATCCCAAACCATAGAGTTCTTAATACAAAATGAATAAAACTGTAAAATCCAAACCCATAGAGTTCTTAGTACAAAATGAATAAAACTGTAAAATCCAAACCAAAAGAATTCTTAATACAAAATGAATAAAACTGTAAAATCCAAAACCACAAACACTAAGAAAGGCAAAGAATCACAATTCATGGGCTGCTCAGGCACCAAGGCATACAATGGTTAAAAAACCCCAATTCCCTCATATGGCACATGAGATTTTGGATGTTTAACCTCTGAAACCACATGCTCTGAGCAGGAGTTTGTTACCGTGACCAAACCCACAATCTACAAGTGTGATCTAATCAAAAGGACACAGAATTAGCACAAAATGAGTAAAACCGTAAGGCAACCTACCTTTGACCTGCAGATAAGCCGTGGTCTGCTGATCCCCCGAGTCACAGGTGTATTCCCCAGCATCCTGAGCCTCAGCCTCGTAGATGAGGAGCTCAGCTCGTGTCCCCTCCTGGCGCATCTGGTACTTGTCCCCGGGCTGCAGCACCGTGTCCCCCTTGCGCCACTGCAGGCGCGCGTGGGGCCGCGTCAGCTCGCAGCGCAGCGCGGCCGTGCGCCCTTCCTCCACCTCCTCGTTCCTCAGCCACTGCTGGAACAGCACGGGCGCGCCTGGCCAGGGGGAAATAAAAACTGGGTGAGGCAAAAATAGAAAATAGAAAATAGAAAATAGAGGGGTGTTCTATTGTTAAGGTGTGGATAGAGGTAGTTATGAAGTTCGTGGACAATTCTGGTTGCGTTTCCCTAAGGAGAATGTCCAGGGTGCCAAACCTAGATGGAGGAGGAGGAGGAAAGGGAATTAATCAACATAATAAAAATTAATCAGAATAATCTATGTGAGCTAAATTTCTCTCCCCATATCCCAGGCTTCTTTTTACAAAGAATTCAAAGTTCAGTAGTTATTACTGAGGGCCAGACAGCTTTCCATCCTTGAAATAAAATCATAGAAAGGGGTAAAATCACTCAAAAAATATGCAAACATAAAAAAAATATTTTAAAATAGAAAAAAATATAAATATACATATGTGTATATTTATAATATATATAAATATATATTAGAATATATAGAATATATCAGAAAATTAGACTATATTGAAAATAATAGAATATAGACTATATAGAAAATGTAGACTAGTATAATAGAATATAATATACAAAATAGAATTATATATATAATATATTATATAAAATATTATTAATATAGAGATTAATATATGTAGATTATATTAGAATATATACAGAATATATAAATCTGGGGTTACAATCCAAGGCTTCATATATTGCAGCCAGAGATCAATTACAGAATAATTAAGGAAGACCTCGGGAAGATCTCATGGATGGAGATTCCTCCACTCCTCTGGATCTCAGTTCTAAAGTCTGACCACCCCTTCATGTTAAAAGTCTGGCTTTTTCTAATCTGAATTTCTCTCACTGCAGCTTGCACTTGTTGCCTGTCATCTCTTTACTTAACCCTCCAAGAAAGTTCTGTGCCTGTCTCTTCTGTAGATCTCCACTAGGAAGCTGCAGAGAGCATCAAGGTCTCCCTTCCACTTTCTCTTCCCCAGGTATCAAACACAGCTGCCCTTGCCTCTGCTTACACTTAGATGGCAGAATGGCTTAAATTAGAAGGTACTTTCATCTTTTAACAAACCCTGCTAATGTCAGGGACACCTTCCACTATCCCAGGCTGCTCCAAACTCTGTCCAGCCTGGCCTTGGACACTTCCTGGGATCCAGGGGCAGTCACAGCTTCTCTGGGCAGCCTGTGCCAGGGCCTCACCATCCTCATTATAAAAAAAAATTAATTTTTTCTTATACCTAATCTGAATCATCCCCCTTTTGGTTTAAAACCATCACCCCTTGTCCTATCACAACAGGGCTTGTCCATGTCCTTCATGTGCTCCAGCCCTCTGACAAACTTGGTGGATTCTGTTGCACTTGCTCCACTGATCAGTGCCTCTCATGAAATAGAGAGCTCTAAAAATCGATGTTCCCTCCTCTCACCACTGCTGGGCACAGAGGAACCCCTACCTTTGACCTCCAGCCTGGCCGTGGTCTTGCCAGCAGCCGTGTGGCAGCTGTACTCCCCGGAGTCGGCGCGGTTCAGGTCGCGGATGAGCAGCGTGTGCACCTTCCCCTCCTGCTGGATGCTGCACTTGTGGCTGGGCTGGATCACAGACGCGCCCTTCTTCCACTCCACAGGGACATCAGGCTTGGACAGCTCGCAGGACAGGTGGGCAGTGCCACCCTCCTGCAGCTCCAGGTTGTGCAGCGCCTTCACAAAGGTGACCGGGGCAGCTGTGGGGAGAGGGGACCAGCGCTGCTGCAGCATCCTCACCCAGCATCACCCCCAGGGCAGAGCTGGGGGTCTGTGGTTACGTTTGGAACCAGGTCGAAGAGGAACAAGCAACACAAGGCATTGGAGTGGGCCATCATTCAAAAATCCTTCTATATATCTTAAAAGAAAGGTTTTTCAGAGCTTTCAGACTTTTTTTTGGTAAATATGATCTGAAAGCATCATAAGTAGAAGATTAGTCCAGAGTATATTCGCGACACTCTTCAGCATTGATTGTGACATGTGATCAGCTGCGTAGTTGGATGGTCTTCAAAGGATGTTAATGTTAATTATTATATTAAATAACATCAAAGGATGTTAATATTAATTGTTATATCAAATAACATCAAAGGATGTTAATCTTCATTCCACGTACAATAAAAAAAACTGGAACGACTGGCTCAGATGTACCTCTCTAAATTGCTAAATTAGATTAGCAGAATCTCCCAAAATTTCCAAGGCTCCCTAATCCCAAATACACCTCTCCAGAAGTCCAAGCAGTGCCTGCCAGCACCTGCTCAACCCCTCTTCCAGGGAGGCTGCTCACCTTCCACCTTCAGCTGCGCTGCCGACGAATGCTGCCCCACTTTGAAACTGATGGACCCACAGTCCTCCAGGGTCACCTTCCTCAAGATCAAGCTGTGACGTGTCCCTTGCACTCTGATCTCGTTCATTTCGTTGGATTGCAGGGGAACATCCCCCAGGAACCACTGGGCATCCTGAGCTGTTTCCCGGGACAGCCTGCACTCGAACACCGCGTCTTCTCCTTCGTACGTGGCCACGTCCCTCAGCCCCTCCACGATGGTGGTGGCTGCTGCTTCTTCATGGAAAGGGCAACAGAGTTTGAGATCTGCTTTCAAGTGATGCTTCCTGGGTTAAACATGTCGTTAGGCTCTTTCTTGACAGCACTATGTTGTTGTTATTTGAGGCCCTAAATGATAAATCTGGGGGTGTTCAGCTTGGAAGAGAAGGATTATGAGGGCTTATAAAAAAAGAGGAAGAAGGAGTTTTTATAGAAGTAGATAGTGACAGATAAAAGGGGAATGGTTTCAAACTGAAAGAGGACAGGGTTAGCTTAGATGTTAGAAAGAAATTGTTCTCTGTGAGGATGGTGAGGCCCTGGAACAAGTTGCCCAGGGAAGCTGTGGCTGCCCCTGGATCCCTGGAAGTGTCCAAGGCCAGGCTGGAGCAATCTGGGGTAGTGGAAGGTGTCTCTGCTCATGGCAGGGGAGTTGGAGCTAAATTAGCTTGAAGGTCCCTTCCAACCCAAACCATTCTGTGATTCTAAACTCATGAAAATATAGGTACACAGGCACGTAGCAACATATTACAATGCTACAGATGCATGATTCATGTCTGCATGTGTATTAAAAGCTTGCAAGTTATACTGTGTTGCATGCACAATAAATATTAAATATATGTACAATCATAACCTGTGTGCTATGAAAAAATTGGCAAAATATTCTCATAGGTGAAAATTAATTAGCATTAAACCACAGAAGCAGTGACCAAAGACCCATTTCTAGAGGCAACTGACACAGTTCTTAGCCCTGTGAAAACTCTCTCATCTCTGAGATCCCCGTTTCAGGACAAGATTTAGCTGCCAAATCAGTCAATCCTGTGCCCCTGCCGTGGTGCCAAGCTGTGCCCAGCCCTTCCCCATGCAAAGCCCCACCTTTCAGCTGCACTGCTGCCGTGGTTTGCTGGTCCCCTGTGTCACAGGTGTAGTCCCCAGCATCAGCTTGGCTCAGGTTGTGGATGGTGAGCTCAGCCACGGCCCCCTCCTGGCGCATCCTGTACTTGTCACTGGCTCGCAGCACTGTCCCCCCCTTCTTCCACTGCACAGGGCTGTTGGGTTTGGAGACCTCACAGCTCAGAGTGACAGTGCCACCCTCCTCAGCTTGCTGGTTCTGGAGTGGTTGTGTGAAGGTGACTGCAGAAGCTAAATCAAGAAAAATCAGAGGGGGAAAAAATTCACGTTCCATTGCTGACTGCGGTGTTTGATGAAACCTCTGATACCATCCTAAATTTGGTTCAAACTCAATTCCAAAGTTAGTTTGAAAGCAAAACAAGGAATGACAGAGGGTGCTGTGTGGGAAATTGATTTGTAGGGAATTCTCCAAGCCTGACAGAAGGTCCACACAGTATGTGCATCCATGTGCAAACTTAGAGACAAGAAATGCTGATTTAGAAATGCCATGGAATAGGACAGATACTGTTGAGAAAGAAATGGAGCTAGAAAAAAATGCAAAAGATGGCCTTGCAAATAAGACTGGATACTTTGGAGAAATAGAACAGTGTTGTAGTGAGACCCACAAGGGGTATTTTGAGATTATTGGCTTTGAGGCATTTTCAGCATGGTGTGGTTAAAGCTGATAGGCCAAGAAACACTTTAAAATGTATTGTAATTAGGAAAAATTGGCTTCTGATTTTGATAGCGTGAATTATAACATCTGTACTGTCTCACCCTTCTTATGAATCTGAAAATGAAACAAAAGTTTTAAAAATGCCTCTCAGTTGCCCCAGCTCTGGGTCAGGAAAAGGGAACTGTCCAACAGTGCTGGATTTCCAGGAGCTCTAAGCATTCTGTACTCCTGAAGAATCACTGGACACTGCATACACTGCTCTTACACTGAGCACCTCAAGGACTGTGCTCCTTCTTGCACAGGAATTGTCATGGATACAGAGTTTTGAGCATCTCAGTGCATGTATCTCCAAATGGGTACCAAAACCAGACCTCAACAGCCTACTCCTGGTATCCAAGTTCTTGTGTGTTTGGGAGAGGGCATGGAGAAACATCTTTCTATAATATTCCTTATTTGAAAACTGGACCGGCAGAGAAAGGAACCCTGGCAGTCTCTGTGCTGATGGTGGGTCAAGGTGGAGTTTTGATGGTTGTATTTATGAAGTGCCACATATAAAAACATGTAAAAGTTTAGCTCCTCAAGTCCAGTTCCCTGGAAGAACCACAGTGGTTCCACACTTATTGGTGTATCTATATGATATATAGGAATATATATCATATATACATAATATATATGATATATATTATATATATATATTTTTTTTTTTCCAGCCAATTGGCCGAATTGCTATTTACAGTGTGACTGCACAGGCTTCCTCAGGTTCCTGGGTCTGGAATTTTTTTCAAGGAATGCTGGAGTGGCTGAGACCACATACAGAGACACAAATTGGCCATCAGAGGACCTGTTTACAGCACCAATATTCTGGTATCCTTGAGTTGTGGAGTCAGTGTGACTGCCCTTCATGGGAGAGCCCTCAGGGATATCTCAAAAGGTGGGATTTAACAATATCCTGGCTCATCTTTGTTTTTCCTGATTGTGTGTCTCAGAAAAAGTCACCTTGATATTGTATTTGTATCAGATCAGATTTGAAAGAAACCAGATATATATTTTCACATTACATCTATTTTAAAGATATTTGGCACTGGAAGCATTTAGGTGCCTTGCTCATTAGCTGAAGTTGTGTCCAAGTTTGAACAAATTCACCTGGATCACCATTTTTCCAGGCAGAACTGCAGCCCAAAGGATGATTAAGCATCAAAAATAGTCCTAGCTTAATTTTAGCTCCAGCCCTGAGTGACCAGAGAGAGGGCACAGGGTCTCAAAGTGTGGAAGTAATTCCCACACTTGGGTCCCTGCATTTTCCTTGCTTAAGACACAACAGAATTTCCAAAAGCAAAAGGACTCAGCTGCTTTTGAAAGCACAGCACATCTGAAATCAAGGACAATAGAAAAAATCCTCTTGGCAGAGCCTAACTAAAGGAGTGGGGCAAGTTTCTTAAAAAAACCCAAAACAAGCCACCTTTAACAGTCAAAGGGGCTGTTGTTTGTTCATTTCCGTTATCACAGGTGTATTTGCCAGAGCCTTCTGGTTTTATGTGATAAATCTTTCAAGTATGGACTGATTTACCAGTTGTCATGGCTGATTTCATACTTGGAGCTTGGGGAGATCACCTGAGGGCCCTTTTCCCATTTCACCTCAGCACTGGGCTGGGAGAGCTGGCAGCAGAGGACAACTGTGTCCTCCTCCTGCACTTCCCTGCTCTGCAGTTTCTCCTTAAAGACTGGAGGTGGCACTGAAATTACAAACAAAGCAAAGGATTTGTTTTCTTTGCTTTGTTTTCCAGGCACCTTTGTCTCGGTGTTAAAGCTACCGCTGAATGGTTGAGTACTAAAAAAAACCTCTGACTTCTGTTCTATATTATTTACTGAGGGGTTAAAAGAAGCTTCTAAGAGAGAAGGAGAAGGATTTTGGATAGAGACTTTAGCCAAAATAATGTAGAAAGAAAGGGAGAAAGAACGAACAAAAGGGAGAAAGAATGAAAGAAAGAAAGGAGGAGGGGAGGGAAAGAGAAGAGAGAAGAGAGAAGAGAGAAGAGAGAAGAGAGAAGAGAGAAGAGAGAAGAGAGAAGAGAGAAGAGAGAAGAGAGAAGAGAGAAGAGAGAGAAGAGGAACCTAAGCAACCTGATCTGGTTGAAGATGTAGAGGGATTGGACCAAATGGTCCCTCCAAACACAATTATTCTAGAAAGGGTGGTGGAAGCAATGAAAATTCCAGGTCTACCCCCCCAAGAAGTGAAGCCAAGCTAGTAATTTCTCCAGGAGTCAGTGAGCTTTGCGAAGATGGTGAAATGTCCCCTGTTCATCCCTGGTGATTCCAGCCACAGGTGCTTTGAAGCACAAGCACCCCCAAGACACAAGGGGTGAATTTTGCCCTTGAATTTGCTGCCAGCACAAGCAAAGCACCCCCTGTTCCCACTGGCCCTGCTGCACAGCACAGGGAGCCCTCACCTTTCACCCTGAGCTCTGCTGTGGACGTGTGGGGTCCCACCCGGAAGGTGACGGTGCCAATGTCCTGCTCTGTCACCTTCCTCAGGGTCAGGGTGTGGACCTTGCCCCCTTCCACCGAGATCTCGTTCATCTCGTTGTTCTGCAGAGCCACATCCTGCAGCTTCCACTCGACGTCCCTGGCGTTCTCGTGGGAAACCTGGCAGCTGAAGGTGACATCGTCCCCTTCGGCCACCACTGCGTCCTTGAGGCCACTCACGATGGTCACATCGGGCTCTGCAAGGAGGCAGAAATGGGAAATGAAAGGGAAAGCATGGATCAAATCATGGAACCATGATTTGGGAGTCACCTGCTCCAAGCACTGCTCAAAGCAGGCCCAGGTTGCTCAGCACCTTGTCCTTCAAGGGTGGGGACAGCCTCTGAGAGGTTGTTCCATGCTCTACTTGAATAAATGTCCATTTGTGCATCATCTGGAACAGTACAGCCTCCCAAACCCCATTTCAAACTCTGCTTTCAGTGTACTTGGCAGCAGGACAAATTACCTTTGTCATTTTTAGTGACTTTGCCACTTCTCCCTGCTACGATTGCATATTGGTTTTTTTAATTATGCTTGATTGGTCGAACAAGGATTTTGAAAAATCAAAATTTCAAAATCAAGATTTTGAAATTTGTTCCCTTTACACTTAAATATCTTCACAGGATAACACTAAAGCCTGACCCTCTCTATTGTATTTCTGTGAACAGATTTGCATTTACTCCACGCTGATGCCCCAAACTAGCTGAGGCCCTGGCTGGCTTTGTCCTCCCAGCAGGACTCACTGGGTTGGTGTGAGCACAGGGCTTCTGCACTGCAGTTTGCCTGAGCCCTGCTTCTAGGACAGCTGGACACCTGTGCAAGGATCATACAGACAACCCCCAGCAGGCAGAAGCTGTAAATATCCCAAACCCACTGGGGAATACCAGAGGAATCACAAAATCACTAAGGCTGGAAAAGACCTCTAAAATCATCGAGTCAAACCATTCAAAAATCTGCCCAGCCTCCCTCTGAGCAAGCACAGTGGATATTCCTACAACTGAGGTCACCATCTGCACAAGAAATGGTGCAGCTGGGTGTGATGTGCAGGGGATCTACGGCGTGGGGTAGCCCGTGGAGATGCTGGGGGTGTTTGTTCCACACCAGTGGTCCAACCTAAGCTCTGCAATGATATTAAGGCCAGATGCAGCTGCCACATGACTGGAAGCTGGGGCTGGACCATCTGTTCAGTCCCATGCACATGATGTCAAGCAAATATTCCAAGCCATGAGTCACAGATTACAGCTGACTTATCCTCTCCTGTCCACCAAGTCAATCTTTGCTTTGGTGCATCCACTGACCATAAGATTTTAAATTTTTAAAATTTTTAAATTTAATTTTAATTTAATTTTTCTTAATTTTAGATGTTAATTTAATTTTTATAATTTTTTAAATTATATCCTATGCTCCCAATTGTGGCATTCACATTTTCTGAAAAATCCCTTTGACCAGCATTTTTCTCCTGAGAAGCTGAGAAACCTCAGAGAAAAGGAAAACAATTCTTATCTCATTTTCTTGTCCTGTGTTTTGCTCATGTGGGATGTGTTTGGAGATTATTTACCCAGAGGTGATTGTCTGATTGGATTCTGCTGTGAGTTGTTTTCACTCTTTGGCCAATCAGGGCCAAGCTGTGTCGGGACTCTGGAAAGAGTCAGGAGTTTTCATTATTATCTTTTTAGCATTGAGTAAATATCCTTTCTGTATTCTTTAGTATAGTTAGTATAGTATTCTTTAATATAATACAGTATTATAGAGTAATAAATTAGCCTTCTGAGAACATGGAGTCAGATTGATCATTCCTGCCTTTGTTGGGGCTTCCCTGCAAATACAACACACAATAACTCATTTCATGTGTGTGTATATAACTCAATCACATTGGGAAATCTTAGAAATCTCCTTGTTCCAATAAACAGGTCTTGCCTTTCACGGTGAGCTTGGCAGAGCTTGTCTGGTCTCCAGCCTTGCAGGAATATTCCCCAGCATCCCCAGGCTGCAGGTGGTGAACACGGAGCTCCCGGAGGGTCCCATCCTGCCACATTTCGTACTTGGAGCTGGGGTGCAGCAGGACTCCATCCTTCCTCCACTCCACTTCTGCTTTGCTGATGGAAACCTCACAGCGCAGCCTGGCTGTTCCTCCCACTTCCACCTCCTCGTTCCTCAGCTGCTGCTTCAGCTGGGGTTTGATGGCTGTGAAATGAGAAATAAATAATGCATCAGCTCTCTGCTTGAATGCCAGGTCTGCACAAGTCAGCACAAGGCACACGGGTTCTGGTGCTGCTGTACAATTTTGCATTGTGGTGAT
This sequence comes from Molothrus aeneus, assembly GCF_037042795.1. Taxonomy (NCBI): domain Eukaryota; kingdom Metazoa; phylum Chordata; class Aves; order Passeriformes; family Icteridae; genus Molothrus; species Molothrus aeneus. The sequence goes on along the minus strand of NC_089646.1, from coordinate 2,655,628 downwards.
ATGATAATAAACCCATTTTTTCCTCCTATAAACAGACCTAAATTGTGTACATCCAGAGGATCAAAAATTTCCCCAAATATTTTTATAGCCCATAAAGTCAAGGGCATCCATATCACATCATTTATGCATCTGCTCAGCATATTGGAAATTCCAACGTACAAAGGTTTTGACCGAGCAAAACCTGGCACTTTCTGTTTAAACCTTTTGTGTAAATCTTTTGACTTTTACAGAAATACTCCTGACTTTCAACAGCTAAATCATGTAAAGCTTTAAAATAATTTCTGATTTCTCAGCTGTCTTTTTAAGACCCAGATCATCATCACTGAGTCCTTCCAGATGATGCACAAATGGACATTTATTGAAGTAGACCATGGAACAGCTCAGAAAACAGCTTGCCACTGATGGAAGCAAGGAGGGGATATCCATGGGGTGTGTGTGAGCAGTTAGAAAAACAGGAATCTCAGTGCCTGTGGTTCCAGTAAAAACACTACTGTGAGACAGGTAAAGCAATCACTGGGTTCTTTCACCCACAGTTGACCCTGTGACTGCTTTTTGAGTCAGAATCAGCAAAAATGTGTTGTTTGAAAGGTTCTGGCTTAGATCAAAGCCACAAATTCCACCCAACTTTGAGACAAACACAAACATTTCCTAGATGGTGCTGGCATGGCCCTGTTTGAGCAGGGAGGTTGGATCTGTGACCCATTCTGTGATTCTGTGATCAATCACAGACATTATTCCTGGTCAGGTTAACCCAGCATTCTCAGCATCTTCACAGGGAGATTAAAAATAGCAACCTCAAAATGCTTTTTTAAAATGATGTGTGATTTTGCTATTGATTCAAGTGAACCAGCAAAATTGCAAAGTGCCAAAAGAAGTTTTGTTAGTATTTCAAAATCCCCATGACGCAGAATTCCTTGCTTTTATCTTATCAGAGGAAGGGGTCAGTGCACTGCACTCTTTACAGGCTCAAACAGGAACCCTGTCCCATCAGATCCACTTCTCTGTACTCTGCTTTATGACTGGACAGCTCTTTTCCTCCTTATCTTAACTTTTGGATTAAATAACACCTTTCACACAGTTCCACTAATGCCTCTTCTCCTCCAGCACAGGGGGTGCAGTGCTAACCATTCACTCTGAGGACTGCAGTGCTCTGCTGGTCTCCTGTGTCACAAGTGTAATCAGAGGCATCCTCTGGCTCTACATTATGGATCACAAGCTCAGCTCTGCGCCCACTTAATTTAATTTGGTATTTGGCACACGGGAAGAGCTCCATGGTGCCTTTCCTCCACTCCACGGCCGCGTTATCCTTTGTCAGCTCACACTGGAATTTCACTGCAGCTCCTTCTTCTGCCTCCTCATCTTTGAGCTGCTTTTGGAAAAGAACTGGCAGAGCTAAAAGAGAAAAGAAAAGGATCAACAGCATCTTTTAGTGAAGCCTGGTTAACACAGACTGACTCCTGGAGAACAAGATACTCTGCTTTTCACTGTGATATTCCTAGGCAGGATCCATGGTTTTCTGATTTTCCTGGCACAACTAGGAGATCTTGCTGCATCAGAAGAAGCCATCTGCACCCATAACATTTATTTCCTTCATTCTTTCACTCAAATCCTTCCCAGTGGTGAATTCATTGGAGGATTTTATCCCTCAGTTGATCTAACAATGATCTCAAGAGCAAAGAACTTCAAAACTCCATGGACAGTCTTGAGAGGTCAGGGATGTCATTGTCTCTCTTCTTCCAGTATTTGAAAGAAAATATTCTTTTCAAATATTCAAACAGCATGTCCAGATGTTATGTTTAATCATTGCTTTTTCTTTAATTTCTCCTCAGGTACAAAGCTTGAAAGTATTTCCTATTCGAGCCTAAAACTCAAACACGGCACTGGAAAAACAAAGCATTACCCTCTTCCATTCTTATTAAAAATAAAAAAAAAAGTCCTAATATCAGATGAAAAGGAAAATATTCATAGAGAATAAGAATAATGCACTTAAAAATATTAATATTGAAATGGTTGTTTTGACTGTTGGAGGAACCTATTCCTTGAGGAGTCAGCTCACACCACGTACCTTTCACATTCAGAGCTGCCCTGGTTTCCTGATCCCCCGTGTCACAGCTGTATTCTCCTGTGTCTTCCAATCTGAGGTTGTGTATCAAAAGCTCTACCAGGCATCCCCTCTGCCTCATTTCATATTTCTGGCTGGGCTGCAGCCCCATGCCTCCTTTCCTCCATTCCACTGCAGCACTGGCTTTCGATAGCTCACAGCAGAACGTGGCTGTGCCTCCTTCCTCAAACTCCTTATTTTGTAAAGGTTGCTTAAACGTGATGGGAAGTGCTGGAAAATTTGAGAGGAAAACATTTCAAGAGGGCTTTAGTGCAAGAAGGATCCATTTCTACCATCATCCTTTCCTTCAGGTTTGGTTTATTCTAATGATTCCATAATCCTGGGGATTATGCATCTCTCTGTCTTGGCAGAATCTTTCTTGAACCACTAAAGGAACCAAGAGGTGAGGACAGGCAAAGTTAGGAAGGATCTGGTCTTAGTGCTCACCAGAATGGCCTGGTTTTGAGTCTGAAGGAGTCAGACTTTCCTAAGGAAGAGTTTCCATGCCAGCTATGGATGCTTTAGGCAAAGATCGCTGGGAACGGCCTCTCTTACACACATCCCTGTCCCTTAATAGTAGTCTGTGAGTTTGCAATATTAAACAGAGAATTTCTGCCCCAAATAAGGTTTCTATCAACATACAAAAGATCAAGTTAGTATTGATCTCTTGGTAAGAGATCACAGTGAAGAGATAAATGGGAGGGGAAATCCAGATTTCTGTTAAGGATGGTACAAGGAGTGAAGGAACACAGGTGTGGATTCAAGATGTCTGCAGTCAGCATTTGTACCTGAAGTTCAAAGCCTCCAGTAACAATACAGTACATTCATGTACCCTAGAAATCTCTTATCCCCTAATTGATGCATCTCTAAACATCCCAGGCAGGATTACACCCTGTTAGGCATCCCTTATCCCATTCCCATATCCAGCCACACCTTGCACTCCGGGCAGCAGGGTTCAGTGTATTTTTACATCATGACAACCTTCAAAGCCAAGTTGGTTGGACCTCTGAAAAACCTGGTCTAGTGGAAGGTGTCCCTGCCCATGGCAGAGGGATGGAAATGGATGATCTTTAAGGTTCCTTCCCACTCAAACTATTCAATTGCTTTCATTGCCATTAATCACTCCAGATGCCGCAAGAAGAGCCTTTCTACTTTGCTGTGTGCCACACCCATGAAGAACATCTATTCTGGCGTGGACCAACAACAAAACAAATCAAAGGCTGCAGAGAACACCAGGACAAGCTCCTTTCACTGCACTCCTCCTGAGCCAAGGGTCACCAGTGCCTACCATGCACGGCCAGCATGGCTGCTGTCCGCTGGTGTCCGGAGTCACAGGTGTAAATTCCTGAATCTTCCACTTCCAGGTCATGAATGACCAATTCAGCAGCACAGCCATGCTGCCTCAGCTCGTATTTCAGACCAGGGTAGAGAGTGACATCCCCTTTCTTCCACTCCACTGGAGCCTTAGGTTTGGTGAGCTCACACCTCAGGGTCACTGTGCCACCTTCTTCTGCCTCGGTGTCCTGGAGCTCTTGTTTAAAAAGGGCTGGTAGGGCTATAAAATAGAAATGTGACTTGGACCTGCTGCAGCTGGGGCTTGGGAAAAAGGAAGTGGAGGGGAAATGGAAGCACCAAAAGAGGTGTGTTTTTTTCCAGATGTCTCTAAACCTCAATTCTCTAGATTCAAACTATGAAGCTATTTGCCCAGAGAAGTAATAGGAACATCTGCAGAGCAAGAATGTGGCATTCACATTTTCTGGAAAAATCCCTTCACCTATGATTTTCTCCTGGGAAGCTGAGAAGCCTTGGAGAAAAATGAAAACAATTATTATCTGACTTGCTTATCATGTGTTGTGCTCCTTTGGAATGTGTTTGGACATTGTTTACCCACAGGTGATTGTTTCATTGACTTCATGTGAATCGTTTTGACTCATTGGCCAATCAGAGCCAAGCTGTATCGGGACTCTGGAAAGAGTCACGAGTTTTCATTATTATCTTTTTAGCATTCTGTCTGTGTCCTTTCTGTATTCTTTAGTATAGTTTAGTATAGTATTCTTTAATATAATATAGTATCATAAAATAATAAATTAGCCTTCTGAGAACATGGAGTCAGATCCATCATTCCTCCCTGCCACGGGAGTCCCCACAAATACAATACAAGAAGAAATGGATTTCAGGAAGTTACATTTGCCATGAAATATATAGAACCTAATCTGTGATCTAAAAATGGAATAAGAGTTTTCCTGCTGTAAAAGCAGCCAGCGTGCTGCCCTGATCACTGAGGAAGTGTCCTGAAGATCAGCAGGGAATTTTCAGAGTTCAGATTCCCTCCTAATACAGAAACTTGCAAGAGTTCATACTCCCTCTTAAGGCAGGGAATTTTAAGGGTTCAGATGCCCTGTTAAGGCAGGCCACTTGCAGGAGAGATTTTGATTATTTTGACAGTGAAATACAGAAAAAATGCACTTAGTTCTGCATTGCAATTCACATTTTCTGCCTGGCCACTCCATGAGCTGCATAGACCAGGCTATTCTGCACACCTCATGATTTACAATCTTTTCCTTAAGCAACACTAAACCACTGTTGGTATTTTAATTTTCAGAACATATCACAGCCTTTTCCCTTTAGCTTTTTACCATTGACTGTCAGCGTGGCAGTTGTCTGCTGATCTCCACACACACAGGTGTAAACTCCAGCATCCTCCTCCTCCAGCTCGTGGATAATCAGCTTTGCAACAGCCCCATCCTGACTCATTTCATGTTTTCTGCTCTCTTTGAGCACCTCCTGCCCCTTCTTCCACTGCACCAGGGCAGGTTTTGTCAGCTCACACTGCAGAGCAGCTGTGCCATTTTCCACAGCTTCCAGGTCCTTCAGCTCTCTCTTGAATTCTGGAGGCAGCACTGAGGAGTAAAAGAGTTACCACAGAGAGTGTGAATGTTCCTTAAAATGCAGCTTGGTGAGACAGATTTCATGGGGCAGCACCAAGCCCTGATCCAGGTCAGTGGAACACGATGGAAAAACTTCCCCAGCTTCCCTGGCCGCTGGATCAGGGCAAGGAAAGTGAGATGAACCAGCACAGCTGAGGGGGACAAACACCAGCAGGGAATGTTATTCCCAATTCTACAAAAGGAGGAAGCACAGAGAGTCCAAAGGAACCAAAAGCCCAAGCAAACAGAAAGGGACAGGAACAGACCACAGAGATTTGGAGGATATTCACCCCAAGGATTACATTACTATGAAAGGAACCAAAAGCCCAAGCAAACAGAAAGGGACAGGAACAGACCACAGAGATTTGGGCAGGTTTGGAGGACATTCACCCCAAGGATTACATTACCATGAACTGTTAATGCAGCTGTGCTGGTCTGGTCTCCACAGACACAGGAATAGTCCCCAGTGTCACTCAGGTCCAAGCCATGGACCAGCAGCTCCACAGCACGTCCCTCCTGCCTCATGCTGTACTTGGGGCCCGAGGTGAGGATGTGCTGGCCCTTCCTCCACTGCACACAGGCAGGGGCTTTGCTCAGCTCACAGTGAAAAGTGGCTGTTCCACCTTCTACCCCTTCCTGGCTGGTCATTTCTTCTTGGAAAAATGGAGGCACAGCTGAAGGATGCAGGTAAAATGTGTTAAAAACTGAGGGTGTCTCCAGGGAGGGGTGAGGAAGTGGCAGGGGAAAGGTGTGAAGCTTGTGACAGAGGAAAGTTGTCAAGGATGGGTGAGCATCAGCCAGAAAGAGAGGAAAGAGAAATGAAAATATCCTTGTGGGAACAGACATCCTAATCATTTTGGATTTACCCTGGCATCCTATAGCAAAGCTGCACAGTCCTCAACAGATTTACACCTGCTTTCTACCTGGTTCCTCTTCAGAAAAAAAAAAGCAGAATACCAGCTCTGAGTTCCTCAATTCACATGTACTGGTGTCTTCCATGAACTTCATGGCTTTGCACTCTCTTTTCCTACTCAGAGCTGCCCTGCTGTGCTCTGACTGTTGATACAGCTCCTTACTCATCCTCACTCCTTCTTCCTTGAGATACCCTTGAAGAGGAGCATCCAGGACTCACAGATTCTTCTAGACCCCAAAGGAAATCTCCAGCTGCTGAATTCCAGCCTGGGTTCTTGTCTCAGAACACATTTTTCCCATTTAACATAATTCTTGTACCTACTGCAACTTGCATCCTTGAAATAAATGTGGTGACCTTCATGTGTATCCCTCTATTAACTAGGTGGGATAATGGGATATTTCATCTGTTTAACAAGGTTGGATATCGCAGATCTCAAAATTAGTGTCCAGTATTATAGACTTAGTTAAAATATCCAGGTTAGAACACAGGCTTAGCTCTGATTTGGCACATTTCCCATTCCAGCAGTGTTAAGCTGAAACACCAGCCTTGTTTGTCCAGCAAATGGTTCTTCCAACAAAGGAAGACCAGAAGGTCACAGAAAGAACTTATTCTTTCCTTAGAAAAATCAGTCTCCTAATGGAAATCTATCTTTGGGCATCAGGACAGAGATGATGGGCACAAAACCCAAAATGGACATACTTAATGCAGAGGAAATTATAGCTAACAGAGCCTTATTCTGGATACTCCTTATTCCCTCTATTAAAATGGTTGGTATTGAGAATTCCAGAAAGGAATTGCAAAGAGCAAACAGATTTGTGGTTTGGAGAAGAAATGCAGGAAAGGTAAGACCAAAGAACAGTGGGGTTACATGGTAGGAAAGGAATGGCAGAAGGGAAAGAAGAAAGGAGAGCAGGCTTGTGTTTAAGGAAAGGAAAAGGCAAAAGGATGGCACAGAGAAATGCAGACAGGTACTTTCCAATTTCCACAGCCTGCAGGGAGCATTTTCAATTGAATGGAAGTTCAGTTAATAAGGATGAAGAGACAGATGTGGAAAATTGAACAGCTCAGAGCAGAGGAGAGAGGTTTGCAGCCAGGAGAGAGGAGGTCAGGGATGGCTTTACCCTGTACTGTCAAGACAGCTGCAGTCTGCTGCTCTCCACACACACAGGCGTACTCTCCTGCATCCTCCTCAGCTACTTCATGGATCACCAGCTCTGCCTTGAGCCCTTCCTGCCTCATTCTGTATTTCCCACTTGGTTTGAGGATCCTCTGGTCCTTCTGCCACTGCACTGGAGCAGCCTTGGAGAGCTCACAGAGCAGGGACACTTCTCCACCTTCTTCTGCTTCCTGGTCCTTCAGCTCCTCCTTAAAGAGTAGTGGCAGAGCTGGAGGATGCAACATGGACAAAGGGACAGCAGAAAACCAGAATTAAAACGCTCATTTCTATTTTGAGATTATTTCCCCTCTTGCCTTTTTTTCAGACTATTATAGATGTTCAAAGCCATAACCAAGTTCAGAAACTCTGAAAGTGTCTTTCTTTGAGAATAATGTGGTTTCAGTCACCCTGAGGGATCAGTTCCCTGAGTTTTTGTTGTTATTTATAGTGAAAGAACAAACCAGAAAGACCCAGACCTCAGATCAACATCAATCACAAATAACACTGTTGGATACAGAACTGTTTTACCCACAACAATGTGATTTTTTGGAGGCTGCTGTTGTTAGTTTCTGGTTTGTTTTTATTCAACTGTCACAGCCCTATCTATAGAAAAGCAGACAGATATCCAAATAAAACTGCTCCTAGTTTTAAACTGAAGTTTGAAGAGCCATTACGCCTAATAAGAATTTTAGATTCTTATTACTCCTCATTTTGGAAATCATAACTCAAAGACAAAACCACCTACAGGAATTAAGCTCTGGAATGATAACATTTGTCTCACTCTGCATGTCTGACTTCTTTAAAGAATCTGGAGCCTTCCAAAAAACCCATGGCCTCCTCTTTCTGCTAACCCAACCCTCACTTCTTCTTTTCCAGTTCCTGGGGAAGAGGCACCTCAGAGCTCAGAGCTGAGTTTTGGAGAAACTGTGGTGGACTGAAGTGATCTATGGGGTCAGAGCTGGAAAATGCAAATATCCAAAAAGAAGAGACTTGCACAGATGGAAACTTCTCATTTTCTCCTTTTAAAGGACAGATTAATAACGACCATAAAATTCACCATGAGTGACTACTCTTTCTCAGAAAGAAATAGAATGAAGAAGAGGAAGGGACAAAAACAAACTACTGACCCAGGGAAGAAACTACTACATTTCAGAATTATGTCTATCTCAAAAGATATTTATCAATTTTGATAAGTTCTTTTTACCATGAACTGTTAAGGTTGCTGTTGTCTTCTGGTCACCACACACACAGGTGTAATCTCCAGCATCTTTTACTTCTAGGTCACAAATGACCAGCTCTGCAGTGGTGCCAGACTGTGTCATTTGATATTTGTCACTTGCTTTGAGCACTTTGGGCCCTATTTTCCACTGCACTGCAGCTCCTTTGGTTAATGCACATCTCAGGGTCACGGATGCTCCTTCTTTGGCTTCTTCATCCTTCAGCTTTTCCTTGAAAAGCACTGGCAGGGCTGGGGATGGAAAACCAATAGAAAGTGTATTTAAACTAAATGTTCAGCATTGTGAATTCTCAGCTGAAGTTCAAATCCGGCCAAATCAGGAGGTTGAGGTTACCACTAGAAATGATGCCTCAGGTTTGAGCTTTTCTATTTTCAGATTCTGTGCTGCTTTAGTGTGTGGGTCTGAGCTTCACATCAGGGCATGCTGAGCTCTGTGCACAGAGCAGGGAGACAAAACAATTCCTGCTCCGGCTGGGCACCAAGGACAAATGATCCAAATCTCAGCCCCAAGAGCACAAACACCGTGGGCTGGAGAGAGAAAAACAAGCAGGGTGGGACTGCAGGGGCTAAAGCTAGAATGGGACAATGAACTGCAAGATGCAAATGGAGCAGAACTGATCCCAGGGAGAGAGCCCGGGAGCGCTGGTGCATTTTGGGGCCATTTTGGTTCATCTTGGGTGCAGCCCTGGCTGGGCTCTTGTGCTGCCCAAGGTGCATCCATTGAGGCCTCCTAATAAATCCCTGCTTTATTCTTTAACTCTGTCTAATCTCTGTTCTAGGTCAGCCTTCACAAAGCATCACAAAGACCTGGAAAACCAAATCCAGCAGTGAGATAAGAAGTGCTGAGATGACAGGCCAAAGTACAAAATTTAAGGTAGAATTCGAAGGATTTATCTCAGGACAGAACATTTCGTCTGCTCTAACATTTCCTGGGTGTGGAACAATTCCCTTAAACCTACAACACAGCAATGTCTCTGCAGGGAGAGACAGTCCTGAGCTCAGCTCCCTTTTTAGCAACACCAGACAAAAAATAAACACCTGAACAAGACCTGGACACAAGTTCACAACAGGTGGACACTCCGTGGAGGTTTCAGAGGAATAGAAAATGGACAATAATCTGCATTTACCCTTCACTGTCAGAGAGGCCGTGCTGTGCTGCTCCCCACACACACAGGTGTAATCTCCTGCATCCTGCAGCTCTAGATCACGGATTTCCAGCTCTGCCAGGGCACCCTCCTGCCTCAGAATGTATTTTTCACTTGCCCTGAGTATTTTGTTGCCTTTCTTCCATGCCACAGCTGCAGCCTTGCTCAGCTCACAGCTCAGAGTGGCTGTTTGGCTTTCCATGGCTTGCAGGTCCTTCAAGTCTTCTTTGAAAAGGGCTGGCAGGGCTGAAGGTCACAAAATGCACAGAGGACATTAAAAATGACATGTGGCACACAGGTGACGGGAGGGGTGGGGTGGTACAGAAGCAGAGAACACTTTAGGGTGGAAACAGGGTGTTTTCCTCATCATTCTGGGACATTTTGGACAAACCAAAAGACAGAAAAGCAGCCTGGATACAACCAGATCTTACAGAGAGTTTACAGATTTAAAGAAACAACTCAGCCACAGGTGAACACACAGCCAATATCAACAAGCTGGCATAGAAACCCACAATAATACAGAGATATTATTTTTACCATGCACTATCA